>NC_092596.1:10151693-10455161 GCF_047663525.1 Anas platyrhynchos
CTACCCACCATCCTGCACAGCTTAAATAATGGCCTAAACCATCTCCTGCTCTGGGCTGGAACAGCGCCCACGGTTAGTACTCAGCTACTAATGCCTCAAAAAAATGTACATTTTCATTTTTCCTTTGGAAAGACACAAACAGTAGGGACACTTAACTATACACCCACTGAGGAATAAACTGGTTTTCAATTCATAAATATAAACATATAGTTAAAAAGTGACAATTTACAAAAATACAATTTATTGCTGACCCGACAGGCTTGTAACAGTGCCTGTGTCATTGTGAGTACACGTTTCAGGGTTGTCAAATTGAAATATGACCTAGCAAAACCACAAAGTTTGCTGTCACATGATGGTCTACGTGTTGTTTGCTTGTTTTCATGTAAAGAAACATACACAACAACACCCACTTGGAACAAAACAAAACGACAGAAAAGAAAGAGTAAGGAGTCTTTGTCCGTAACCTGAAAAATATTTGGCTACAGGGAGTAAAAACCATATAAATTTATCTGCACTTGTTAACCGAAGTAAAACATGACGAATATCTTACTAGTTGTGATGTGAGCTGGTATAACAACAGTAAGAAATTCAGGCAAAAGTGGTGTTATGTAAATTAGCAGCATTATCCAATCTCCTGGAAAACAAAAACGGCAGGGTTGAGGTATAGAAAAAAGGAAAAAACTCCACGACGGACCTACTAGAGTGCGACGAGAGCTATGTACACGGCAATCCCTCCTGTGACTGCTGCGGCCTGCGTGTGCTGCGTGCGCTGGGCTCGCCCTCACAGTGCCTTCCAGCACCAAAGCCCTGAAGGGACAAGGCTTTGCTTGGTGACCTGCAGCAGCACCCTGCCTCCTGCCCGTGGCTCCCAAACGAAGCCCATCCTGCTCACCGACAAGTTTACAGCTGCTTTTGGAGCCGAGCTCCAGTAGGCAGGAGCCCCACCGTGTGTATTCTGCTCCTTGCTCTTGAAGGTGCCCTCCTTCCAGGACACTTGTGGCCTCTCACAGCCCCAGGGCTCTCTTCGGTGGTGGTTGTACCACCAGGAGATCCCCCCCATGGAAATCCCAATCCTCCAGAGCCATCCGCCCCTGGTGGGGCCATCCCGGCCCCCGTGGGGCCCCGACCTCACCCGTCTGTGCTCCGACAGCTCCGTCCCCGCTCCGCCTGCGCTCGGGTCGCCGAGCTAAGGTTGTCCCTGCCTCTGGGAGCCTGCGGTCAGGGCAGCTGCATTTCGGGCAGGTCCTGCAGGTTGCAGGCCTGGCCCTGTGCGTGGCGGCTCTGCGGCTGTGGGTGCAGGAAGTAGCTCAGGGGGTTCTGCTGCGCGACGTGGGCTGGCTGGAAAACACGCGGGCTCGGGCCCCCCGGCACCGCCTCAGGACTTTGCATCTGTGGGGAGACACGAAGGCAAATCAGCCCTGCTCCGTGCCCAGCCACGCCGTGCCTTGCTGCTGAGCCTCCTGGACAGAAGTACCAGAAGCTGACCCAAAATGCAGCCCTGCAGCACGACTTCCAGCTCTAGCTCTTCCTCCTGCTCTGTGTGCTATCGCCTTTGCCAGGAGGACCATGGCTTACCTCTGCCAACCCAGCAAGCCTCGGAGAGTGTATTGCTCATTAATAATTAGTTTCAACAGCCCCTCTCCTTGGCAGCATCATTAACTTGGCATGCACTGATGGAAAACATGCATTGAAAAACCCAAATCACCTTCTACAGAGATTTGTGTTGGGAAACAAAACACAACTGCAGGAATTGACTGCATCTGATTAAGAAAAACCAAACTTGCTATGCTGAGACATAATAGCAGGAGGCATGCTGCCATGCCAGGCCAGGTCTGATAAGTCTTAAGCCCCATTTCTTCTAAAAAAAAAACCCTCAGCCCCCAACCCTAGCCCCGTGTACACCTACAAAGCTGCTCCAGCTCCCTCACCTGAAGGTAGAGCCGGTGCTGCTGAACCTGCTGCTGCGGCCACTGGTGGAGGTGAACTGGGGCACTGGTCTGGTGGGAGGTGAAGCTGGCGTGGGGGATCACCACGGACGGGGAGAAGACAGGCGAGGGGGCGGGGGGCCGGACCGTGCTGCAGGTGATGGGCTGCATCTGCACGGCGGGAGGCAAGGTCTGCTGCTCCGCCACGAATCTGCCATGAGGAGGAAAACACTGCATGAGACGCCAACCCCAGAGCCACCACCCTGGGCAGCCCGGGTGCTGCAGGAATCAGGGCTTGTCACGCTGTGCAAAACCTGCCACGAGCGTCTCCCTCCCCTCCAAGCATGGGTTGTGTCTGCGTGACCTTATGCAAGTGCCCTGCTACGACACTAAGCAAGGACTCACTTTCCCTGCTGCCTGCTGGTGCCGCTCAGCGTGGCCTGAGCGCTGCCGTTGGCGGCGGGCATCATGGCTTGGATGGACTGGTCCAGCAGCATTCTGCGGTGGAGGAAAAGAGAGGATGGTCAGGGCAGGGATGGACCAAACTGCTGACTGCCAGGCTCTAAAAACAAGCCCTTTAAGACCTCCCCAAAAGCATGCAAAGCACCGATTCTCCCTGAAAAAAGCCAATGAAATAGGATGCTTATCATTGCTTTGTGACCCATGGAGGTGAGCTAAAACCTGCCAAATTACGTGAGAAATACATTTTCACATGAGAAATACGTGCAAATGTATTACAGATGTTTATAGATGGTCAGACTTGTAGGCAGCCTGGTTTCTCTCGTTCCTTTACACAGTGTTTTGCAGTGGCTGGATCCCCTAGACAATGTCTGCAGATACCTCCCTGAAAGGCGGTCGTATAATCTGGGGCAGTTTCCAGCTTTGTATATAGGAGTCATGTTTTTGCCACAACACATCTTGGCTGGAAAAGAGACCCTGGAGCTTTGGATAGAGCAAGACACAGGTCTGTGAGGACAGGGCCAGCTCGTACCTGAGGCTCCTGTCCTGGCTGTAGTTGGACTGCGGCTGCCTTTCACTCAGGTCGGTCGGCATCTGTGCAGCCACTGTAATGGGATGTGCTTGTGAAAACACCATGGGGTTGTTGTAGAGGGGCATTGAAATGCTCGTCTGCCCTGGCAGACACGTTTGCTGGGCTTGGTTTCCTCTCATAAGGTGCTGCTGCTGCTGCGGTACCTGAAAAGCAGATGCAAACACACAGGTAAGATTTTAAAGCTCCCTGTTAGACAGCTAAAGCTACCGCTTCAAGGATGCAGTTGGGAAAAAGACGATGAATTGTGGATGTTCTCCCTGAACAGAGCGATAGGCACTGTATGTCTGTGAGGACAAACACCCTGTGTGCATTTATTGTGGTGGCAGAGCAGGGGCTGGCAGGCTCTCCTGCTGCATCAGAGCACGTGGGCACAGCTCGACGGAGAACAGAGCAGCTTATGAAGGGAGGGAGAGTGTAAAGCCCCTAAGGAATGCTTCTCCTGCTTCCTCCATACCTGCATGAGTATTTTTTGGGGCAGTTCAAGTCTTTCCCAAGAAGATGGGGGCCTACAGGAAAGCTGGGGAGGGATCCTTTATCAGGGATTGTAATGACAGCACAACAAGGTCCCTTCTGACTCAAACCATTCTATAATTCTGATCTATGCAGTGAATTTAGGTCTAATGATGCCAAACTTGTTTTTCAAAGCTGCCTTCCAAGAAATCTGGGCCAGGAAAAAAAGCAACAAACCCTCTTTCACAATTATGCCTAGCTCCCTGAACTATGAAGTCACAACTCTTGCTGACTGCAGAGGAGCACTGGGTGGTGATTGCAAGCACCATGAATCAGAAGCCAGACTTCCCACTTGGTTCTGGGATGGCTCCAGCACTCCCTGGGCTCTGACATTTTTAGGCTACCGAGCTTTGATTTTTACAGCTGAACGGCACAATTTGCAACGGTCTTGACACCGATTTCATAGTACAGGCTATGGAGTAAAACAAGCACGGTGGAGATGAGCAGGACAGCGGCAGGTACCCCCACGTAACGCTTAGAGCCAGCAGGCACGTGTATAAAAAGCCAGGCAGGGGTCAGGGAAGGCAGCCAGCCACCTGTGAGGATGTGCCACAGGGCTCCCTGAGGAACTGACGCGGTGAGGACACGTGGGGGCCCCCGTAGTGCTTGGTCCCCATCGGGCCTGGCTGGGGGGACTTCTTGGCGCTGGGCTGCCGGGGCGTCCCGGGAGGCGGTGGGGGTCTCCTGGGGCTCTGGTGCTGCACGTTGTTGAAGACCAAGGGAATAGGCTGCTGCATCAGCATCTTTAAGAAGAAGAGGTGCATGGGTTGTCATGGGAAGAATGGTGAGACAGCTCTTATATGGCTACTGCCACTAGATGGTGCTTTAGTTTTGCTGCTAAAATTGGGGTTTCACAGCGCTGTGGCAGCTGGGTGTACAACACCACAGCTCTAAATTCAGTGGCAAAGTGAACCATGGATAACAGAGTCATGTTAGCTTGTGCACAAATATTCAGAGCCACGACTGCTCTGTTCTCATTACGCCTGTTACATGCCACAAGGGTGGCACTAGGGGACACAGAAGCATTAACCAGCCACTGAACCACCAAGCTCACCATGAAGAGGGGCCGTCTGAACAGCTTGACCACTTCCTTGCGACTGTTTTTCTAAACCATGCAAATACTTAAGCAAACAGTGATGCCAGCTACCTCTCAGGAGACACCTCTCCAGCCCTCTGAGAGTACACGACCAATTTATCCAGAGCTCATTTCTAAGTGCTTTTGCCATAGCCAACGTTGTCACTGATCTGCACAGCACAGCACCCTGTTTGTGGGCTGGGAACGGCGCGGGCAGCAGCAGCAGGTACCTGCAGGTTGGAGTCCTGCACCAGCTGGAGCTGCTCCTTGATGACGTGGAGCTCCTCTTGCTGTGTCTTGATGTCTGCCTGCAGTATGCGAGTCCTCTCCTCCAGCTGCTCTTTCAGCTGGTGCATCATCCCCAGCTGGGCCGGGAAGTGGTACACTGGCTGTGGGGAGTGGAGAACAAGTCACAGGGAGGCCCGGTCCTGCTATGAACACTCATAATGATGCTGGTTCCAGAAACGCAAATTTATTGGTATAAGGTGGGCAGATCACTAAAATAACTGACTAGTGGTGTCCTAGCTCGTGCTGGGAGCAGGGACCCAGCCCGACAAGCCCCAGCACAAACCCTTCGCCCCCCACCCAGCACGGGGGCAGGACACCAGAGCATACCCAGCAGAAGCAAACACTTACCATCACGGCGTGCTGAGAGGGGACTGCCGGCTGAGCCACGGGATGCTGAGGGAGGTGTTCGCCGGGGGCTGGAGGAGTTACGATGGCCTAGAAATGAAAACTCAGCCTTATTGCAGGCCCACAGCACCTCTAGCGCAGAGCTGGCGTGGCAGCGCCTCATGCTGGCCACCCAACTCTGCTGAGGAACAAGCGCAAGAAGTTTGAAAGCCAGGAAGCTTCACACGGATGGCTGAGAATGTGAGGATGTGAGGATGTGAGCTCCTGCATGCCCCCTGCAAAGTGCAAACCCTCAGTGTTTGGACAAAAGCCATTTCACGTGTACAAACCCCAAGAGAAGTGGGTTTGTGCAGGGAGGTGTTTGGCATCGAGGAGCAATGAACCCCAAGACAGGAGGTGGCCGTGTTGCCTCCAGCAGCTCTGCTGGGCCCCAGGACACTCCAGCCCTGGCCCCACACATTCAGAGGTGGCGATCAGACCCCTCTGAGGGCGAGGCCAAGGTCTGCCAGCTCTTTTCTTTAGCAGCACTGACCTGGGCACCTCCAGCCAACGCCAGCCGCAGGGCTGCCTTCTCTGGGACCGCCGTCCGGGTGGGAGTGCTGGTGTCGGTGTGCCGCATGGACGAGGTGGCTGGAAAAGAGACATTTCGTTGTGACACGGTGGTGGGGTGGCGGACCCGTGCTGTCCCCGCTGAGCCTGAGCTCCCTGTATGGACCAGCAGCTGTGGGGCTGCGTCCCCAAACCGCCCACCCCTGGTCTCATGTGGGTGACAGAGGACACGGCGTGTGGCACCGCAACGCCTCAGTCCCTGATGCTGAGCACCCCCCAAACCAACTCGGTCCCTGCTAGTGGATGTTTCCCACCCAATCCACAGATTTTGGGGGCTGCTCTGCCCCTCACCCCCCCATATCGCGCCAGGCACCTACAGGCGGAGTCGGAGAGCGCGGTGTGCGAGGAGCGGCGGGAGCTGTGGGATGACAGTGACACTCCTTCCCGGCTGGCCTCCTGGCTGCTGCCGCACTGCCCCACGTCCAGGTAGCTGCTGTGGCTCTGTGGGGAGCCAAGCATGGGTCGTCAGAGGGAAAATAACGGGCCTGGTGCTGGAGGGCCAGCAGGGCCGCACGCATCCACCCCGGGGAGGCGGCCAGGCTGCCCACAGGCCTTCACCCTCCCTGCCCAGAGGGAAACAGCCTAACCCAGTGAATATGAGCACCATTGGAGGCATCACACCACTAGGACAGATATTGGCAGATGGTTTATATAATGGGGCTGTTTCACCTGCAGGCTGTGGGAGACCGTGTCACCTCCCCACGCCTCCCTGGGAGCTCCCCTCCAGAAGAGCAAGGAATGGGAGCAGTCGCTCTGCCTCCCCTCTTGCTGCCTTGCACCAGCAGACGAAGCTTAACGTTTGCAGAAAAATATCTCAGTCATTGTGTGAAGGAGACGGACACACAAACATGCTGTGGGGAGAGAGCAGTCGCTGGCAAGGTGGCCCCTGCTCCAGTGCGAAAGGTCCTGGGACAGCTTTCACTACGCATCCCATAAATGATTACTCTAAAATAATGGCATGATTTTCTATAAAATAATGGAACGATAATTGTACTTGGAGCTGCTTTGATTATTGGTCTTGTAAACTATTGAGAGGAAGAACTTAAAAATGAATTGAAATGACCTTGTTAATTGGCCAGGCGTGTTGGGATGCCAGGCTGAATCAAGCCATGGAAATTACAGCTCTGGTCAAAATCCTACCCTTGATGCCACCCTGCCCAACGGTGCAAACAGAGCAGAAATCTGGAATAAGAACCAGTTGTGTTGTTTTCCCTTCATTCCAATCTTTGTCTGAGTATTAATGACAAGCTGGCATTAACAAAAGAGGTGCACGCAAGGCAACTGCTGAATTTGCCATTTTACGCCTACGCCAAGATGGGACAGCTCAGAGCCACATAGTGCAGAACTTCTGTGTATCTGCTTGAGCCATGACCCAGCTGAAGGCTTGGAAGGAGAGGAGAGGAAAGGAAAAGGAAGAAGAGGTGTTTTCCTAAGATCAGGAAGTGACAACTGTGTAGTTTAAAAGCCTGTTCATTCAAACGTGAAGAGACATGGTACCTTTACAGAAGAGGATGCCAGTTCAATTGATGACTCTTCAAGGCCAAGATCTCGCCTCCTTTCAGCTCGAACTTCCGCATAACTACCAAAAACAATGAAAAATTCAAAGTTTTTCAGTGTCAGGCCTCAGCTGTCCATGAAAACAGATGCACTGGGTGTTATGTACTGCAGTGTACCTGCCACACGGGTCACGATAGACCTTTCCCATAGAGTCAGAAGCTGTGCACAGCTCACACTCATATACTCATCAGGGTAAAGCCTTGCAATCTATGAATAACCACGTGCACTGAAGGTCCAGAGCTCAGAAACAACAGGGCAGTGTCACGTCCCACTCCACCCAAGCAGGACTGCGGGATTAACTGATCTCATCCTTCCAAGCACAGATGTAGACTCCCCTTTGAAAATTTTGGCCCTGGGTGCCTTCAGGCAACATTTGTCTAAAAGCGAAGCTCTGGGGGTGTACACAGCACCACGCCTGCCACATCAGGGTTAAAATCCCTTACCCTGATGGGAGCTCTGCACACAAGATGCCAGCTGCCCAGCTGCAATGTGAGGTGGATGCCAGAATCCCCATAAATGTGCCTCTAGAAGTCTGTATTTGTTTTCCTTACTATTTTTTTTCTCTTAAATAATAAAATATTTACAGTAAACAATGCCACATGATTCACCACTGGGATAAATTGCAGAGGATGTTCTAAAGACTCTGAGCGGCTGTGTGCTGTGGGCGCTGAAAGGTGTCAGAACTAAGGCTGCTGAAATACAAACAGATACAACCTTTGTGGGGGCAAGAGAAGATGCTGAGAAGAACTTAATTACACCAGTGTAAGCACTAAATTTTCCTCAAATCATGCTTTAAACCTAAGGTTCATTTAATGTGTGTGTTTCAGTGATGCATTCTAAGCCTTAACTGTACAAGACAGAACTGTATTTCAAAATCTATTTGGGATTATCACTAGGCTTAAGAGGCACTGAGAGCAGAAGAAGAAACAAGTCCACGCTCAATAAATTCAGAGCTTGAAGTGCAGCCCAATTGCCTGAAGGATGGCAGAAGCAAGACAACTCAGAAGCAATCTCTCCATCTAACATTTGCTTAAAATAGCTCTTGACACATAGTTTGTATCAGCACTCTAACCACTGACACCTGTTTATTGAGGTGTCCTCAGTCTGTTTCTGAACACATGAAAGATTCCCAGTTTACTTGTGCTTTTTCTTTGAGATGTTTGACAGGAGCACAAAAAAAATTGCAAATTGATTCCTGGAAGTAAAGAAAGATGCGTGGAGCCATATGTTTAACCAAGTTAATAGATCAAACCAGCATGTCGCTATTTTTTTCAAGCCCTCCACTAGATATATCCCCATACAATGACTGTTTTTGCAGTGGTGGTAACACAGCAGCTCCAGTGCTTCCACAGCCGAGCCCAGAGCAGCATCCCACTGGAGGGCATCCTGGGCCACGCTGCAGGCAAGGAACACGGCCAGCAGGACAGCAGCTACCATGGTAGGTCGTAGCTAGGTCACAAATATTTAAAACTCTGAGCAAAGGGTTTTGTAGCCCATAAAGCTGTCTGATTCCTTGTGATGCTTTGTGAGCTTCAGTTCCTTGTGATGCCATGTCATTGCTGGGGACAGAAGAGGAAGACAACACTGATATATGTGGCCAGTGGTGGCTTCCAGACCAGCTGCCAAAGAGTGGTGAGAACACATTATGCTTTTCCCCATATTTCCTGCCGTACTGTGTACAATTGCATACCATCTTAGTGTGTTAAGGCGCACAGCAAATATTTGGCTAACACAAAACAGGGCCAGGAAACACGATGGATGTGTACACGGGACAGGTAGTGTGAAGTGCTTGGTGCTTGCTCCTACCTAACTACCAGGTGAGTGCAAACGATGAACTCGGGCTTGGAATTCCACTGGTGGTAGGTGATGTAGTAGTGTGTCTGCAGCCAGATCCACTGCTGGCCTTTGGTCAGGAACCTGTAGTAACACGACTTGCCTTTTCCAAACTGCATCACTGGTAAACAAAAAGAAAGCACTTTATGGCAAACGAACTACAGAAAGTTCATGGTATAAAGGAGATCAGAAAAAAAAACACTTGGTCCCATTCTCCCTTGCAGTTTGCTACCCCACTAAGAAGGCTCTTGTGGCTTTACAAGCATGATGGGCAAAAAACATTGTGCTGAACTTTGATTTGGGTTCTTTCCTGCTACTTATTTTCACAAGAGTGCACTTTACTATTCTAAGATTGTTCTTATAACTAGTAATTGGCATAACTATCTAACTGGTTTTATTCCTAGAACTAATTAGTGGGCTTCTCTGAAAGTAATAAGCACAGATAACATCATGTAAGCAAGGCACTGGCCTTTCAGAAGCACATGAAAATGCATTTCAGAGACAGTGGGCCTGAAGTCAGGATCCTAATAATGGCACAAAACAATAAGATAGTGGAGTTTAGCAGTTAAACTGAGAGTTTGCTTCTAAAGAGCTGGCCTAAGTACAATAGACCTAGTACACATCATCAGGATATGTTCAGAAAAATCACAGATGCTGTAATAAAACGGGAACATAATGAGGGGAACTACATTAAATAACCGCATTAATTGCTCCCAGACTGCTGTCAGTACAAAATGAAACATGCTCATCTAAACTACCCGTAATTAATGCAAAGTGAAATACAAGCGTGCTTTAAGCAAACCCATTTCACTTCAGAGCGGGCAGGATGCCTGCCCACAGAGGCCAGCCTGACTGATGGGAGCATGTCCAGCCACAGGAACCCAGGCACTTCTACAGAGCTGCACATCTCTACTTTTTTTTAACTGTTAGGGCTGCTTTCTTTAGTGATCCCATTAGTAGGGATGAGCTTCAGAAGAAGCACTTGGGGGTCTTCTGGCTAGCAGGCTGTGCTGGGGATTGTTCAGCGCCTGGTCCTGTCACAAATGTCCTGATGCAACTTCTGGAAGTCATTTCACCAGCACCTTACCTCGCCTATCTGCACAGAAAGATGAAAAGATCCTTGCCTGTGGGTGTGCTAGGCAGCTATGCTTTTATAATGTAAGAGGGGATCAGTGGTGAGAGATGAAAGCCACTAAATAGATTCAATATAGTTAGCATCTATGTCAAACTGCAAGCGTGTATTACCAAAAGACATCAGCTGGTTAAGTAGCTCACTTCTGTCTGAATGGCCCTTTAAACACACTAAAAAGTGCCATTGTTATAAGCAAATAAAGTATTTATTTAGTATTCCCATCTATGCGTTTGCTGCACCTGACCCAAGCCGTGCCAGCCAGGCAGCCTGTGGCCCTGCTGCCCGCTGGGTCACCGCGCTTCACCTCGACCGTGCCGGGAAGCCAGCAGGAGGCAGAGTGGGGAAATTTGGTATTTGGAGAAAGACTCATTTTCTCAGTTCTCTTTTAGCATCTCACGTGTGTGTACAGTAGAGGGGCAGTGGTAGAAGGGCAGTGATGGGGGTTTACAACTCAGTGTTGGAGCAGTGCTGGCGGTCACGGAGCTCCTTTGTGTCCCAGCATCGTGCTGCCAGCACTGCAGAGCAGTTTCAGCACTTTCCCTTCCCCACTTTCTCGGGCAAAAAGATTCATTTCTTTGTGGCAAAAAACTCTCCTTCCAGAGATGGCAGACTGACAAACAGAGCACCTTTGCCCAACAGAAAATCTCTAAGTGGTATTTTCTGGAAAAATATCTGATAACCAAGATGCATTTTACGGAGTGTGTAGTTAGATTTTATTTCTGGGCATTGCAAACCAGCTAGGAGACAGACTTTATTCCGGTTCAGTATCTTAGTCTGAAGTGCATGTAAAAAAATAGAAAAAATAGTCTTTGGGAAAAAGCACCTCCACAGGACCTGGCTCCTCGTGGGCTCCCGCAGGTCACTTCTCTGTGTTCACACAGCAGCCAGAGCTGGAAGAATCTTCAAAACAATGAAACGCTGAGAAAAATCTGGGCTGGAAGCCCTCAGACTGTGCCAGCAGATGTTCTGGTGCAAGGACAAGGCTCCTTGCCCTGCTACCAACCCAGCATGGCCCTGCAGCCACAGAGGGGCAGTGAGGCTCTGTGGCCCCGCGCAGTGACATGCTCAGGTCCCGTTGGCCTACAGAAAGTCCCCAGGAACGGTGACAATCAGCAACATCCCAGGGGTCAGGGCTGCCCTTATAAATGGGGAACAGAGGGTAGGGAGATCTGGATTCCCATCTATCAATCTAATTTCACTCACACAACATGAGCTCAATCCGTGTATCTGCCAGTTTGGGAAAGCTGCAGAAATAGTCGCTGATCTGACTGAATTCTGCAGGGACAGAGCCTCCCAGCCAGGCACAGCTAAGGCCATTTTTCTTTTGTGGGAAGAGGGCATCCCCCTCCCTCCCAGACAGAGATGCCTTTTGCAATGCCAGTGGCAGGCTGCACGGGTGACACAAGAGATCACAGACAGGCACACGGCGGGGGGAGAGGAACTTACAGTGTTCATGGCACCTAGCGAGAAGCTCCAGGTCATCTGCATGGTAGTAGTCGTACCCTGACGTTCCCAGAACCTCAAAGGGTAAGTATCCTATGATGGGTGGAGCCCTAGGAGGGAAGCAGAGGGCAGGAGGTAAGCACACCTGACACCGTGACACCATGCTGTGATGGATGCCAGCAAGCAAAACCACCTCATACATCCTTTCGGGAGTGGATTTTCACTGTGATGCATTGCCAGATACAAGAGAAAAAAAAAAAAAAAAAAAAAAAAGAAAAACAGAGAGAGGGAGAGGCAAAAACTGAGAAAATGAAAAGGTGTGTGTTTACTGGTTCACAGCCTATTCATTATGTGGGTGTAGAGAAGGCATGTGCGTACGCAAGTGACTCAATTCATTAAGCACGCCTGTGAGACATGGCTTGAGATACGCTACGGGTGTTCATGTGCATAATAACTCGGAGCTTGAGTAAAATTACCCAGTAGGTTGGCTATGTCATCTGGGTAGTGAACGTAGAGGGAAAAGTAAGTGGGAAGCTGCAATGTGTGTCAGGGCCAGCTTGAGGAAAAGAGAAAGTAATTGTTCTCCTGGAAAAGCTTGGGGAATTGCAACCTGCAAAAAAAAATGCTTCTATGTGGGCAGTAACAAGAATAGGTATGGGGCTGATCCTAAGGACTGTTATTTCAATGGCAGGTAGAGCAGAAATCGAGGAAGTATTTAGACTGGCACACTGAATAGACACCAGACTATTCTGCTGTCAATTCTAGATGTTTCATTTTTCTAGGCAAAACCTGGTATTTTTTTATTTTTATTTATTTTTTTTTAAGCAGGTGTCCTAACAAGTCTGAGCTTGTACACAGCCTCCACTGGAACCTGCTAGCTTATGAGTATGGAACAGCACTAAACTGCGAGGTGAAAAACACTGTTTTTACCTCTCGTCCCTATAGCAGCATTCTGAGGCACAGGTACACTCCCCCTTGCACAGCCTCAAGCACAACAGGTACTTGGCGAGGCAGGATTTGACCACGCTGAGCTCATTTGTCTTTTTGCTCCACCTGTTTTGGCTGCTGGATGTGCTGACAGCAGGAGGCTCGCCTGGCAAGTTCAGCACTTCCTCGGGAAATGGCAGCAGGGCAGGGAATGCTTCAAGCCTGGGGCGGTCGGAGGTGGCGCTGCCCGCTGAGCAGGAAGGTGAATGCCACAAAGTGGCCAAGAAGGTGAGCAAAAATGTATTTAAGTGTAAGTACATTTTGGTTTGGACAGGGATCTTCAGTCTTCTGGATATTAACATGGGAAGGTCTCCTGTTTTGGCTGAATGACCCAGTTCCACCTTTGTACCCCGGAGAGATGCTGTGGGCACAGATCATTCAACTATGGAGGGCCAGAAGAGGTCTGTAACCTCTCCTTTATCAGCTTTGTTCTTTTCTCACTGTGCAGGGAGGCTGTAAGTCCTGCCTGTGCCCCCCGAGGGCTCAGCAGGAGCTCCTGAGTCTGAGCAATCTGTTAGACCTTGCCCAGCACAAGGGAGGAACCAGGCCTCCACTCTCTGAGGGCAAATCTCTGGAAACAGAGCCCACTTAGCACACTGTGGTCTCTGCCACAATGCAGCCCTATTTATCCAAATGACTCCTCAGAGAGCACTGTGTTCCCTTTCCCCATGTGACACAGATTTCTGTTAATGATGATAATACGTGTATTTATTAAAGTGTCCTTCCTCACCATCTCTTTGGCAGCTTGGCCAGTGTCTCTTGGCTCTTTAATGACATGCTTATCTTCAAGACAATGATGTCTTTCAGATGCACATCAGATAAACTTTTAAGCTGATCAGGAAAGTATTATGCTTCCATGACTTTCGCCAGATTTCCTTAAATGAGAAAGTAACAACAAAATGCTCCTAATCTGTCATTTGACAAGGAGCTGGCTTGCTTGTGGCGCAATTTAGAAGTGTTTTGTTAGCCTAACTTCCAGCCTTGAGGCCTGCAGCTGGCTCTTCAAATGGAAATGCAACATCTTCAGAGAGCCTTTGAGTACAGGATTGGTAAGTGGGCAAAAAGCCTGACAGGTGGTGGGCTTTCAGGTATAACACAAGTTAGACTAGACCCTCCAGTCTTCTAATAAAAGAAGGGAAAATAAGGAGAACGCAGAACAGACATGGATTGTTATCAAAGTTCACAGGATTTCTTCCTCTACACATATGTATATGTAGACCAAGAATACAGATTTTCTTTATTTTTTTAAGGTTTATCCAGGTCTGTGGAGTGTTTGTTGTGCTATTTATCACAACTCCATACATACCATTGCTATGATATGACAGGTTCCAAGCAATGGTGGGTACCTGCTGCCCCCACTGATGGCGCAGCTCTCAGCGTCAAGCTGTGCGAGCTGGAGTAACCAAGCAAGAAACAAGAAAATATCCCAAAACATTTCACAGTGTCCTGGAGATCCTGGGGAATGCACTGGAGATAGGTTTGAACCAGTGATTAGATGAGACAACCCACATGATTCCCCTCTGGCTGTTGGGTCTGTGCTCACCGCTTAGTTTGTGCTGCCACGAACTGTCTCAGCATCTGCATTAGCTTAATCCACTCCCGGTAACAATGGCTTCCTCACTGGGGATATCAGTGGGGCTGGAGTGGCTGCGAGCGCCCGGCACAGAGCTTCCTCTCTGAGTCATAACCCAGATTCATCAAAAGACTCTTTGATTTGCTTTAAAGGAGCTCCTGCGTGCCTTATTCGCAGCAGCTGCTTGGACGCAGCCCTTTGGAAAGCCAGCTCACTGCTGCAGACGGTGACATAAGGGGCCTAGGGCTCTTTTAGGAATCCTCGTTAAATCACCTGATTCTGAAGACGTGCCTCATTGGGCAGGCCAATTAAAGTCTAATGAAGTCACTGCAGCAAGATCTCAACGATAGGAATAATAACAAGCCCACCATCCCAAACCACACAGCCTTTTAACCATAGGGCTGCCGCGTGGCCAGTTCCCCCGTGCTTCAAGGTATGACGCACGGAGCATCTTCCTTACTACAGAAATGCAAATTATTCATCAGTTACATTCTCTCTCTCCCCTCCTTGATTTAAATGTGCAGAAGACGTTTAGCCCCCCTGCAAAAAAAAAAACTTATTTCCTACAGCCTTTCTCACTAGTGGTGTATTTCTGCCTTTGCAGAACTTGGAAGGGATAATGGGAAGAGCTGGATTTCACAATGTGTTTATGTATACATGCCGAATGCAGAGAAGCAAAAGAGAGAACAAAACCCTCCAGCTTCTTCTGAAGAAAATGAATCCTCTGTTAATCAGCTTAATAAAGTGATTCCTTTTTCATTCCCCAAGCTCTCCATGCTGCACTCAGTCAAAAACAAATCTGCAATTAAACCATCCAATGCATTGCGTTTTCTTTTAGTTTTATAAATTCCTTCATTTATCAAGGTGAAAATCAAAATTTGATCAATACAGCAAAATATTTTTGGGTTCCTGGAAGCTGTAGATGGTGAATAGAGAAGCTAAATCAATACAGGTAACAGGACCCACAGTGCTCAGCTTCAGTGACTTAATGTCTTGGTGAAATTTGACATTTTTGTAGACATTTAACCTTCACTTTATACGGCTTCTTACCTGCCTTAAGTAAGAAAGAGGGCAAAGCTTTTAAGGAGGCCTGATAAGTAAGTTCAGAATATTATCATTGGTGTCGTTTAACTTAATTAGAGCTATTTTGCTTGGGATGTCAGGCAATAGCAACATAAACATTTCTATTTTTAAACTACAAATTGTTTATACTTCAGTGCCCAAATCTCTTACCTGTGGTCCAAGAACAAAAACTTCCATTCCAAGCTATGCCTTGATGTAAATTCTTCGCATGGCTCTTCAACATTGCAAAGCTCCTGCAAAACAGTTGGCACATTCAGACATCTAATTCTGCGAAATAACAAAAGGAGCTCTCCCTCAAGACTAAGAATGCATCATCTTGGTATAATAAACCCTAGCAAAACACAGAGCTTTTAAAGCACTCGACTTTTTTTTTTCCTCTAAGGAATGCATAAACCTTGTTTTATAGATGCATAAACTGATGAAAAGTGGCTGAATAATTTACCCTGGGCTGAGTTTCAGAGCTAGGATAAATAGTCCAAGGGCCTCATCTTGCAGTCTGCAGGCAACATTCCCCAACTTTCTGTAAATACTGCTAACCGAAGATGGATGACAGAGCAGGTTCCAGCCTCAAGCTGGGCTGGCTGCTGCTCTCCAGCAAGAAGCACCCGCTGCCCTTATCCCTGCCATCGCGGCACCGTGCCACACTTAAAGACTGGGAGAAAGAGTCCATGAACTGCGGTGCTCGGGGTCTCCAAGTGTGGCTGGCCTTCCTACACCAAGGAGCAGTGGGGTGTAGCTCTTCAGTGCCTCCAACTTTCCAAGCAGTTAGCTGGGCACCTTTTATTGGCACCCCCTGAGCTCACCGCTCTGAAACATCCCATCACACAACCCCCTCTTCTCAAGCACAACTCCCATTTTTCATTTTCTCCTTCGAAAATAAGCATCATCTCCCCCTCCCAAGCACAGCAGTGCCCTCCCTCACTTACAAATCCTCAGCACAAGGCAGTTTGCACTGCTGCATGTCCTGTGAGAGGCTGCTGCAGCATGGCTGCTCGTGCAAGGGCACCAAGCACAACTCGTGGTACAGCAGCAGCTCCAGCTGAGCATGGGCTGGCTCTGGTACAAAAGGGAAAAGGCAGTGGGAGAGCTCTCACCTTTAAGAACTGCGGTGTGACGAGACGAACAGTCGCTACGAGGCAAATCTGCTCCTCTGTGGCTGACCTGAAAGCTCGTGCAATAGCTGACTCAAAGCCATTACAGGAGGGTGTAGGCACTAGACACAACCAGACAATTTATTTAAGATGAAGAGGAAGGAGACCTTTCTTTTCATGTTAGGACAGGCAGGACGACTGATGAAACCCCAGCAACAAATTCCTCTGACCCACACCGTGATGCCACACTGATAGACACTGATGTTATTTAAAGCACGATCCTTTAGGCTCTGAGTTACAGAGCTGCAGCCACCCACCCCTGGCTTGCAGGGAAGCCTCATAAGACAGCTCTGATCGCTCCCAGCACGCAGCTACAGCCTCCTTGCTAGCATGTCCTTAGGGAGGATGGAAAACTGATGCAAAGTCACTGAACTTCAGCTGACTTTGAGAGGTAGAGGGATTTGCGCTATTTTTTTTTTTCCAAATGTATGTTTTACAAGCATCCCTTTAAAATCACAAATCGAAGATCAAGAAGATTACAGAAAGAACTCTTGGTACCATTATTCTGCCCTGAATCTTTTTTCTCAACACAAAGGAAGTCACAACTGGATGTCAGAAGATGTGGTGAACAAAAGGCTGGAGTATTTTCCCAAGGAAATTGTTCACATCAAATCCAGAAGTTTCTCCCTTTTTATGTTATTTCCAGGAAACAGCACCTTTCTGCAGCCCAACACTTGCAAGATCCAGGATTTTACAAGTTTCTCAAATCATTTCATCTTTAGAAAGTGTCACTCAATTGCCACAAGTGAAACAGAATAGCATATTTTGTTGGTTAATTGAGTATGTAGGCTGCTTCACAATCGAGTCATGGAGGCAGTCAAATGGAGGGACGATCAGTCTGGTGTCACTCCTCTGACCAACAGACTCCCCAAAGCTTTTATGTGAAAAAAAATCTTGCTAACATATCCGCAGCACACTCCACCCCTGCTGATTACAGCATTTTCAGCTGAAACAAGGCTACAGAAAAACAGACGCTTTAAAGGAGAGAGGCTGAGAGGTAACGGCAGGCTGTAGAGGTAACTCACCATGAGTAAAATATTTAAAATCCACTACAAATTTCACATATTCATACGTCAGGGGTTCATTTGGATCTAAGCTGCCTCTTGCTAAATGGCAGCAAAACTCTATTTGCTTTTCCACTGAAAAGAGAAAAAGAGAGGGAGACACACACGTTATTGGCAGCCTGCACGGTAGCACATAGATTCAATATATTCAATCTGTCCAGGTTTTCTACGCACCCTGCTGCTGTGGCATCTCAGCACCCTCTTCTCCCGATCCCCATAAATAAACCTATAACTAGCAGGAGCAATGATCAGCTAGTTTTGCTTTAGGATGTCTGTGATCACCCCTTCTCCCACGGCTTTATAGTTGCCCTGTTACACTGGCGAGCTCAAAGTCGGTGGTGTTTGCCCCTGCCTTCATCGCGTGCAGGATTTCACGTGAAACACGCTGCCCTGGCACTGCTCTGCAGGACGCAGAGCAAAGGGCGCTGGAGTCACCCTAAGTCTTCCTGCTAGCTGTGGAAGGCACCATGCCAAGCTCTTGCTCGGCTTTCTGCCCCAAGGTCTGAACTCCATGGGTCAGACCACGGGCTCTTTGGCTTCACGGAAACCAGCACAAGGGGTGCTCAGCTCCTGTGCATGCTTATGGGGCCGCAAGGAGGGAGATGAGCTCTGGTGGCCATGGTGAACCCACCAAGGAACCGGGGGGCTGCTAGGAGAAGGGGGTCCCAGCACGTGGATGTAAGGAAGACACGACCACCAGTTCCGGTGTGGGCACACAGTCTGGGGAGAACAGCAGAGGAAGGAACATTTTGGGATTTCCCAAAGCCCTTTGGGATTTCTCCTACCCAAGCTCATCCCCTAAGCCCCTCACTCCTTTCACAGGCTCAGTCCCACCCTGAGAAAAGTACCTAAGGAGGGTGACTCCACCCTGTCCTGTGACCCAAAGCAAACAGTAAAATACAGACTGTCCAAATCAAGTACTGGGAGCAAGTAGGAACATTGGATGGGCTGCATCCAAACCCAGAAATATGAACAGAGGCCAAAAGCAGCAGCAGGCAGGAGAATTAAATAGCTGGAGGGCCCAGTGCAGGCTGCCCCTGGGAGCTGTTTGCCTTTGGCAAATTTCCTTGATCAACAGACAAGCAAAGAGCTTACCATTGAGAAAATCAGCTGCAACAGGATCTGTCATGAGCACGTGTGGAGAAAGGAGCTTGTAGACCTCGCTCTGTTCCCGCTCAGGCAGAAAGTTTAATATATTTTGGTCCACCAAATCTGACTGATGCAAAAGAATGCTTTGTCATGTTCCACAGCACAGCCTGACACAACCACACGCGTTTTCATCCTACAGTGGAGCACAGATGCTGCCAGGCTAGCACAGCCTCTTAACACAAGGAAGCTGAGTTGATCTGCAGGTGGAGCTTTTTTTCTTTGCACACTGGGCCATTCAGCCAGGTTAGGACATTCAGGATCCAATTTGCCCTCACATAGCATAGCTCTCACTTTGCACCAGATAAAATTGGTTTTGAGGGACCAGCAGAAGCTTTTATACTAAAAATTAACTGATGTCTAGAAATTCTCATGGAAAACTAACATTTTTGCTACTAAAGACCATGGGCTCAAAGTAGAAAAACCCGATGTCATTAGAAGAGCATATATTTAGTCCTGAAATCACCTTTAAATCTTCTGGGAAGAGCTTCAACATATACAGGTTTCATAAACATTTGGCTGGACAAACCCAAGCCCTGTCTCTGCAGTGCTGGGGCTGTGCTAAGGCAGGGGAGCGATTCTGCAAGGCATTGTGGTGTCAGAACTTACCGGTAAGTGTCCGAGCAGAGAGGAGACGCTGTCGGATACATAAATAATAATCCCATCAGTGGTAAGAGCGATGAGAAAGCCATCTAATGCCTAGTGACAAAAGGCAGACGGAAGGAAAAAGAAAAGAATTATGCATGGGAACAACTTAAACTACAATACAATAGGCTAGTTTACTCAGTGGTGATGACTGTAACAGTCTAAAATCAACATGAATCAATTATGGCAATGACGGTTCAATGTAGAAAAATAAAAAATGACACATGGTGTCTAATTCAGCATTCTTCTTACACTTATTTGCTCATTAATATTAAATTGACTTGTATTTTGCACCCAGTGAGTACTTATTTAATGTGAAGCAAGACGGTGGTGGTTAAGTTTTCTACACCCACACAATCCTAGTGACTTCAGTCACTTCATTATGTGTTCTGAATTGCACAATAGTTAACCAGTTCAGTGTGTAAGGAAATGTTAGATATCATCACGGCAAACCCAGCACTATGGATGAATGGATGAATGGATGGATGGATGGATGGATAAACAGAGACAGATGAAAAAAATAATACATTTAAAAAAACTAATTTTATGGCTCCTAAGGACAAGATCTAAAGCCTTATTTATCTTGCTTAAAGCACTCATTTGCTAGGCAACTGACATGACAATTTGAAAGTTTGTTTTCCCTTTTTTTTTTCAAAGTTTGTTTTCCCTTTCCTTTTCACTATGGTTCCTGGCGCGGAGTCTATGTTCTCAGTGCCTTCTAAATCACTGCATGTGCTTTCTTCTTTGAGAGCTCTCTCCCTGTTCTTCACAACATCTTCTTGTACCATTGATCCAGTCTCTGTTCCTATTCTTCTGTAACACTTGGAAGGTCTAGGAGGTCTGATGCCTGGCCAGTACTGTGTACAAAGCCAGTTCTTCTAATGACATCATTAGGCTGCTCTGCAGCTCGGCTTGCAGGAAGCCAAAGATGCTGCACAGAGGGAGCATCCAGCATCTTTCCCCGCAGCCAGCTACTCCCTGTCTCATTGTCTGAGTCCCTGCCTTTGCTAAAAATAAGCACTCTCTGGGTAAAAACACTGATTTTAAGTAAACTGCTCAATGGTCAAACATAGTCCAGCAAACGAACAGTTATTGAAGGGCTCCCCCCGGCCACTTGTAAGGGAGAAATTTGTTTTGATTCAGCTGGAACAAACTAGCTTGTTTGGTAAGAAAAATTCCCAGAAAGAATGAACAGACTTTTCCAGGGAGGTGAGTCATGACATCCTGATGAAAAGGAGTAACTAAGACACTGCAGCACCTCCCAGCTCAGCCCGGCATACACCCTAGTTTTGGTGGGGCAAAGAGCAGCAGCTGCCTACGCAGGGTAGATGTCCTTGCTGGAGGAGCAGGCAGTACAGAACCCAAGTGGCATCTTTAAGAAAAGAAAAATGTAGGCTCGTGGGGTGTTTCTACATCAGCTCATCATTTTATAGGTGACAGGATCAGGGCTCATCTGAGCACACGTAAAAGCAACCAAAGTAAAAGACGTGGCAGTCGCAGCACAGGTACAGCCCTGCGCAGCTAGTGGCAGCAATGCAAGGGCTGCCTTGCTAATGGGATGTGGGAGGATGGGAGCTGCTCTGCTTTGCTCAGATCCTTCCCAGTTTTTGCTCCTGTAGCTGGTCTGAGAAGGGCAGTTCTGTTTCTCCTCTCTCACCTGGCCAAAGCTGGGCCAAATCGGGCTTCATGCCTAAATGAAAAGCTGTTTACCTTTAAGGGGAAGCAGTCATATTCCTAATTCTGTGTCTGCAAAGCATTTAGCACAACACTGGTCTCTGTCAGGTTTGGATTATAAGTGCCAGCAAAGCAGAAATCATTAACACTGGGACCCACAGGTGAAAGGAACTGTATGTCTGAACTACTCCACTGAACCGATTACTTTTCACTAATCTATGCAGCTTTAATTTCTTCTTACCTCTAACATCAACTGGGTGAACTCCTCGTTGCTAAGAAATGAAGGCTTCCAGTCTTGTCTAATCTCACAGGCTTCTGTCTGTGCTGTGATTTCTTACAGAGAAAACATCAAAAAAGCAACATGACTCACATTCATTGGGACTTTTTTTTCATTTTCAAGTAACACGATTTCTTTTAAGAAGCTTTCAGAGGAATCATCCTCAGATCATTCTCCATACAAAGCCTTATTATATGCAACACTCAATTTCCACGCCATCACGATAGAAATGCATTAGAAATCAGGAGAGGAAAAAAAAAAAAAAAAAAAAAAAAAGAGGAGACATTTTGGGTAGTTTGAAGGGAACCTTCAAAACTGAAGAAAACAATTTCTTCAAAAATGTTCTTTCCAGTGCTCTGGGCTAGCCTCAGAGCATCACTGACAGCAGACTGGGGCTGGCTCTGCAGCCACTGCAGGATGGCAGGAGCCCACAGGCAGCAGGAGGGGCTGCACCCATCCAGACCTGGGAAGAGGGGGCAGAAATCCTCTTTTGTGGTGTGTGCTGTTCCTCAGCTCCTCCTTCTTGCTCTGCTTGAGAGCACATAAAACATGCCAGGGGATGGGGATGTTGGTGAGGGAAATGCAGCAATGTCACTGCATTCAAGCCTAGCCCCATCTGCTGTCACCAACTGCTGTGCCTTAATCTGACCCTCACTTAAATTCATGTCCTATACGGGGTTTTTAGATGCTTGGGAAAAACAGTTTTCATCTTCTGAGCAGCAACTGGCTGCTGGTCAGCTGCAGAGCCAGTGCCTCCAAGGGGAAAGGGTCCAAGGGGAAGGGGGCAGTGCCCTCACTACCTTTCTGTTTCTGTAAGAAGTCGATGGTCCTCTGCAGTATGGTGGACTTGTCCATCTTGAGAGGGTGGCCGTGGCCCTGCAGCATTGTGCAAAGCTCTTTAATGAGGACATTGAACTGGTCTCTCCTCTTCTTTTCAGATTTGTTGCGTGATGCCCTGGATGACAGAAACATGAATGGCACTAAGTAAAAGGAAGGGTCTGCAGCTCGACCCAAGGAGGATCAAGTGGCCCTGTCCCAGCAAAACACTTTAAGTACAAGACTCTGAACCCTGCTGGGACTGCTCATTTCTTTAAAATTAGGCTTGGGAGTAAGTGCTGGTGCCTTGAGCCTTGCAGCAGGACCGAACTCACTGTCAGAAAGGAATGCTTGTAGGTAACAAATAGGATTTATATGCATTTGAGCAAGACTGCATCCTTATGCACATTTCAGCAGCAGTTCTCATTGTTTCAAAACCAGTGATGGCTTCACAAAGGTGCTATAGGTGAAATTTCTCCAGTACAATAGTCCTGGCATCACACACTGACTTTTTGCCCACTTCTGTTTTGCAGTTACTATGCACACATGTGGAGGTCAAAATGAGAGGGATGCCTCGTTCTTGAATTTGTACCTGCAGAAGTAGCTCATTCCCAGAGAACATTGTGCAGAGATAATTTGATTGCAGAACAAAGTCAAGCACACGCTCTCACATCTGGGTTTGGAAATCTGGAGTGGCAGCAGTGTGATATATGAAACTGGGCACGTTAAGAGTCTGGCTGCGGAAACCACAGACTCGTTTCCAGCTTGCATTAATACAATTAAAGAATGTTTTATTAGGGTTTTCCCCTCCATTAAAAACAATAAAGGAGAAAGCAAATCCATTCAATTTCTTCCAAAATGTTCTTTCCAATGCTCCTATCTGAGATAACCCTATTTTCATACAACCTCTTCCAGTAGTAATTATTTTTCTTTACAAGTGCATTCATGATGATACATCAGCCCTGTGATCCAGCCCGAGTTCGGTATGCAGGAAGCATTTCCATTCACTTTCAGGTTGGCATTTGGAGGTTCTCACATCCAGCATTTGCTTTCCCAGCCCTCTCTGTTTTGGCACTAATGTACGATGAGTAATTACAGCTGAACCAAGCTGCTCTGAAGGAAGACCAGCTCCTTCCTACCTGTGCTAAGGCAGGACTGCCCTCTAAGTCTCATGGGGAACCCAGGTGGGCAGCACTGCATGAGGTCAATAAAATCACAGATTGGGGTACTGCATCAGCATGGTAAATAGCCATGGGATAACAAGAGGGTAAAGGAATGTAATCTAAGGAGCACCGAGCTGATTAACCCATCGTAGGGGCGGTCAAATACACCGTGAGAAGCTTGAAAATGGTGACAAAATTCCATTTTATGTGGTCTGCTATCCACAGCCTGAAAACTGCAGGATTTTGCCTCTGACATCAGTGCCCTGACTACTTTTACCCGCATCAGACAACACAGCATTTGCAGTTCTTCCCTGGAAGAGCTTGCAAGCTCAGCGCTCCGTGCATCCCTTCATACCTCTTTGCCCTGTCCTTCTCATCTTCATCCATCAGTTCGTTTACACGACACAGGGCTCTGGAAGGAAAGGACAGAAGTACTTACTGAGTCACATTGCCTGATCTCGTTGAGGCTGTCAGAACATGGAGCTTACTGGTTTGTACGTTATGACCTCCTGGATGTTTCTATCACCCCCTCCCCAGCCTCCGCTCGATTACATAGTTTCTTGCCTGCTCTGTCACCTACTGAGGCTTGAGAGCTGAAACCTTTGCCATATGCCCAAACATTCATCTGCAATAACTGTAACTGTACTGGGAAAGAGCCAGCAGCCCCCAGCCTGCCTCTGCAGTCCCCTCTGTGAAAACAGCCCCAGCCACAATCAAGCGCAGCCAGCACCTGATGCAGCCAGGGGAACACCAGGGATGGGGAACCCTACCAAAGCACTGATTTCTGCACAGGAACCAGCATCTCCCATGTAAACGTGAGAGCTGATCTCAGTTCGATGTCTGTGCCAGGTAGCACAGTGCCTGGTCCTGCTAGGCTGCTGGAATCCATTGCAATGCTTAAAGAGCAACTGAGATTTCTGTCCCAGCGCAAGGGCACAGGAGGAAGGTATGCTGATCCCCCAGAGGATTAGTATTAGGCAACAGCAGGGTACGGTCAGGAGATTCGAGGGATGATATGAGACAGGCTCACCTGAAATGCCCTGTGGCCAACGACCGATGCTTGCACCAGTGGACTCCCACCACATCATCCCAGCTGCATCCCACCACGGGGATTCATACCCAAGGCTGCAAGTCGAAACTCTTCCTCCGCTGGCATTAACCAGGGAAAGGAAGGGAAGGTGACCTGGCTTCCCTGGGGTCTGTCTGTCAGCAGTCACTGTGGGCTGCTGTCTTTATCGTACTCTAACTGCTCCTGCAGCACAGGTGAGGAGAACAGTTGGCTGCAATTCCCAGTAAGGACACGGTACTCTCAAGCCCCGTGCAATGATATAAAATCCATCATGATCAGGGTGACCTCTTCACTGGTGCTTTGCTCTCAGGTCAGTAATTCCAAATGAAATTAAACCACCCACAACTGAGAGGATGTCAAAGATACTGATCACAGAAAAAGCAACAAAAATTCCTCCTCCCTCCCCTGCTCTGGAGCGAGGATTCCCCTCCCTGCAGGGGACTTGGGCAGAGTATGATTTGTATGATTTCTGTGTGGTTTCTCCAGCCCCAAAATGTGGATGTACGCCATTGGGAGGGGGTGGTTCTCCCTGCGTGAGTCCCTGGAAGCCCAGTGAGTCATTACCTGTTCTATTGCTCAGATTCATCAGTCCAGACTGACGGAGTGGGATCAGCACTTCTTATCACCATGTAAATAGAGACGGAGAAAAATTAATCCTAGAAGGAAAAGCAAAACACAATTAAAACACAGTTGCAAACGAGACTTAGCCTCAAGAGCAGCAATCGCTTCAAGCCGAAGAGGTCTGCGGCCACCAGTGAGAAAGGTGGTCGGTGTAACTGGGGAGCACCCAGGGACACTGGGACATGTCTGGGACTCCTGGCTCTGTGTGCACCACCTGCTGCCACAGAAGAAGGCCCAAAAAAACACAAGACCCGGTAGTGTGGAAGAACAGCCCGACTAGTGTGGGGCCGCTGAGGATCGATAGGAGTCCTTCCAACACCCGATGGTACAGCTGGCATGTGTGCAATGAGAACCTGTGAGTTCATCTGCCATTCACCAGCGCTGATCTATCTGGTGTTTGTGGCCAACATAGAGCCCGTCCTGTGGTATGGGGAGAGTGCTCTGTAGGGGAGGCAAAATGGGACAACAGGCCGAATGCTTGCTCACTGCACCCACGTGAGATTATGTCAGTCCGCCTGCTTGAAAAACTTGGCTGAGATAAACTGTAATGCCCTGGTTATAAACTGCAGTTATAAACTGGTTATAAACTGGTTATAAACACTGCAGTTACCTGGAAGAGGACTGAAGCTCCTGGCACAATGGAAGTACCAGAGTAACACACAAACATGCAGCTATATAATACGCTTCATGTGTTTCAGCCCTAAGCACTTCAGTAAAAAGCGCGGCTGGGATTAAGTCGGCAATTTCAGCTCAGAACACGAACTTCCAGGGAAAACCTTACGCAAGGACTGGTGTCCCCGCTGCAAACACCACCTACGTGCCAGGTTTAGGTACAGGGGACCTGCTAGGCTGCTGCTCTCACAGCAGTTGTACGCTGGTCAAATTACAAGCTTTTATCCGAGTTCAAAAGGAGTGTGTGATCTTGTTTGCTATCCTAGTGACCTACATTGGAACTGAAATTCTTATCTTAGTCACTGCTTCTCATCGTCAGCGTTGCTTTTTTCAAAATTACGTCGTCGTTTCTCCTCCAGAAGGATGGCCCACACTCAAGTTTTGCTAACCCTTAACGATTTCTGAGATACAGAGATATCGAGAATATTCTTTTTAAAGCAGTGGGTTAGATTAAAAAAAAAAATAAAAAAGTACTTGGAACCACACAAACAAATCTATTAAAACTTTTCAGAAAGCATTTTTCACATACAGGCCAAAGTATGCAAAAACTCAGCCAAACTAAAGGATTCTTCCTGAGTTTTGAGCGCAAAGCTTTGCACAGAAACCTTCCCATTGACTGTCTAACCACCGCAGGCTTTTTACTGAACATTAACAACGTCCAGTCAATGCTCACCAAGCCTGAATTAGGAAAGGCAGTCCCAATTCCCCTGTCTCCAGCAGTAGCCGTGGCATCCTTCCACAGCACGGCTGATGTGAGCTGCTGGGGTGACGAGGCTTCCTGGGCCTGTCCTGGGGACACCCCGGTGAACGCGAGCGATGCCCGTGGTCAGCACCAGACTTGGAGGCTCAGACAGAATAAAAGGCCATAAAAGAAGTCACAGGCCCGATCCCACGGAGAAGCTTTTTGCATGATGCAGCAGGATGGTGAGCTATAAAAAGTCTTAGCAGAAGACACCTAAGGACAGAATATTCTTAACCGGATTAAGCACTTCAGGACTACATTTAGCTAAGTGCTTTTTGTCTTGTTATGAGCCAGGGCTAAATATAGTAAGCAGAATACTTAAGAATAGTTTCATAAGGGTTGTATACACTCCTCGGCAAGATAAGGCACTTAGCACTATTGACAGAAGTATGTCTGCATGTTAAGAGTATTTTAAACAGCTCCAGATAGAATCTCTTTGACCTTAACTGTATTAACCAGAGGGATCAAAATTTATTTATTGCCTCCTGAAAATCCTCTCCTGCAATACACGGAGAGAACTCCTGAACTCTGCAGGCAGGTGAGGAGAGAGGACACCTGTGGATGCTGCCAGTAGCTTCTTCCACCCTGCCTCCAACCGGTGATGGTCAGTGTCCCACCAAGAAATGCACATCCATCATTGCTTAATGCCCTCTATAGCGAGAAAAGATTTGTTCTTCCCTTGCACGAAGCATCTCAAACAATGAGAAAAGCACTTTAAAGGCAAGTTAACGTTTTAGACTTTTCAAACATCACTGTATTAAAGTTGTTTCTAGGGTTACAGAAAGAGCAATGGAGTCTGACAGCCTTAACAAGACAATGGACTTCTCAGATACACATCTAAAAGTTAAAGTGCTGTTTCATCCTTTCTGCAATATTCTGGCACAATTTTTACTAAAGAGGGAACGGGAGAAGGAATTTTTTTAACTCTTTGTTTTGCCGAACTGTTTGACTTCGGGAGCTATCTAAAACTGCAATATTTTGACTAAAGATAATGTTTATTGGATTGCTGTAAAACATCAAAACATTTGAGGGTAACTCTTAATGGCATAACATATTAGAAAGAGTTATCCCCTGAAAACAACAGTTGAATGCTTCAATATAGTGTTAATTTTAATTATTTGGCTATGTCACTGACGACAAGGTAAAGCTCACTCTGTGAGTCTAGTGCTCTGATTTCTTTGTGATCAGCAGCAAATAAAGTTTCATCACTCACCTAAAAACAGCCCTGAAAACAGCTAATTTGATTGCTTTCTCCAACTATTTCAAGTCATCTAATTAAAAATATTCTCTATGCACAAAAACTTTGTATTTATATTTTTGTAGCATTTTGCACTTGTGTAATGCATGGCAGATCGGGAGTCTTCAAATCTATACTGTAGGAAATATTTTAATTACAGAAATGTGCCGTGCTAACAATTTCCATGGATTTTACATGCAATGAATTCTGCAGAGAGCCCTCAATTACAAGATGCAGCACAACACAGCCGTAAATAAGAGAGATAATGCATTCTCCAGCAGTACGATTTATATGTCAATACGGCGATGTTTCATTCTTCCAGAGGCAACAGGAGGGCATGACTGTGCTTGACAGCTAAACAGCAGATTTAATTTTTAAAAGGCAGAATTTAACCTTTTCAGTGAAGTGCTACTGATTCAATTATAAGATGCTAATGTAAATGACATTTGGAAAAACCAAACAGTGCCTCTGAACCTTTCAGACTGTTTTACACACAGTGAGGATCCTCCCCATCCCTGGATCTCCACCACTTACTTCTGTTTCCCACTCCTGCCTGTATTTTTGTGCAGCATCTCTGCAGCAGCTGGAACAGGGTAATAATGGTGGTGAATTGATGAGAGAACCCAAAAATCTGTGTCCTCCTCTTGTTCATCTGTCAGAAGTGGACCTTTTCTGCCACTGCTGTAAGAGGAGCATCTCAATGCGCTCGCTTAGCTGCAGCATCCCCCTCCTGGTTTATTGAGCTCTAAATTTAGCTTGTTACCTGTGACAGATTTATGACTACATTCATTACAGCAGTAACAGCTTCAGAGAGAAGCTAAGAGGTGCCCAAAGAAAATGGATTATACAAAACAATTACGCCATAAAAGAGGCTGTATCAGAACACTGTGATTCAGCACCAAAATGAAATGAAAGATAAAGGCAGGAACAATGCTGCTGTGGGTTTTCTATTTTTTTGCTTGTGTGTCTTTATTTATTTATTTTTTTTAACTAGGGTATGCTGTTTTCTGACAAAAGGAAAGGGGAGAAAGATTAAAAAACACTAACAGACACTTGAAAAGAAAAGATGATTACTGGAACATTTTGTTCTCTAGGATTTTTGTCAGATCCTGAAGAAAATAGCTGGCCAACTTTGTTCTGTTCCAGCAATTTACTAAGCTTTGCAGGCTAAAGATGCAACGTTGGAGAAGATTATTTAAAATGTCTCCAGGGCTTCTGTAACAAGAAGGGCATGTATTTAATTAACTCTATCAATTTGTCTAATAGCCTCTTAAAATCCTCAAAAGATGGCAAAAGGCAGGACTGCTGATTCACAACCCTACCAGTACAAGAACACAACTCCAGTGGCACACGCAGGAGAGGAGAAAAATGAGCATGCAAATAATACTCCTGCTGTCTTGGACAAATACCTGTGTTTATTTGTAGCCAGTTACTACAGGAACTACCTTTCCAGCAAACGTGTGTTGTACTATGAAATGATGAAAATGTATCTAGCCTATAAATACATTTTTAACACACCTGGCTCATTCAGACACGGTATTTCTGGACCTGGATGCTCAGACTAATATTTAGAGCCAAATAATCCCCAAACAATAACATACAATTTTCTTTCCCTTGCGTGGCATAGCAGCAAAGGCAGTTCACAAAAAATCCTTCAGCAGAAATTGAGATGTGTGTTCGCATGTGACTATTTCCAGGAAAGGCACATAGAGACAAAGAGAAGGCAGCAATATTGAAATCTCACAACCAGAAGCCTTTTGAACAGAATTTTCTCCAACATTTCCAGAAAATAGGAATTTTCTTAAAGCTCTGGTTCTGCTTATGGCTGATCCCAACAGGGCAATGCATGGGGTGCACAGACATACACATATAAACATGCATTTTAGTTCAGAATGATTTACAAAAAAAAACTGAAAGCAATCTCTACCAAGGAAAGGTGACGTTCAGGATGACTGCAGCACTGCTCGTCTCCTGAGGTTTAAAGTTAAGCAACCATTCCTGCTGGTGAATGTGGAAAGAAGGCAAGCAGGGCTCCCTGTCTCGTGCCTCAGGGCACTTTCTATCATATCCACTTCTCTGGCAAATCACAAAAGATGGCGTTTGTGTGTGTGGGAAGTTAACCCAACAAATTTCAGCAATGAAATAAGCAGCTCGACAAGCTAAAAAACAAGCAAGCCAACAAAACAAATAATTTGATTCTGCAGCTTAAACAAGATGGACAACAAGTTTTGGTTGTGCTACCCTGAAATCCTGCTTGTGTTTCCTTTTCTGTTCGATTTACTATGGGTGAAGCTCATCCCAAACTAAGTCTATGTGCCATTGAACTACCTACTTTTAGGCCCTGTGTGCAGAATAAATGCAATCACTATCCAATAAAGAAAATCAGCCACCTACTCAAGCTAAACCATCAGCCACCAGTTTGTTCAAGGAGGCAGTAATAGCACCCATGTCCTCAGCTGTTCTCCTTTTCTGCTCAAACAATATATATATTGTTTTGTTTTCAGTTTCTTCTTTCTATGGCTTGTATATAAAATGCATTTCAGATTCTGGAGGATGGTACAGATGAGGAGATTTGTGCTTTGTGTTTGCTTGTGCTGCAGGTGGAACTCATAATGCAAAACTAAAAGTGAGGCCCGAGGGCTGTTTGCCTTGCACAGGGAAAGGAGGACCCTTCAAATGCATCAGCAGTGGGTCACTGGGGCTTCCAGGGCCCCACTTCCCAACTGCTCTGCTCTGGTGAGGAGATAAGTGGGTTGCATGACTTGGCTAAAAGTCCTTCTTCTCACAGGCTGCAGGATGAGCAGAGATGAAAGCAGGAACTGATTGCCATCTCCCTGACAAGCACATCCCAGGGTCCCAAGGTACCTGTCTGAAGAACAAGAAAGGCGGTGCCAGACTTCTCTATTTGGACTTCATTTAATGAAAGAGGCCCAATACTCTCAGTGCTCCTCCACTACATGACCGAGTGTTTAGTACAGCCCATTCCTTTCTGGCATGCACAGACTGACTGTCTGACACAAATCAGAGCATCCTGAAGGCACAAGGCATGTTTCTCCTGCACTGCCCTGTCCTTGCACTACACCACGTCCCCTACAAGAGAGGGAAACTCAGCCAGGGCCCTGCTCCTGCTGGGCAATGCACCACGAGGCAGCTGGATGAGGTACAGACACCCTGCAGGTAGCCAGCTATCCCTGCCTCTGTCATTCCTCTGCTTCCTTACATCTGCTGGGTCCTCTGTACCAGGGAGCCCTATGGCTGCTGTGCTGGGAGGTCTTGGGAGCCTGGTTCTTGTTCATTTTCCTTTGCTTTCTATGAACAATGTTGACTTCTCCGATGCTCTGCAAGCATCTTGCTGCTTTCTCCTCCACTGCTTCTACGTCAGGAAGTCCTGGCATGCTCTATAAACATGCTTATCCCTGTTGTACAAGTGAGGAAACAGGGGCACACATTTCACTTCTGTCTTTTTATGAGTGTCCCAGTTTTGGGAAGCTGGATTTGAAATGGTAAATGCAGCTACAGCCTAATTTTAAGTAATGCCAAAACCCAGCACAAGCACCTACAAACAATGCACATTTTGGAAAAGTTTGACCTAAATCGTTGGCCCAAGGTCAGCCAGCAGAGTTAAGAAGTGAATCCAGATGTCCCGACGATTAGCCCTGTCTACTGGCATCCAGTCAAGTCTTCCCTCCTAAAATAAGCTTCCTGAAGCATCAGACTAGAGTCTTAGAACTCACTTTAATATGTAGCACTGATAAGAACTGATTTCCAAGCAAAGGAGTGAGAAAAAAACAACAGTTCATTATTTTTTCCTCAAGTGACCACTGAGTGACCAGTGGAAGGACAGCTCAGGGTTCATTTGATCCCGAATTTCTACTGATAAATCAAAAAAAGGAAGATTCTTCTCCCTTTCTAAAACAACTTGAAGAAAAAGCGTTTTGCCTCCGTAATCCTAGACCTGAGTAATATAATCTGCTCTCTGTTGCAATCTGTTTCTCATGTGTATCACCAGCCTGGAATTTCTGGAACTCAATACATAAGGAAGCTATTCAAAAAAAAGGAAATATTATGACAAAAGGATTAGAGATAGGTCTAAACCAGATTGAAAGCCTCCCCATAGCAGAGGAGAATTCAGCTGCTGATCCAGAGTTAAAACTCTCGACTTCAGCCCAAATCTCAAACCTGAACACTGCCAAAACGATGGCATTTCCCAGCACCAGCCCACCTCTCAGCTCTGGTTCAGAGACAGAAAAGAAAGGAGAGAACGGGCCCCGGGGCCATGCAGTGAAGCATTTATTCTCCTGCAGCAGAAGTGGAGCAGCACTAGCTGTCTGAACAGTTCAACTGCCCCATGTGAAAGACCTGTGAGAAAATTATAAAGAGCTCTAGTAGTTAAAATTCAAAGTCTTACATGCAGGCTTACTTAGAGTTTTATCTACTTACCCATTAAATGAATATCAAAGGATTCACTGCAGCTGAGCTAACTGACCTCATTTTATATCTCTGGCTTCACGCGTCCAAGTTCAAGCTAAGAAAAACTTCTTTACCCTCTCGGTGTGTTTAATTCGGGAGCGTTCCAGGTATAACGTGCATGTAAGTCAAAAGGAATTTAAACAAAGCGCTTACATTTCAAAATTTGTCTTATCCTCATTTGGCTCCGGGAATTTCAGCTGCTTTCCTTAAATGATCTCCTCGCATCTGCTCTCCAGCTGAGCCGTGTCCGTGCCCCACTGACCTTACTGCTGCCATCTCTGTAATCTTGCAGCTGAGAATAACCAGCCACGCACCCCGGCCCTGCAAGCGTCCAGAGCCTTTCAAGAAAGAGGAGGTAGAAAAGAACCAGCTTTTATGTAAGAGGGAAAAGAAGGATTTAAGAGAAAAAAAAATGCTGTGTGACTCAGGTGAGCGATGGGAACCGCACGCCCGAGGAACCCTGCCCTGGCTTCCTCGGGCAACGGGAACCAGAGGCGTCAGCATCTTGCGGGATTATGCTCTGCAACGGCAGCTGGCAGATATTTTCCTAATGCAGAGCACAGCAGCATCGTTCACACTCGTTTGATTCTATTTGCTGCTGTTCCTATTCAACCCCGACTAATCCGATCAAGTTATTTCTTGGCCTGTGCCTTAAAGCCGAACAAGTAAACACTTTTCATAAGGTCTGAGCCCACTTGTTTCAAGTGTATGATTAAGCACTGGATGTGAGCGTTATTGTGAGAAAATTCACCTAATTGCTCAGAATTTCCAAAATAACCCACACTTGTCTTGAAGTGGTAATTTTCTATCCAGTGTTTTATTTCCTGCATTACAAATACACAATATGGCTGCAAAGGGGTCCCAAAGACCAAGCGTGTTTGTGCTTCAGCTACCCTAAAGAACGGCTCTTTTGAGCAGAGAACAGCTAATAATGGCCCTAGTTAGACAGCATGATGCAAAATATTTTCTGTGGCTACGAGACCTTCTCCTTCTTGTTTACTATGAAGAAGACAGACAGACGATAAATACAGTCATTAAATGCATTTTGGACAAAGTCACGCTCATTTACAGTATTTGCATGCAGTAACCCCTAAAGACTTATGAACCAGCAAAGCTGTTGATCCAAGTCTAATTCTATTGCAGTTACACCAAGGATGGATTTGAACCATTGAAGCTCACACTTTTTTTTTTTTCCAAGAAGAATTGCTGCCACTTATGTTACTGGAAGTGTTAATAATATAGCTGGTTTTCCTTCCTTCTTTAGAACAACCTCCGCACCTTCTCTTTCTCTTCTCTGAGACACTTTTAACTTCACATCCAATATTCCCTTTTGCAATATCTTGCCCGTATCGCTTCTCAACTACCTCCTCAAAAGATGTTATTTGTTCTGAAAGCTTCAGGAATAAAAGAATATTTAAACAATTAACTGCAATCAGATTCATCATTCTGCACAGTACTGCAAATCTGCACTGGAAATGTAATGAGAAAGCAAAACTTTTGCTCCGAAAGAGGAAAAGAGGAGATAAACATCAACATGTCTCTCTCTCTTATTACTTCGTTATCATTTTTAGACTACAAATATGACAGCCACTGGAGCAGTTTAATACTGGGTCATTGTTGTTACACATATTATGCACAAAGACCCGAGTCCTCATTCTGTCATAGATAAGACATTCACACACTTTTTTTTTTTTTTTTTTTTTCAATTGCAGTTTATTTGCATGGCTGGCTGGATAATCAACCAAAATAACAAAATATGACTCAGCACGACTGAATGTCCCCTTCGCTTTGGGGATTCTCTCGCAAGGTTTTTTTTTTTTTAAACTCTAAAAGTGGAAAAGATCTGTCCCTCAACAACTGCGTGAGCATACAGAACATTTTAAAATGAGTTTTATTTCTTATCCGCAATGTTCTTACACTAAGAATCCTCCTCCTGTGAGTCACAACCAGGACTCCAACACAGCCAGCAAGTTAAAAGCATGGGTCCATCTGTCTCAAAGGGTAACTCTCAGGTAAGAGACCTGGCCAGCTGAAAAGGCTGCAGCGTGAGACAGCATCTCCCCTGAGACACAGTGCAAAGAGCACTGGAGAACGAAGATCTGCTGGCACGTGCCTCTTGTGTTACCCACCTGTGTAATTCCTGGGTGCAGGCAGTGGGATTTGTTTGTGCTTTCCAGAAGTAGGACAGACACAAATCTGTTACTCTGGGCTTTTGCGACCAAAGCACCTTAAACCATATATCCACATACCAGCAGCATCCATACTAAATTTAACACCATAAAAGTAGGCTGGCTCAGAAGATAAACATTAAAACCAGCTGATGAAAGATACTGCAATGTACGTGCCCACAAAACAGACGGGTTGAAAGGGAGCTTGTTCCTGTGATAATCTGACTACGTAACATCACCAAGGCCAGCACAACCCCTGACGAACATTTACGCAGTAGCACGAAGCCAGCAGCAGAAGTTAAAAATGTCCGTGACCTTTAGCTAGCAGTCCCAGTTTCCTCGGGATTTCACACCGTGTTGGAGAGGCAAACATCATCTGTACTCGCAGCCTGCACTTTCTTTCCTGCACTGCTTTCGTGTACGTCTCCTATAAATCACAAGCAAACTTCACAGTGGTTTAGCCAAAACTCAAGCAGGGAAAACATTCAATTAGGCAGAGAGAAAAACCACCTTCCTCCTTCCTTCTCCTCCTCCCACCAGGCCAGCTGTGAAAGGTCAGTAGTAAAATTCCTTGTAAGATCACAGAAATTAGTGTTACATCCTTCCTAACACGAACATCTCTTCTAGTTTTGTGTTCTGTGTGGGCAAATTCTGCATGCTGTAAGCCAACCAGGCTGAAGCTGGTGTGGTTTTTAGGGCTAAGCGTGCTCGTCTCTCTTCAAGTGAGCCCCTGGTTGCCAGCCGTGCTGTCACAAAAAGTAATCCAAAGTACCTAAGCTGCTTTCTTCTACGCCGAAGTGTAGATGAATAAGAAATCAAGTGCAGTACCACAAAATGCCTCTCCGAAGCTTGTTTACCATTGCCGTAGTAGCTGAGTCGCTGAATGAAATATTTACAACTATTCATGCAATCAAACTCATTTTCCTAAGGAAATAACTGATTAGGTATCTCACATCTGTTCCTGACAATGATTTAAGCCTGTGCTGATCCATATCTAGTCCTGACATGAATGCTAATGCTTTGGAAGCAGTCATCCTTAATGGGCGGGTGACGACAGGCGATCCGGCTCTGGTGGCAACGGGCTGTAGGGAAGGTCCTCATCCACAGGTGAGGGATGACAGAAGCAGCCCACAGCTCCCTCTAACCTTATGACCTAGGGCTTAGGAAGCCTGGCAGGAGATAGAAGCCAGAGTGATGCTTGATGTGGAATTATCTTGGGAATTATCTTCCCATCCCTGTCAAAAGTTTTTAATATCTCACAGATGCTTGCTTCCTCTATGCAGAAGAGCAATCCTGCTCTGCCAGACTCCGGCGTTGCATGTCCTCCTTCCAACAACATTTCCCCATCAGGGCTCTTCTCTGATTGAAGATATTGCAAGTGTTGCAAGGCTGGGAGGAAAATCAGCTGCTAGTAAAGCTGATTGAGATGATTCCCTAATAAAACATGACATTCATGTCAGGAAAGACAAAAGTAAATGCCACGCTGTTGCTCAGAAAAATAGCTGTTCTGTGGGCAAACTCTCAAAGCCAAGACACTGATAGAAATACAGGGAGAAAAACAGTGCTTAGTTAATCTAATTTAATTCATCCAGCAATCCTCTTTTCCACAGTAAATTTATCTCAAGAACTTACAAAGAAGGAAAAAGACGCGTTTAGTGCAGTGGCTCCAAACTCCACACACTTTGTTACTGCAGAGACCCTCTCAAGTCAACTGCAGAGCTCCTCGGCGCTGAGCCAAAGATGCCAAAGACAAACCCCACGATTTGTGTGACTGGTCCTGCTGGTACTGTCCGTCCCTTGTGCTAACAGCTGGGTCTGGCAACAGCAACCTGGTCAGAAGAAAATGTTTGACAACACCTACATCACAAAAAAAAATTACTTTGAGGTCAAGGAACCAAATAAATACAACTGAAGAAAATTTGCCTGCGTTTGCCTGCAAAGGACCCTGCAGAGCTGTAAGTCAAACAGAAACGAAGTCCATGAAAGTGTCTGAGCAGTAAGCTCTGGAACAGTCAGGAATACCTCATAAAAAGTACATTTCAAACACAGTCCAAAGAAGATTAAACTATTTATCTCTCTTAGGACTTCTATACATCATAAATAGACACTCTGCCTTTTACATAAAGCAGCTCATTATCTGACTTGTTCACTGATACCTCCTTTTACTCAAACAACTCAAACTGGACTACACTAGAAAATCCCAGAATAGTTTCCAAGATGTGACAGTTTTTGAAATAAGATGATGACTTATATTTATAAAATCTTACTTACCGTGCAGTCAAATTCACATTAATATAATACATCATCTCTAAGGACAACTTTTTAAGAAAAATGCTATTCCAGCTTGTTAATATTCATATGCTTTCCTTTTAAAAGAAATCAAAACATAGAAGTTGTCGTCCTCTTTTGATTTAGTCTTTATCCATCCCTTGAGTGAAAGAAGAGGTTCTGCTCTAGCCACAACAGCCTATTTCCAACTATCAAATCAATCCAACACTCCAAATCTCGGTTGCTCTACTAGTTGCATTTATGAATACACCCATGATAAGGAATTCAGCTCCAGATTCAAAACATGTGCTCTGGATGGAGTTCTGATCCAGCCTCATTTCTTGTTTCCAAATGGTTTAGTGACAATTTTAGAGAATTGCACTTATTTTTCTCCCATTTTAGATAAAAAAGCTTTCTCCCTTATGGACAGTATTGCAGAATCACACACACTCTCTTACTCTAAAAATTCTTCTGGGGCATTCTCCTTCCAAACCAAAGAATCTCCAGAAAGCAGCAATACAGAATTGCACGCAATCTTCCCACGTAACACAATTTTCAGTAAAAGAACCGTGTACCAGGAGACGTGAAGATACCCCAGGTAAGGAAGGCACTGGGATCCATGGAGGCCCCAGCTCCAGCAGAATGAGCAAGGAGAATCCCAAGACTGGCCCCCAAGGGCCGACGTGCACTCCCTCTGCAACAGCACATCTCCAAATCACTACTGCCATCCAGGAGGCCAACCCCAGAGCTTCAGATGCAGAGAAAATGAAGGAACTCGCTTTTTCTACATTGACTCATTGTCTCCGCTAATGACAAGGCTCAGCCCGCCGCAATAAGCAAGATTAAACAGAAGATGTAGGTGTTAAGATTAGCACACAGAGTTTGTTTTGTTAACACTTCCTACCGTGCCCCTTCCGTTAAAAGCCTGCTCCAAAACAAAGCCTTTCCAAGTATTCTGTTTGAGTGTAAAGCAAACTGTTGATACTCCTCCTTAACATGGCCAGCAGTAGCGGAGCCAACCGAAGTCCCACCTTTTCGCCACACATGACTCAATGCACACACTTAATAAAACGTGATTAGAAACACTTTGATCAGCACGAATATTTCTAATTTACTGTAAATCGTGGCTGCGTACGCTGCGCTCAGCGACGGGACGAACAGGTTTGCAGCCCAACTTCCTCGGCGTGGGTGTAACCTCCCCAGCTCTTACAGCCTCCCTAATTGCTGGGTTTGCTGTAACCGGACCAAACGCACAGCATCCTCCTCAAGACGTGAAGACATACTTGCAGTTCGGGCAGTAGGGCCTTCGGTGGCACAGACCCCAAGGCTGATATCCCCAGGATATCTATTTTCCTTCTGCTGATGCTCTGGGAGAGGTCCTTCAGCAGGGCCAGGGGTTTGGCTTATCCTTTTCAGAAAAATCCTTTGAATTACTTAGAAGTCTTCTTATAATGCTTCTGCGTCTATGCGAAATAATTAACAGCAACGGGAGCTGTTATCAGCTCATCTTTTGTTTATTTATTTCTCCAAAAAATGGTTTACTTATTATGCTGCTGACGGTCAAAACTTTATTGTCCTGAAGCAATGCGCCGCGCTGCGCTGTGAGTTAAAATAAGATTAAAGTAGGCTGAGCCCAGAAGAGAACAAACAAACCTTATTAATTTCTTTTACGCATATGTGTATGCGTGTGTTTGTGGGCTGAACGGATGAAGCAAGAGAGGAGATTAGCATTTTTATGGATATGATTCCTGCCGTTGCTACATACTTGAAAATCTTGCTTGAGCTCGGGCAGTTTGTAAACAAGAATAAACACACCTGCAAATATCTTGGCATTCAGCTATTAGTCAATCAATTAACCCATCTGCCTACACCTGCCACCCAGCAAAACGGCTGACATTGACTTGCACGTCGCTTATCTGGGAGAGGGAACACAAATTGTGGGGAAACGGAGGTGTAGAAGTGCCTGCTGAGGTGTTATACTGCCATGGGGACCCGAGGGGCTTGCCTAAATCCCTGCCTGGAGACGGGATGAGCACAGCACGGAGGGTAACCTCTGGTGCAAATACTGCAAGCCAACTCCAAGACACCTCTGTGGTGCCCCAGAAGCGTCCCACAAGTGCCCGTCACCATCTGACCACTCCAAGTTCACCTTCCTGCCCTGGCCAGGGGCTGCTTCCAACCATGGGTGTGTGCCCAAGTGCACTCGTGTGTGTGCATCCGTCCTCCCCAGACGGACCTCCAAGGTGCTGCCCTGCCTCCCTGCTGCCCTCCCAAGGAAAGATGCATTTTTCAGGGCTCCCTGGGAAAATGGTGAGCGAGCCTCTTAGTTACCATAGTGCTGTGCTCTACGGAGATGTTGACAAATTAATCAATTATACAACTGTGTTTGCTGAGAATACAAGTCACAGTCAGATGATCCGATGCGTTTCAGCAGCTCCGCGGAGTTTGGTTAGCGCACTTCCTTGTCTACAACCTCGGTATTATCCTCGTCTGCACTGTCGTTTTGCCATATTTCAATTTCTCTTAAGAAGCAGTTTATCAGGTATGCGATCTCTGCTTCAGGCTAAGTCAAGCTGTTTTCCTTCTTGCTTCCCTGCTTGCTTTCTGTCTTTTTCCCCCCTTTCCCCCCTCTCTTTCCTGTAATAAGAAAAAGGAATAGGATGCACATTATGCATCAACTTTCTTATAACAAAACTGTCTTGCTAAAATTACCAACTCATGACTAAAGGCCAGCAATCTCATATCTATTCTAGAGGTTTTTCTGCACAAATTACAGGATTTTTCTCTGATCAGTACCAGAGCAGGGCTGATTTTAAGTCCAGCTTTGCAACATATTTTAGGAATATCAGGTAGAAAGGGAACAGTGGGGACAGGAACAACAGCTCTCCAACCTCAGGAAATAACGCTTCTAGTGCTGACTTCACGTCTCTTCAACCATCAGGAGCCCCAGAACACGTCCTCACATCCTTCACCAAACTTACAGTTCGCATCATTAGCACACATGATGAAACGGCACCGTGACACGGAAAAGCAGGGTGGGTGAAAATCACTGCCCAGACCCGCACATCCTTGCAACCACACAAAGTTCATTAAACAACATTAGCAACCGATCCCTGAAAATATATCACGAAGTACACTGTGGATACTCACGGCGCGACCTGAAGGAAAAACTCCTCTCTACCCCAAAATCTGATGAACAGGTTAAGCCAGGAAGCACGCCAGAAAACACCGCAGGCAGTCGTGCCAGCCTAACACCACAAGGAGCCTCCGCACCGCAGGATTTCCTTACACCTTGACCTGCGGCCAACATGTACTGCTTGGGAGGAAGGCGAACATGGGGAAAAAAAAAAAAAGGCTGATTCTGCAGCAATGGGGACAACTCTCTCTTGCCATGGCTCCCAAAAAACAGCAGAAGCCTTGATGCATGGGGTTAATGTAACAGTGCAAACAAAACCCAGTCCAATCTCCTTTCAACCTCGCATTAAAAATACAGATATACTGGAGACCAAAGGGCTAATTCTGCAAACTTAATTTCCTATCTCCAGGAACTCTCTAATTTAACTGTATAATCTCTTTCATAAGATTATCAAGATCTATCTCAAAACTACCCTAATTGAAAGACTATTACACAACCTCAATCCTTAGGTAGTTGGAAGCTTTCTTCTAATTTCCCATTCAAATTTATTCATGACCAACTTACACAATTTAATCTCGTGTGGATGCTATCTTTTGACTTACACAGTTTTTCCTCCTTCTTGCCATTTAGTCCCAGCTGTGCGTAAAAAGACCTATTGTAACCTGTGCCTTCATTTGTTCAATTGGCCGGAGCTAAACAAATTAAGGTGTTTAATCACACGTCATTCCATAGAGAGTCCATTTGTGTGATCATATCTCTCACCCTCCTGCCATTCTAATCTAACATTTTCTTGATGGGGGTGTCCAGAGCCATGCGGTATCCCCACAGACTACACCACAAGCAACAGAAAGCTCTTGTACAATGATAAAACCAACGATAAAATCCCACCACTTGCCCACAGGTACCCAGGGCCACCCAGTGCCTCCACATCTCTGCCCTCTGTCTCCGCCAGTGACGAGCCCGTTTCACACTTGAAATTCTTGTTGTTGGTCTCAACGCACAAAACTCTGCATGACTTTGCACCCAGCACTATTAAATGTCATTTTATTTCTATCACTCCAATCAACAAAGTCATCTAAATTCCTTTCATATGATAATCCAGTCCTCCTCCCTCCAAGGCCACCTCCCAGCCCCGTGTCCCGCCGGGCACACACCCAGCACTCCCCCAGCTCACCGCGGCCCCATCCTGATGGTCCTTGGGAGCAGCAGATCCGTTCGCTTCCATCCCAAAGGCCCTCTTTGAAGACCAGTCTCCCATCAGACAACTTTATTTGGATGCAACTCATGTACCTTTTGCTTAGCCAGCTCCTTCTCCACCTCTCAGCTCTCGTATTGAACCACCATCTTCCTTTTAAGCAACACTGTCCTGTGGGGCATGGTATCAAATGCTTGGCTTCACATAAATCACATTCCTGCACTACCCCACCTAAGAAATCTGTTATATAAAAAAGATGTTAGATTAGTCTAGCACAATCCATTTTTTTGATAAAATCTTGTTGCAATTTATCCTTCTTCCTCATTATTTCCATGTCTAATTATTCTTTCCTACAAAATACGTCATGAGACACCGTGTACTATTGCATTCAAACCAGCACGCCTATAGTTCCCTGCATCACGTTTTTTGTTTTTTGACTGCGTAGGGACTCCGTGTACAGGATACAAACACTTCCCCTCCTCTGCAGCTGATGAGCCACGGGAGAGCCTTGCTGCAAGCCTTGCCATGCAAGCCTGGCGTATGGTTGCAGCAGCCTGGTGCCACTGCTTTTGGCATCCCACAACCAGGATCACTGGGACTCCTTCTTTTGTCTTGGTAAGATAGTTAGGTTTTGCTCTTTTTTATTTATTTTTAATAACTTTGCTATGAATAGCTTCCAGTCTCCTACAGATTTGTTGGCAATTTTTTGGTGCTTAGGGTCATAGGTTATTGGGTGATATTGGTGGTGGGGGGATGGTTGGACCAGATGATCTCAGAGGACGCTTTTCCAACCTTAACGATTCTATGGTTCTATGAATTTCACTGTGTGCCAGGTTCTATAGAAGGTCCTCCTTTCATGCAAAAGTTGTCATAACACAGAGATGCAAGTTCTCCTTTCAGTTTAGGCACAGCTAATTTCAGTTCTGTGTAAATTGACTCAGGGCAGGTTCAACCAAAATAAGTCCACATGAACCCAAATAAGAACGTCTGTGCGCGAGGTCACACCAGGTTAATCAAATCACTTTAAAAATGGACTTAAACTAAACTGGTGTAATCTCTCTGTGTAGACAAGGCCAAAGCCAATAATGGAAAATCAAGTAGGTCAACTTCTCTCATTAATTGTATGCACCCCATGTGCATTGACCGAATCTGGTGGGTCTATGGTGAGCGGAGGCATGGCCGGCAGGCCCAGCGGGGCACGGGGCGCTTGGCAGGACATCGCCACCGTCTTGAGCTCGCCTACAACCCGGGCTTGGGTGGGACATGAGCGACAAACCAGGCCCCAAAGGGTGCTGCAGGCACGCCACCACGGGGCAGGAGGGCTTGGTGCCAGAGTCCTTGCACACAACCACAAGTAGCAGAGAAACGAGGGAAAAGGAGGTGTATACAGGACACCCAAGCACAGCATTTTAATAACACCAACCAAGACTGGTCCACACTGTTTAGGTTTTCAGATGCTTTACCACTTTGGTTAAAGACATACTATTCCATCAGAACCCCTCGCTATCCCGGTATGAGCCCGGATCAGGTGTCCTGGTACAGGAACACAGCTTGCTCCCCCAGTCTCAAAGGAATGAGCCATGTTGGCATTAAAACCTTTGTATCACCACACGTGAATCTTGGGTAGTTGCGTAATTTAGGACAAAACAATGCCACTTCTGTGTATAGACAAGCCCCAGATCCAAACTGTAAAGACATTGTACCAATTTTCTGATACTACTAATGAGCAGAAGTCGCGTTTGACATCAGCATCTCTGAAATCCAGTGTCGCTTCCAACGCCATGAGACTTTAATTATGAACTGCTCACTCGCTAATTTTAATTTTGAACCCTGAGCTATTTTTGAGTACTTGATGTGTGCCTTAAACCAGCGAAATAATTCAATACAGACATAAACCGAGTGGCTAAAAAACAGGAACCATTGCAGGTCTTGCTGCCAAATTTCACTGAAGTTTGCAGTTTATAAAAAAAAAAAAATCAAACCAATTTTACTTTTTCTTCTAGATCAACTAATTTCTCTGATTGAACAGAATAAATGAGCAGCGAGTAACCACTCCTATGGCAATTTACATTTTTCCTCTTACATCGTCCAGAAAAATCGTGAGGGCTCAGCAGCGAACGCGGGTAGCCCCACAGACACCAATGCCCCCCGTCCACACCAGCTCCCATTTCTGGCCTCACCACCGCCCCTGCTCTCCTCGCGTGTGTCAGAAGTTGGGCAGCCACGGAGCCCCGAGCGCTGCCGCTACGGCTGTCAGTGCACGGGGTGCCCTGCTCCTCTGCTGATTTGCCATCACCAGCACGCTGATTTGCTCTGATTTAGCATGTTACAGGAAAAGTCTCTCTCTTCTTTTTTTTTTTTTTTTTTGAATACATTTTCTAGCAAATCAAAAACCTAAATGCATTTTTTTCTTTTTCACTGGCTAATTACAGCAAGGCAGCGCAGCCTAGGAAGTTTACAGAAATTAAACAAATTCCCAGACCGAGCAGTACACGCCGTGGTGCTACGTTCAGGACGAGGGGGGGTCACACCGCATCCTCCCGAAGCCACCCGCTGCTCCCACCGCCACTCGCAGGAGCGCCGAAGACCACCCGCACCACGCAGAGCCGCCGCCCCCAGTTCCCAGTCCCACTGGTGGGGACTGGAGAGCAGCAAGCCAGCAGCGCAAGGACAGGGACGAGCCGTCCTTCTGCCCCAAAAACGAGGCGACTCCAGCCACCCGTCCCCATCTCCGTCGGTCGGGCAGCACCGGCGGTGCACAGCAGCACAACCTGGGGCTCGGGAGCCGGGAACCACCGGGCTCGGCTTCGAGGCGTGCTCAGCTTTCGGAGAGGGGCTTTGAGACCCCCCCAATTCCCCGCTCGCCATGCAACCGGTCCCTAAAGCCGCCCGCCGCCCCAGCCCCGGGGGGAGGGCTAACTTCGCACCCTGCCTTTTCCATCCTGCGCTCGGGCGCAAGGCTTCGGAGCTTTTTCCTCCGCCGTATTTTCAGAAAGCAGTCCCCTGCCCAAACACCTTCCCGCCCGGCAGCCCCCTGGCGACCCTCCCGTCCCCAAAACTTCACCGGGACCTCCAGGGCCGTGTCAGGCGGCGGGTCCCCCACCCCACCGAGGGCACGATCCCCCTTCCCTTCCCCCCTGCGCCTCGCACGTACCGTCTGGCAGGATGCGCGTCCCGGAGCCGCTCTCAGTGCCATGCCCGACCTCTGCGCGCTGCCCCCCCGGCACCGGGGGTCTCCTCCAGCCCCGGGCTGCCTCTTCCCAGGGGGGACATGGCCCGGGGAAGGTGGGACACGAGCGGGGCAGGGGCAGGGCGGGCGGAGCGGGGCGCAAAAGCGGCTGCGGGAGGGCTGCCGGCGCTGCGCGGCGGGACTTGTGAAAGTGCCCGGTGGCGGCGGGCGGTTGTGTAACGCGGCGCAGGCTGGGCCCGTCCTCCCGGCGCTGCACAGGCGCGCTCCTCCTCCCGCCGCGGTGCCACCGGCGGCCACGGGCAGCCGCCACCCGCGGGGGGAACCGGGGGAGGCGGCGGCGGGGGGCGCGCAGGATGCGCGCAGGCGGTCCCCGGGGATTTCGGGGGGCTCCGGGGGGCTCCGGACCGGCCCTGGCCGCGCGCAGAGGGTGCGGGGGGCGCGCAGCCGGAGCAGGGGGTGCCGCCGCCCCCCGAGTCCCCTTGGGCTCCCCGACCCCCTCGGCGATGCGCAGCGGGCTCTCCGCCCCGCTCCCGTGCCCGAAACGCGCTGTTCCCTGCCGGCATTAGTCATTCCGCACCGTGAGTCACGGGCTCAGCGTTTGCTGCTTCCTTCCTCGCCCGGCTCCTTCCCTGCGCCCCCCGCCCCGCTCCCGCAGCGCCCCGAGCCCGCAGCCCGCCGAGGGGGAAGCGGAGCCGTTTCTGTTTCTCTTATTTCTGCAAGCACCGGACACCAAAGGCTCTTGGCATCAAGGCTGGGGGCACTGCCGGGACCCCTGAGCGAAGTCCCGGCACGCACCCGTACAGTGCAAGCCCCCTTTCAAAGCAGCAGACCCTCTTACCAACAGGTTAGGGGCTGTTCCAGCCCCTTTAGCCCCTCTCAAATGCCCCCTGTCCAGTCTATGTAGCACCCACAGACCCCAATATCTTTGCCCGTGGCCCTCTGCCAGCTTTCTTTGCTCAGCCAGGATTCCCATTCCTCGCCCGCCTGCATGGCCCCGCACCAGACCCCAGGGGCAGAAGCAGAACCCAAAGGGGACAGGGCAAAGAATAAACCCGGTGCCACCAAGGAAAGAGAAGTGACATTGTTACAGCAATACCCCTGAGGAGCATCAGCTGCTATTGATGAGGACAGGACAGCGGGCGCCTCGGCACCCAGGTAATATTTCTGCCCTCCTACTGGAGCCGAGGCAGTGTGGCTGTGCCTCAAGTGACAAATCTCATTTTGCCCCTAAAAGTAGGTTTTTGAGGCACACACCCTGGTCACACAGAATGGGGCAGCACTTTCCTGGTCCATTTAGGAAAAATCCTTCCTGCCCTCTTCCAGGCAAGGCACAAGTAGCTGGCAAACGTGGAGTTTCTCTCCTTTTCGCTTGAGTTAGGATATGTCTCTGCAGGGCAGCCTGCTGATCTGGGTGACAGCCGCTTGGAGGATGCCACTGCCTGCATGTGGGGCATTTGGGGATCTCACTCTGCACTCCTAAAGCTGAGGACCCGCAGAGGGGCCGGGCTCACAGCGATGGCCCCGTGTCGTGCTGGTGCTGCTGTCACCTCTGTGCCTGGGACACTTCAGGGATGCCATCCCTGCAGCCCGGAGTCATAGCCTGGTCACCCCCGTCCTGCGAGTGTGGCAGGTGCAGCAAACAGCATCAACACTCGTATGATGCAGCAAAACCCTCTGGAATATCCCGGCACACATTAATCAGAGTAACAGGACTGTCTGACCAGAACTCATGTTCTACTCCAAGTGTTTCAACCAACTCTCCTGGCAGGTAGAGGTGCAGCTGGCAGCAAATGCAGGGACTGCTCTTCCTGTAGCACTGCTGAATGAGTTTTCATGTGGATGACTTTAATTATCTCTTTTAGATGAAAACCACACCAAGATCTTTCCAAAAGTTAAGCAAGAAGGGCAAAGCAGCCCTTTGGACAAGACAAAACCCCTGCATTGCTCAGCAAGCTGCGGCGTTGGGCAGCGTTAGCTGTTCTCTGTGATAGCTGCCATATCCTCAGAGTTGTTTATGTTATTTTTTAACAATGCTGTGTTGCAAAGCCATGTCAGCAGCTATAAAACAAAAAGAAGTCTGGTTTTGGCCAGAAAACAAAACCAGCAAAGAATACATGTATTTATATCTATATATTTACAGGCTGTCCCAGCACACTGGAGAACCCTACAGTCCAGCAGGGAACATGAAGGAGGAACACAATTAAATCTCCTAGGATAAATTATAGAAAAAGAGAGTTAGCTTGGGCTGCAGTATGCAAGCTCCCACTCCCATGCCTGGCCTTTCATCTGGAGCAAAGGGTTGTCCAAATTAGCCTTTAAATTACACACCATAGCCAGGAAACATTTGCGTTACACAGTGCCAAGTGCAGAACCAGCACCCAAGCCCCATCTCACTTTGGAACGTGCCTGGAAATTCAACACGGTGCTCTCCTGCACTATCAGTAAGTGTGAGGCTTGGGATAACCCAAACTGAAAGGAAAGAGAAGGATTTAGACAACAAAGTGGAACAAACACCCTTGCCTTGATCCGCAGGGGCTGGTGCCATGCAGCTTTCTCCGGGACGTGGTTCAGGCGTCCGAGGCGAAGCCAGCAGAACGGGGAGTGAATTGTTCTGGCACTATTGCACAATGCTGTTACCTTGATACCATGTCGTGTAAAGATTTTAAACTGCCTCTTTATTAGTCATCCTCTATTCATTTTAATTGTGCCTGATAAACAGGGCTATTTCACCTTTGCATTCTATTGTACGCACTTATCTTCCACGTTTATATCGCCAAGGAGACTTTCAATCTTTTATTATGGCAAAGGTAGGCATAGAGGAATGAGCAGGCACTTCCCTCGCAGCCTGGCGGTGTTTTGGTGTCTTTGCATGTTACGTTTTCAGATCTCTGCTTTCCAAGCATGGAGATTTCTGTGGGTCCTTGATCCCGGTGCTGAAAATGTTTAGGCAGAGGCTTAGATTAATGCACAGAACCAGTGAGAAGGGACAGGCTGATTTAAACACGCACTTAATTTTTCTCAGGATCAAGTGCTGTAGGTGTGTGCTTAACACCACTGAAGTTACTTTGATCTTCTCTGAAGACAGAATTTCCTGCAGATTAAGTTCTTGGCTCTGAACGATGGCATTGGTTATTTAACGAAATCAAAGTTGGGAGATGAATAATTATTGAAATTAAAGAATTTAGCTGAAGTTTCTGGAATGTTTTAGTCGCATTTCCTTCTAACATGAAAAATATTCTGCCCAAGGGTTTGTCAATGTGAAATTTTGTCCCCATAGTTCCTTATCTAACAGCCTGAGCATGTTTGTGAAATCTGAAGTTTCACTAAAACCTCCTGGAAACCGCTGTGCACATTCCCTTCAGTGGCATTACAACCTTCCCTGTGCCCAAGGACTGCCCAGTGCAGCAGGGAGCAGCGGTGCCACCTGTATGACAACCAGGGTCAGGCTTTGGGGTGACTTCTGCCGTGCCCCGTAGAAGTCATGGATGTTGCTGCTGCTTTTTGGGGTCTGTTTGCTCAGAGCTCACCTCGCTGCTTCAGGCAACACCCTGCAGCTGTGGGACTGCTCCTCCCCCTGGAGATGCATCTGTTCTCCAGGCTTATATAGTTTTGACTTCATCTTTTCACCTTTAAAAAGACTTAAAAATAAAGCTCAGGTTTGCACCACAATCACGTGAGAAGAGGGGTAAAATCCCATTCTCATTTAGGTTCAGAAAAGGGAACGGAAACTCCATTGAAGGCAGAGACAAAACCACATTTACTCCAGTGTGAACAGGATTTCCCCCTTTGGTGTGAAACCCTGCATCCCTGTGATCTGGAAGGAAGGAGCTCCTTGCTGTGCCACAGAGCATCCTTGAGTGCCGCTTCGAATCTTTATGCAACTGCTTAAAAGGATTAGGGATACAAATGAGTTAATCACCATTTAGGTACAGAATTCCAACAAAGCTTTTCAGGACCAACCGTTTTAATTTCCATCATCCAGCTCCTTATTTTGTAGAAAATAATTGCAGATGGTTCTGGTAAAGGCAAGAGAGATACCTGGTTTGGGGTGTATTTTCTTGTGCTAGAATAGCAGCATGGCCAGAAAGCGATCAGTGGGCCCACCTGCAGGCATGTGGAACACGTTGGTATTTATTTGGAAAGCTGAGAGGTGCCGAAGGCAGAGATCTGGCCAGGAAAAAGAATACTTTTAATGTGGCTGATCGTACTTCAAGCAAAGAATATTATTTTTATAAAGGAAAAAAATGTTCTTTCTTAACTGGAGTAAAATATTCTCTGATAAGAATTCCTGTGGCTTGTTATTCTGCTTAACTCAGAGAAGTGGGGGGGAAAAAACCCTTGCAGAAGCACGAAGGGCTACTTCCTTCTCCCTTTATCCTCCTGTGAGCATCCACTGACTCTAAAGCTCTTTCAGCTGCATTTTAGCTTGATCCCATAGGATAATGTACCTGTGCATTCATTTGCTTTGATCCTGGGTTTGTATCTTCTGGAGGCTGACGACAAATTCAGGCTGCTGTATTTAAATATGGGTTAAGTGGGCATGGGGAATAATCACCTCTGATTAGTATAATTAGCCACGGAGGGGCCTCATGAGCAGAGAGTAGGATAAAAACTCAATAATAGTTTTGTTAAAGGGCCAAATCCCCCTGGATTCAGCAGCCGTGGATATTTCCTATCATACTTCTGCTGATGCTTTGTTCATACAAGTGTGCTCGGACGGGGACAATGGCAGCTGCCTCCATCCCTGCCTTTTGTCTGACGGCCAGCTCGTGACATTCACCTCCTCTGCTCTGCCCAGGCTGGTCTGCAGCCAGAGGGCTCCCAACTACGTCCTAGTCTCCTCCAGCAGCCTGGTAACTGGGAAAGAAAGTGGCATTGGGATGGCTGGCACCTGCAGGCACACAGCACCCTGCTGGTGGGGTGCTCCCCCTGCAACGCCACATGCAATGGGAAAAGGAATCGCCTGGTTTCACCTGGTAAGGAAGGCAAAGTTTGCTTCTCCAAGGCAAGGTGCCCAATGCAGTCCTTCCCCAGTGCTGCAACCAGTACAAGAAGTTAAATCACCACAGCCAGGCAGCATATGTGTGTCGGGCGGTGGCTGCTCAGGCACAAGCTGTGCCAGCGGGTCTGTAACAGAACCTGAGTGTCCCAAGGGACCCCCGACACCAGAGCCCACCAGCTAGAAGGGACACCAGCTAGAAGGGACACCAGCTAGAAGGGACACCAGCTCAGAGCACAGCTCTCCAGATGCCTCCCATAATGGTCTTTTAGGATACACACAAGAAAATCGTATGTCCTTGATCCTAAAGTGCACTGAAGTAAACCCACTTTTGGGGTACATTCCACTGTTTTCCTTCTGCTTTTCTTTTTTTACAAACACAGATGGGTTTAAATCAATCTCTAGATGCATAAACCGAATGACCCGACTTCAGCAGAGATCTTACCCTGGGAGCAAGGCAGACTGAAAGTGTCAGGCATTGCCAGTGCTGTGCTGCTGAGCTCATACCTAAACAAAAGCAAGTTAAAATGCAAGTCTGCGAGTCTTTACCACTGTGTTTCACCGCTAAGCGATACTGAAATGTGTCAATAATTATACAGAACTGCGTGGGATGTTACTGTGCTCTCTACTCACAGAAATGTGCACAGCTTTTCTGGGCGCAGAGGAGGTGCTGAACATCATCAATGAACTGACTACGATGCTAGAAACTAGCACTGTGACAGATTTCATCCGCCAGCCATGCTGCAAAAAGCCAGTTGAATTAAGTGGCAACAACCCTGGTGAAATCAGTTTATGCTGTGTAGCTGTAAGCAGTCTTATTTTTGTGTTTCTACAGAAAGTGAGTGTGCAAGACAGCCCGAATTTCCTCCTCTAGAGAGGAATATCAAGGTCAGGGCTTTTGAATGCAGGTTTGGGACTGGAGAGAGAGCAGTCTAACGCACACACTGCAATGACACTCGTGTCATTTTGCAGAAGCAAGACCTGTGAGAAATAAGATTGAATTTTTTTTTCTTTTCCTTTGGGCAGCTTGTCTCTCTTCTTGGCCCCACTGTGGTGCCCACATGGACAGGTAGGTGCTGCCACGCTGCTCACCCAGACCCGAAGACCTTCCACTGTGTCCCTGCCTGGCTTACAAACAGGTCCTGCTGGCCACCTCCACACCAGGTCCTGTCTGCCTCCGGGGGCAGGTTCCCAAAAAATGCTTCCTAGTTGTTCTGCATTAACCATCGGACATCAAGGCTTAGTGTTCGACCCAGCCTTGTCCACAATTTGGCACTCAGCACAATACACGAACAACTTGGCTTTGCAGACCAAACCAGGGCTTCTCTGAACATCGCAAACCATTCTTTGGGAAAAGGTGATTTACAACAAATGTCTTTTGATTAAAGCAAAAAACCCTCTTGCTTTGGAACATATTTATAAAGAAATAAAGAGTAGTTGCTGTGTTAGAGAGGCATCTTTCAGTTCTCCACAGCTTTCATCCACCCCCTGCCCATTTAATACGTCTGCCTGCCTTTAACACTGACGGTTTTGCAGAACAGCAGCCATTTCAACCGGGGAAAAACAAGAGAGAGACTCTGAAAATAATTATAAAAAAAAAAAAAGTGCATTGTTTCCTGTAGCGCTTCAGTCCTTTCACTTGCAGAACTTGGGCTGACCTGCATTAGACAGCACTCGCACCAAGTGCGACGAAAACAGCCCTCCCTGCGGGTTTGCTGCCCTGTCATCATCTCCTCCCGTTAATTCAGGCACCACGCAGCAGTACGGCCGCGGCACAGATCGTGTCACTGGCGCAGCGACCGGCGGATGAATCATAATGAAACCACCAAGAGGAAACGTGTCGCAAACAGAAGGGAAGGCTTGCTTTTCGGTGGAGTGCCTCGTCTACACAAGGGTGCTCGAGTTAAGGATGCTGATGAGAGAATTAACTTGTGCCCTGGTCACTTAATGCAGCTTTTTATGCAATCCTTTACCGCTCCTGTTGCTATGGGGAACGTGAATACTCGCCATGACAACTGCAGCACGCAACCTCCTTCACACACAGCATCTTCGGGAGGGAACGCTCCCATTCATGCGTCCTGCAAAATTCGGTGTCCTTGACAGCAATTCAGCAGGGGGGGTTTAGGCACAGGGACTATTCTTCTGTGTTTTACAGTGCGATGTTGCCTGGCATCTAATACTATTTATTACTGCTTTCTTGCATAGCGCTTCAGTATCAAAGCACTTTGCAAAGGTAATCTTTCCAAAAAAAACCCATTCTGCTTCATTTAGAGATAAGAAAATTGGGCAGGAAGCTTACATGAGGCCCCACAGCACAGCAGTATCCGGGCTGGCATTTGTACCCGTGCCACTTGGGCCGACATCTAGGGAGAACATCTTACTTTTATTTATCAAATATGAGTTCTGTGTGTCTGAAAACACAGTACAGGAGCTTGAGTATAAAAGTAGGAGCAGTGCTGGCTGGCCTAGCACAACTTTTTCGTTGCAAGAGGATGGGATGGCCCTATGGACTCTGCACTGCCGGGATTTCAGCACTCCGAGAGCATCCGTGCCTCTGACCACAGCATGCGAGGCACCACAGGCTGCGGGCTCTGCTGGAGGCTGTGAGCAGCCCTGGGGACAGCCAGCACACCCCCTAATTGAAACGATTTCTGGAGGGGAAAAAAAAAAGCCTCACCAAGTTGTCATCAAGAGTTACAAGTGCCTCAGAACACAAAGAATGTGCTCAGATGAAATATATGGCTGAGAAAACCATTACCGACCCAGACTGTAATCGTTCTGGCTATTTACCTCTTAACCTTTCCAAACATGTTCAAAAGTGCATAATAAGTGACATCTCTTCTTCATCACAAGGTTTAGCCCGTGGGGAAACTCTCTCTTTTAGTTACCGACGTTAACCATGTTGCTCTTGGCATCAGATCCATTTCCCTGCTTTAAAAAACAGCATTGACAACTTTTTTCCACTGTTTAATTTGTGCAGTCACAGTAATTAAATATGAATCTTCAAATATTGCTTGACATATTGCAGATTTATCATCAGTGAAACACTCTTCTGCACATTTCCATAATTGCTGCTGTTCAGAACAAAATGGTTATGCACTGAAAGACTGACAATTTTCTCCTTTTGGTGAAGTTCTCATTTGTTTGCCCTCTTGGCAGTGCTCTATAGCAGCTTCATTTCATAATTAAATTATTTTCCACTCACATATGGAGGCAATAGTTTACTTTCCAATTTTTTTTCCCCCCTCGTTTTACATTGTTTCTAAAGATGTGCAATCCAATACGTACTGGAAGGAGCCAACATATCCCTTAACAGCATCTTACGAAACGCTATTCATGTGCTGCCTCAGCTGAGTAACAGACAGATATAAATCACACCGAGATTTCATCTGAATAAGCGGCCTTGATGGCCAAGAAGGTTGTGCCTGACTGGTGGCTTTAACCCCTGGTGATTCCAGGGGTGGTAAATTCTGCAAAGAACTAGCTTCAGGACTTGGTTCAAATTGATTTTTTTTTCCTCCCTCTCCACACTGCTCTTTTCCATGCTGACCGCCCACCATCTCTGCGTGGTTTCTTAGTCAGAAAGGACAAATATTCCTCGGGCAGACCAGTTTTGGGGTGAAGATGGAAGAAGCCATCCTGAAGCCTCCAAACACCACTGGCAGAGCCTGCCTGTGCCATGTCCTGTCCCGGGGAGCCCAGCCACACACACTGGGGTCCCCAGCCCAGCTCCTCAACCAGGGCCGCGTGCCTTATGGGCTGTTCCTAATAGACTGTCCTAATAGACACTGTTTGCACATTTGTATCAGCTCAGAAACCATACTAGCTGTCTTCCCTTCAGTAAATAAATATCTAATTTCTTGCAAGCAAGGTCTTATCAGATGGAACAAGCCTCCTGGGAAGGTTTGAGGTATGAGAACCAGTGTCAAAAACTGCAGACGGGGTCAAATACACAGGGCGATAAGGAGCCCCAGTGCGCTTCTTCACTGCCTATCAGCATTTTATTCTAGGGGCCAGGTTAGCCCCCTCCTGATTAAAGATGAGAAAGGAACGGGCTGTTGCCACACTCCTGCCTGAACCCATCACACACCTCAGGGTCTCACATCACATCCCAGGGTCTCCTTGCTACAGCCCCTAAGAGCAGGGAGAGCGTCTCATTACAGAGCTCACATGAGTCCTAAGGCTTTTTTTTAATCTTTAAACTTCAGCACACACGTTTGGAGTCATGGACTGTGGTGGGGTTGGGGAAGCCTCAACTTTTGAAGATGTTTCCTCTTATAATAAAGACCTACAGTGTGAGGGGCTGAACTTTGTAATTTCCTGCTTGCCTTTGGCAAAACCCATTATCCATGCAGACATCAGTCGCTTTTGCTAGCAGTAACCAAAGCATATCGAGGGCAGAGAGCAACGAGTTGATCCCAGAGCAAGGTGTCCTCCTCCTCCCCCAGAGGACACCCCTCCTCCCAGCGTGTGGCCGGCCCTCGGCTGTACATTTCTATTTCAGGTCTCGGCTGCTGGAGCTGGCTGGAAGGGTTGAGCAGCTTACCTACTGTCTTGCCAGGATCAGGGCTTGAACCAGGGCAAGCTGGCTGTGACCCAGCCCCGACAGGTCTAAGGTTGTGCTGACATGCTGGGGAAGAGAAGGAGCTGTGAGAACTACTGTTCTCCACAAGGAAAGTTTGCTTTTTATTCAGATTTGCAGACCCAGGGACATCAGTGAGTTGGCTTCTGCCCCATTGATTGTAAGAAGAAGCAAGAATGGGCTCTTGTTTTTGTTTTGTTTTGGGTTCCTTTTTGGGATTAGAAGGTGAAGCCTTTTCTTCTGAACATTGTTCCTTCTTATACAGAGTCATTTTGAGTTGACTTCAAGTGTCAAGGCCACCCTCATCACCATGTCTGCACCAAGGCCGACGCAAGCTTCCTTCGAGCAGACCGAAGCAGCGGTCAGTGTGCTCAGCTTCCCCAGCACACGAAGGCTACAGAATTGAAAGAGCGCAGAAGAAATTAACAAGAAGAGGCAAATACATTTACATTCTGGGTGCTGGAAACTTGGGTATCCACAGGACAGACTCTTCCTGAAGATGACAGTGAGAACTGTCATCTGACAGGGCTCTTCTGTCAACCTTGGAAGAATCATTTTCCTCTTTGGGTAGGCTTTCCACTGCTCACAACTACAACGGGACTTAATGGCTCAGCATCAGGACGCTTTCTCTTTTGGAAGAATATAAACAAATTTAAATTGTGATGGATCTGCCAGACAAGAACCCAGACTCAATGCTAGAAACAAGCACTGAATGTGCTTTTTGGAAGACCAAAAGCGATTGTCTGGGGCTTGCTGCCTACTCTTGATGGTCAGTTTGAGCACAACCTCTAAGACTGAAAAGAGTTGCCTTGGAGCTCTGTGGGATCATATGCGCTGCTGACCTGCAGGGGAGACACGTTAAACTTTGCATAAGGCTGACGCTTGGAAAAAGAAAGATGAACAAACAGCTGGTAGTTTTTCCATTGTAAAACTTTTCAAAGAGAGCAGAGAGATGTCCCTTCGAGAACTTTGGGAAGGAGAGAACTTGGGTTTCCTAAAAATCCTCCCAGAATGGCAACAGGAGGGACCCTTGTTCCTTTGTCCTCATGAAATACAGACTGGGCAAAACTGTAATGAGAATTAAGCTTTGGTGAGTATCAGCTCCTCCAGGGAGCACAGGGCGATAGCTGTGTGCAATGAGGAGTGCACCCTCTCTTAGTCTGCCCTGCATCTTAGAGCACTGGATTCAAACTCTGGGGGCTGCAGGGCCTGAGCACTATTTTTAGAATACCTTGAAAGGTAAAAACTGAGATTTCCAGCCAAGCGTACGACTACATTTTGTGTGCAGTTTACAAATGGGAGAAATTAGAGTCATATCCTTTGATTGAACAAAAAGACAACAGAAATCTTCAGGCAGAATTCTCCTCTCATATCTACCCACGCTGCATACATTGATGTCAAAGAAAGGCATCTTCTGTGCAGCTTGTAGAGAGAACGCAGCATGAAAACAGATGCCCAGAGCATGTATCTTAGAAGAATATATTTAGCCTCGCAGTATTTTACACTGAGAAGTGATCATGCAAAATACAGCCAGCATTTTCTTGCCAGTATTATTTTAGTAAATAATAAGGAGAATCTCATCCTACTCACTATTATAGTTAATCTTGTTAAAGTGGGGAGGAAGGAGTAGCTTTGAGTATACGTTAGGAAGAAGCAGTACCATGACATGTACCATCCTCAGAGTCTTAGACCTTTGTTTTGGAGTGTACGGCAGGTACACAGAGCAGCTGGCAGAGTCCAGGCTGCTTTGGGGACAGGGACAGGCCGAGCCAACAGGTTTGAAACTCGCTCAGTCAGTTTATCAGGGGGAAATCTGCCAATTTACAGTGAAAGGTGATAGGTACAACTCATGGGGCTGATTGGGTTCCCTGATGGAACTACACAAGTGTGTGAAACACTGAACACAATAGAGAGTCCTGGCGACTTGAAGGAGAGAGGGCAGAGAGCCGAGGCTCATGCCACTGCATTTTGGGCTGGTGGGATGTTGGTCTGTACCCATCAGCACCTTTTGGGGCATCCCATGCATCGTGCTGCTCTTACCTGCTGTTAGCACCAGGCCAAACAGAGTGTTGGTCTCACTCTTTACCCTTACAGAATGGAATTCATGATTTTTTTTTTACAGCTCCACAAGTTTGAACTTGGTGCAACTTACCAGGTTGGTGCTAATGAAAGAACGTATTTCAGACCCTGCCAAAATTAATTGATACCCTTCAATTTGGGGCACAATCAGCCTAGACACAGCAGTCTAATGTAGGCAGCCTTGAGCAGCCTGTCATTATCCTCTAAAAGGATGAGCTGAGACCTAAATGCACCAGTTGAACAGGCAAGAAGTAGAGAAGATACTAGAGAAGAGTAAATATCATATACAATGAGAAGATCCATGCATTCTCCAGTTAATTAATCCATTCAATTCCAGAATAAAACTAATAAACCTAATCCTGAAACTGGTATCTAGGAAGTGCCTCCGCAGTGCAACACTGAACACAACACTTCCATCTGCAAAAGCATTTGGAATTCAACCTGTCATTAAAATTGCCATTATAATAACTACTGAGCTATTCTTGTATGGGGAAGTACTCATTAACACCGATAAGGCATTGTGAAGGTGGGAGTTACTATTTCTAAGAGTTATCGTTGGCCTCAGTCAAATTATTTTGGAGTTCACTGGAAATGAGAACTTCTGCCTCCAGTCCAGAATTACTAGAAATTACACGAGCTCTTCTCCCAGAAATGCAGGGCAGAAAAGAGGTTTTTTAGGGTGAATTGTGGCAAAATCTAATAGGCCATTTCCTATGATATTTTACAAGGATGTTATTATTAATAATATTATTTTTAATAGTAACAATCAATTATTGTTACTAATTATTGTTATAATATGCCAGTTGCAGACTAATTCAAAACTGGGTAAGTTCTGTTTAAATAGGAAAAAAAAAAAAAACCTACGTTTAGGCTTTCATTATTAATGCAATTACCAAATTGAGCTAAATGACTGCTTTTTGTTCAAACAGACCAGACTTTACAGTTAATACATAGCTATGTTCATTTATTTCATAGTTGCTTTTAAGGTAGAAATTTAGTAACTTAAACGTTCTTCATTTTGAAGTTCAACCCAGTATCCTCAATTCATGCCTGCAGCTCTTTTATGTAAGTGCAATTTTAAATCTCTCCTTCACACAAACGTAAAGCTAAAAAGATAATGGTAGTGCTATTGCCCTATGTCTTTCAAGCTCTTTCCATTTTATATAACCTAGCAGCACAAGTGGGCTTTTCTTCTACAGATAATAACTCCAGATGTGGCACAGCCATACCTATGACTAAACACACTCAACAAAAACATTCACAAAATGTATCGGTCAGGAGGGCAATCAAGCACAGCACTAACCTACATCACCTCTGGATTGCAGCACCTGCGGAACAGAGTCATCCACTTGCAATAAAGGCACGAAAATAGAGGAAGATGCAGTCTCCACTAGCACAGCTATCACAGCCAACAAGAGGAAGCTACTTTGGTGCTCCAGCCTTGGAAGTAGTGCCTGAACAGGAAAAGCTGGGCTGCTGGAATAGATCAGCCTCACAGCAGTGTGTGTGCCGCTGTTCTTCACCTCAGTCCCATGCTTGGCTACGTTCCACTTTTCATCATCAGTAAAGTGCAGTTTTACATAAAGGCACAGGAAGGAAAGTGATACTGGTTCCCCATGGCAATGACTTGTGTGTGCTGCCCTGCACAGGGTGTTGGCTCCCCTCCTTGGGCCATAACAGCCCAAATACGTTGCCGAGGTAGAATCATTCTGGCAAAGCCAAATTGTAGGTCCCGGCACAGGAGGAGCATCCCTGGACATTTAGCAACTCAGGCAGACCAGGGGAACATCCTTTCCTCTGGTAACAGGAACGGAGTGAGGTTTGGCCTGATGAAATGGGCTGGATTGATGTGGCTGGCTGTTTCTATAAATACACCACTGTGCCCAAAGGAGCTGACAATTATCTTTTCATCGCTCGTTACACACATTGCTCAAGAGCTGATCACTTCAGTCGCTGGGCACTGTCTCAGGGGATGCTCTCTCAGCCTACTCAGGAACTTCTGCCACTCAGCATCTCTGCTTCAAAACCAGGAGCCCACCTCCACCACAGGCCTCACAAAAACAGATCACTTCCACACCGAGGGGACTGGAGTCACGTTTTCTTTCCCTTTGCCATGTCTCTGGGGATCTCCATCTCCACACGTGGCTGTGGGGAAGCCACCAGTTTGCCTCATGTCAGAAACCCACCTATTTTTCAGGCACTGTGCATAGTGCTCTGCAGAGCCTCTGCTCTCTTGCCCGCCTGCTACTCAGGCCTGCAGCCAGAGGAGATTTTCCATCTGGGGGCTGGGTGGGGGCATAGTGGGATTCACAGCATTTCTTTACCTGTACCCAAAGGCAGCCAAAGAATCTGTGTTTGGATAGATCCATATCTGGACCAAAACATCCCAGTGAAGCATCAGGGTGGGGGGACTCTGGACAAATCATCACATGAGCCATGAGGCATCAGCAAGTGGCTGCCAGCTTCGCACACTGCAGCATGTAACTTGCTGACAGGCAGAGCTTCCCTTCCAGCACCAATTTGTCTCCCGAACAAACTCCTCCTCCGTGAGGATCCTGCAAACACTTACGTCCCTCGCTGGGAAAGAGACAGAAAGCACGCGTCAGGAAGGCAGCGCTGATGCACATGGTTAAGGCAAGCTGTGGATTGCTTCCCATACAGTGAAGGATGTGAGTTCCCACAGCAAGCTCACAAAACACCTCTGTAACAGCAAAGAACAAAAATCAGGCGTGTTTTTTCCTTGCAATACCACTGCAAAGAGCCTCCTGTCTATCAGATGGCTCTGCTGAAGTCAGTTTTGCATTGGATACAGCCGCTGGCAGGATGACAGCCTACACTTCTCTCCTTAATCTTCTTGGCACACTTAGTTGGCCAGAGTTTAAATAAAATAAATACTAGATTGATTCATGCCTGCAATCATGAAGGATGAGAAACTCGTAAGAGGAATATGCTAAATAAGTACAGCGAGATCCACGAGATTTCCTCTGATTTCTGCTGTCCAAATTGTCTTTTGAAGCTCCCAAACATCTCTGACTTACCCAGATTGGAATTCGGAGGTAGGATGGCTTCATAAACGCCTTGGGAAATAATACTTAGTAATGGACAAACCTGAATCAATGATCCTCCCAGCTCCTCTGAGATGTGGGTTAGCCAGAAGAGCCGGGCCTTGTGCAACGTCCTGGCAGAGCAGAGGAACATGCCCCACCGCAACGCCTCCCAAGCGCGGCGTCAGGGGAGGTGGCCATTTCTGCCCCGGCAAGGCGGAGAAGTGTCCATTCCCAACCAAATTAAAAAGCTCCCTCTCAGCACCAGGCAGTGACTGTGCGCGATGGCTTCTGCACAGCTCAGAGAATATCGTGGGGTGGGGACGGGACAGGCCTGGGAACCACTCTGTGAGTGGCCTTGCACCACAGGTGGTGCCAGTCAAACCCAAGTGACAACATCAGCCCTCTCTTCACACGATAACACAAACGGATGGCCCAGCCCTAAAACATTACTGCTCCCTTCCCACCCTTTCCTCTAACCGTGCAGCTTGGCGTCCTATAGCTGGTGGTTATTCGTATTAAAACACAAACCATCCCCCACTCAAGGAGGACAAGGCCGATGAGGGCCCACTTACACTACGGACATGGAACATGTGACGTGGATTTCAAGCCAAAATTGAGCAACGTTTTGAATTTTTAGTGAGGTGGGAACCCGAGTTCCTCTCACTTTCCATAAACCGCAAGGGGTTGCATTCATCGGGGGCAGGAACCTTCAAGTTTCTGAGGAAAAAACAAGGCGTTTTTGGAAATGTCACACGTTGATCTTGCTCTTCCAAGCACGCTGAGATACAGCCAGAGAAATACAATGTGGAAAATTATGGCCGTGTTGAATAACTGTCCAGCCAATAGCGTCTCCATAAACAGTTATTCAGATGTGCCCTGCTCACACCTATCAGCAGCTAATTGCAACATGACCATAAGATCACCAGGACCATATTGACACATAAGGAAGTGATTAGGAACACAGAGCTTCCGAAGAAGCAAGGGCTGTCCCACTTTTCACAATGATGTTGAAGAACAGACATCTCTGTGGAGCTCTAATGGGCTACAGGGGTGAGCTAACAATAAGCACTCTTTAATTAAGCTCTTTGAGGAAGCCAGGCTCCCACTGGGCTTGTTGTGAGAGCAGCAAAGCTCTTGATTTATAGCAATTCAATGCCCAAGCTTCCTAATACTGATGTAGGACACCAAATCACCAAGACCTCTCCGGTGTAATTAAAGGCAGGATGTGCTCGTGGCTGGCTTAGCGCAGCTCTGGATGGGAATGGAGGTGGGTGTATTCTAGGGGGTTGTTCCTGGAATCTGTGTGGCCCGTGTTATATAGCAGACTGCACTGGTGATGTAAAAGCAGAGTTAATTAGAGAGGTTGGAGGAGTAGTGATGGGAAGATTATTTGGGGTCTTCAGAGTTCAGATCATGCCACAAAGTTGCTGCAAAGTTTTGAGAAGCCTGAAACTTCTCTCTTCCTCTTAGATTAAGTGGGGAAAATAACTAAGCAGATAGGGATATAGGGGTTTAATTAGTTTATGGTTTAACTTTTAGAAATGATAGCCAAATTTCACCTCATCACTGGTGCTCTGTATCTTTGAAAATCAGGCCACATAGTGTTATATTTCTTTGCAGCATTTATAAAAGCTAATACTATTCCTGTGGTCACCTCACCTGGGCTCTGGGCCTTAAAGTAGCACACGCGATGCCGCCTGGGCTCAAGGACAGTGTTAGACCAGTGATACACAACCAACTTAGCATGGCACATAAACACTGGCAACTATATGTTGTCTGCACACAGAGGTGCACAAGACATGTCCCAATTCTTGATGAACCACAATGACCTGTGCAAATCGAACTGACCTGGGAAATACTGGCCAACTGATCTTGGGAATATTGGCCTTTCCAGGGTGCAGTCAAGTCACCCCTAAAAGGGTGACTAACCCAGCCAGGTGGAAGTCCTCGAGTCCTTCATCATACCCATTTTCCACTCCTTCAGTCTCTCTAAGTCCTCTGCAGCATTTCATCACCCTTCTTGAATCAAAGGAAGGCTTGCACCAAATGAGTGTCAAATAACAAAAAGTAATACAGCTTAATATCCCTGATTGTACTCCTTCTAACTACAGCATTGTGGCTATTTAACCGTGACTCTTAAAGTCTTGTTCAGAGTCACTGCTTTCAGTCCTGTGAGCGTCTTTCCAGCTTTGTCCTTTGAAGCATGGCTCTATTAGTCCATACAGAAACAAGAGCAATGCACTTGCCAGGGGTAGCCATTCCCTTTATATTACTTTACAAGACTAAATAGAATAGAAATGGGAAGAAAATAAGTGAAAAATTGGAATAACCATTATTCATACTTTTTCACCAGAAAAACCATGTCAATATTTGGAAAGAAAAGAAAAAAAAAAAAAGACGACCCTAAAGAATTACAGTTTTCTGGTTTGGTACAAAAATACCATAGGAAAGAAAATGCCAACAACAAAAATGTCTAGACACAGTTACAACCCTAGAGGTCAAAACTGGCACTGTGGCCAGTAGGACTTTCTGTGGGTGAAGTTAATTCCTCTGTGGAGGCCAATGTGAGGCCTTTGTCCCATTCAAACCTGCAAAATAGTTTCCCCACAGCAGGTGGGCCATTCTTTTACTCAGGATTGAATTTCAGTCTGTGTGCATATCAGATGAACAGGATTTGGTTCAAGAAAAGAGTCTGAAGGGAAATTTTTTTCAAGCTTTGTGATGTGCAAAAACACCCAGCCCATCAAGAAGGAAGGCATGAAAAACACAATAGAGAAACCAAAAGTATAAAGGAGGAATAAAGATATCCTTGGGGATAAGGCAATGGAACATGTGTGGGTGGAAAAGCACACGGGAGAGATATGGAAAGTATTCAAAGAGAAATTACTGTATGCCCAATGGTTATGTGTGCCATTGAGCTATAAATACTTCAGAACCGGAGACAAGGGTAAAATTTATACGAGGAAGTGGAAAAAAGTCATCTGGTGTAAGGAAAAGCTCTCTGAAAGCAAAAGGAGGTTGAAAAAATTGAGGTGAAGAATGGAAAAAAGGCCATTTAATGACGTGAAAAGAGCATGTCCAAAGACATGCTCCCTTCCTCTACGTATTGTTCCCTAAGTGTACGTGTTTACTAAGACCTTACTGTTGGCAATCCTGACGTTGGTTATGAAGGAGCATATTGCAGGACAGGCACGACTTGACTTGGCACAGTCGCTCAGTACAGCCCCTTGGAGCCACCCTCTGCAAAACTCCTGTGTATTTTGCACTTCTCCCATCACTTGGGGATCTACCTATTGCCTCTCACGTTGTCCTACACTTGAAACTCCTTCCGAGCTCTGGCTGCTTTTCCATTTTGTGTTTGTTCAGCACCAAAAGGGCCCAGTTCCTAAACGTGCTCTGAGCCCAAGCAAAGCTGCAATTACACCACAAGAGCCAAGACTGCCTCTTTGTATTTCTGTTGCTGATGTACGTTCATTTCTGTTGGCCCAGAAGCATATCTGTCTACTAACACTTATAAGCAGGAATTTCACATCCCCAGGTGATGGATGTGGTATACAAATAAAACGTTGCAAATCCCATAAGTACCACAACACATTTGAGAACCACCTACAAGACCTATGCCCATAGGTGTAAACATGCAAGGGCAATTAGCTATGCATTACCCCGAGGAATGTAGCTTCCCCAGGGCAGGATTCATCTCACCTGACTGCAGCTACTTAAAATCTCACTGCTTATTCCATGCTAAACATCTAGGATCATTCCTAGAAACAGCAGAGGGAGAGCAGCTCCGTCAGACTCCAGTTCCAGTGCTCAGATGAGGATCGCACGGATTGAAGTGCTCAAAGCTGGGTTGGACGGGGCTTTGAGCAACCTGACCTGGTGAAAGATATGCCTATGGCAGTGGGGTTGGACTAGATGACCTTTAAGGATCCCTTCCAGGCCAAACTGTGGTGGCACTCTGTGATTTCTCACTGTTACCTGTGTCCAAGCAGCTTGTCAGGCAAGGCACGGGTGGCTGCCAGTAACTTCAATCTCACGGCAGGCAATTCTGTTTTCCATAACACAAGTATTCATGCTGTTAAAAAATTTTGGGTGTGGGGGTGGTAAGAGCTGAGAAGGAATAATTTAAATGGGATGAAGCGCATCTCTAACATCCCCTTTGATCTGCCACAAGAGCTGTATGCTGAAGCCCTGTGAAAGCTCATCCTGAAGGGTGACACCTCCACCACCACCATCATTTCACGATGGACAAGTGTGTCGGTCTCTCTTTAACCATAAAGCCTCTGCGGAGTGAAAGCAGCCCCCGGACACATGCAACTGTACTTTCCCTGAGCCTGGCTGCCCGGGTCTCTCCCCTGTCCTACTTGTTTTGCCGTAATTACATAAGCTGCATTCGCCTGACTCCTACGTTCTCATTTCCTTCGCTTGTTTTCGGATTTTTAGGACACTCTTTTACTCAAGTTACACTGACCTCTTTTGAGAGAAAAGGCAAAATTTTTTTCTGACTAAAGCTTCTTATCAGTGATAACCCGGCACATTTACTGCCCGAGTCAATAGTTAGACTTGGGAATTCTTTTAATTAGAAAAGTGACTGCTCTAATCGATAGCGAAACCTGAAAGCCCCATGTACCAGAGAAGCAGCTATGCAGAAATCTAGACCATCTGCAACAAGCAGACTGATTTTTTCAGTTCCATTCAGCAGTGGAAAATATGTGAATGTATCACAGGGCATCCAAACCACTCTAGACACAGTCACCTGCGAGAAGTTCTGCTTTAGTTATAGTGGAATGTAAAAAAAAAATGGTAGCATGACTGATGTTGAGGCATGCTAAGCATCACCGTCTCCATCACACAACGTGGGTACCCGTTGGATATTCCACAGCGTTCCCTTCACTCCTGCTGCCGTGGCTTAACCACACAGCTGCACAAGAGCGTCAGCGGCGCCGTGGCTTATCTGCCTTCATTAGGAGCTTGCCAAACATGAGCTGAGGGTTTCCTTCTGAGGTCTGCGGATTCATCACATGCGTGGCAGCTCCCGAAGTGGCACAGATAGCCAAGCTCCCCCCAGGCCACCTGGCACAGCAATGGATTTTCTCTTTAACCCGTGACAGAGCCTATTGTATCCAGGATAGGGGAAAACTTGTCATGTGGAGGGCAGTGGAGAACAAGGGGGTAGAATACACATGGGGGGAAGGAGAGGAGAGGAATGGGCTAACCCAGCAGGTCACAAAGTCCAGAAGTCCCAGCCAGGTGCCAGGTCCAGCATTCAGCATTCCCATCCATACCCTGCTGTGCCAGTATGGAGGCACAGCATGGACCAGGCACACAGGTCACGCTCTGTGCACATCTTAGCCATGCATTAGGATGCCAAAGGGCTGCTTTAAAATCTACTTGCCATGGGCTCCTACAGAAAAAATCTGGTCCTCCAACTCCGAGCCAAGCAAGGCTGAAAACCAACCCAAGGGATTGTGCCCAGCAGCCCTCGCACAGGGGGCTGTGGGCACCGAGCCTTTTGTACGCGGCCCAGCATGGGGGCTTCTCGAGTCAAACTGAACAGAAGAGTAATCAGATGTTAAAAATTACTATTCAAAATATATTCTGGGTCATAAATATCCAGCTTCTCAGCAGCGCATTCAGCAGCACGTCCAAAACCCCTTCCCCTTTGTGAGAGGAACAGAAACTGCTTCTCAAACAAATGAGAACAAGACTTTTGTTTTGTTTTGGTACAAAGAGAAATCAACTGATGATAGCAAACATTAAAAAAAAAAAAAAAAAAAAAAAAAAAAACTTGCTTAATTATAATCTTTCTGGAGCAACCAGGATGGCTTCAGATTATTTTACATAACTGTGTTAAATCCTCCCGAGAATTATTTGCCTCCTACACTCCAGGGTGCCTGAGCTTAAAAGATGGTCAGTTATTTAACAGGCTTGCGAGTGGCTTAAAAATGTACCAGCACTTGCTGAAAAAGAGCAATTGCTGGCAGGTTTACTTTGTTATCTTCACAACCCCTGCATGATGGACAGGAGATTGTGCTTTGATGGTACATTTTATTCTGAAGTGTGTGTTGAATCCGTCCTGCTGTGTATTCAAATAGTAATGAACTTTAAATATATATCTATATGGCCAAGGCTTGATGTCTCATTTCAAGCAGTATTCACAGTAGTAACCTCGCAGAACTTTAGTAGTCAGCTTGCACAAAGATAGCATTTTTTGCTTCTGTAATTTGGAAAAGGAAGGAACATCTTATTCTCCTGCATTGCTTTCCTAGAAAAGGAGAAGCAATCTGCCTAACGAAAAGACCAACGTTGTTGCAATGCATCCAAACACATTAGAAATCTTTGATTCTGTGATTCTATGAAACGGAAAGGAAAGATGGCATGATCTGGCCCCAGTTTTGCTTGGGTTGCAATTATTTCTTTTGGTTTTTGATGTTTCAGGTACGCTTCTGATAACAATTCTCTATGATTACCTAACATAGCATGGCCCAGATATTATTTTCACTGCCATGGAGACAACAAACAAGAATGCTGGTAATACCTTCATTTTCCTTTCCTTCTGATGGTCTAGCAGCAAAATACATCACATTAACCAAATTCTCAGTGAGATGCACGGGGACAGGAGCTGCTGCCATGAAGATGTACCATGAAGTACAGAGCCAGAAGCAGCAGCTCGTCCTCAGCTCCAAATATTGCACAGAGGGATAAGAGGGAGCTGAAGTCATTCCTGAGCATCACTGGCCACCACCAGCACCCCTGGGACTGCACCTAATGATGCTGCAGAAACCTTTTCTACCATTATTATAACCACATTAACCCAGCTGAGGGCTGGATAAGCGGTGGGTGAGCACAAGGACGTTGTACCTTAATGCAAACCCAGCTGCCCGGGAAGCTGCAGGGTCAGCCTGCTGCGGGGAATCCCTCGGCACTGCAGCACGGCTCCGTGCCTCCCTTCACACTTGGTTGGAGCTGTTCAAGGGGATGTGCCAAAACACGAATCTCCGAGCTCAGAAGGGAACGGGTACAAGCGGAGTTCAAGCCAACGGAGATCGTGCCACAGCAGCCAAGACTTTACTGAAAGTATTTTGTAGATGTACGGACTTGAGAGTGGGTCAGTCAGGCCCATCACCTCCACGCAATCCGGTGGTGGTGGTTGAAACCCAAACGTGCCCAGAGCATCTCTCATCTTCCTCTGTCCCAGAGCCACCAGGACGAGGGCCAGGCACCCTACACCGCTGGCCGCATCCAGCTCCACGCCGCCTCCGGGAGCCGGGGGAAGGAAAGAGGAACTCTCATCCCCCCTCTCTTTCTCTGCATATGTAAATATTTTCCTCTGAAATAACATAAGCAAACTCATCTAGAAACGAGAAATTCTAGTCAGTTTTCCGAGAACACTTTGGAGAGGCATTGATTTCATCAAACGTTGAGGGTGTAAATTTAGGCTCTGTGACTTCAGAGGAACTATTTAGAATTTGCCCCATGAAACAAAGCTGGCCATTTTTGAATATAAATAGAACATGCAATGATCTACATTAAATTCTTGCCATCCCACTTGAGTGGGCTCTGTATCGCAGAGCTGGGATAAGTGCCTTCAGCATCCTCTGTTAGCACAAGAGCTGCACGACTACCTGGTATTATTGTACGGCAGAGCTGACAGGGAGGTATGAACCTTATCTTAATTGCTGGAAAGAAAGTTAAGAGTATCTGGTTGACAAGCTTATCTTATTCACCTTCTGGGTTTGCCACTTATTCAGTTCAGGGGAATAAACATACATCATTTACACTTGTAAGTACATTATGTCCTTTCTTCCCCTTAAATAAGCCCCAGCAGTGTGCGCTGCAATTGAACTGCCAAAAAGCAAACCTTGAAAAAAGTCAAAACACGAGATTTTAAAGGCTGAGCACATTAAAAATCTACATTGTCTGTGTGACAGATCTGTATTTTATAGATCAGGCCTCTACCCAGCTTTTTAAAACATAATGGATCAGTTCCAATTACTACGTGCAGCACGGGGAGTGGAGGCAGAAGCACGTACTTAAAGAAGAGCAATGCACAGAGCGGTCCTGAGCACCAGCCCTGCCTCCCCACGCAGGAAAATGTCACTGCCACGTGCCCGATGCCACCAGGCTCGGGGAAAAATGAGTGGCCAGAAAGAAACAAGCACGGGGACACCTCTACGGTATGCCGTGAACAGGTGAAACTCCAGATCCACAGCATGGTGCTGCCCGGGCATCCCGAGCCTGGGAGCATCGTCGTGACCCAGGACTGCATCCTCTCCATCAATCTGTTTAAACAAGTGCCAAGGAAAAAAGACTTCCCAAGTACATCCTAAAATAATCCCCCAGGGAACCAAATAATCTTCCCTTTCCTAGCCAGCCTGGGATTATTTCCGTAGTGGAAGTGGAAGTGCCGTCCCTTCCACAGCGCAACCAAATGCCGAACTGGAAAATAAAGTTGAAATGTTCTTGAGCACAAGGCGATTAGTGGAGGGTTAGGCTAAGCAAGAGCAATTTCCATTGAAAATAAAAGATATGCGAGGTTTATGTAACTTAAACATTGCTGCTGTTCAATGAACTGTAGAAATCAAGAGTAGAAAAAAAAAAAAGTAAAAAAAGCCGCACTAAGCCATCTGTGCCTCCTGTCTGTTCAGCGTGGGGTAGAGCCTTAACAAAGACAGATTAATGCGTGGAAATGGAAAGAACCGTGTACAGAAAAATGCAAATAAGCAACAGGGCTGCAGAGCCAGAGCAGGGGCTGAATCGTAATGCTGAGACCAAAAATAGGGCGGCTTCTCCACAGCTTGCCAGGAATCAGCCCGAACCCTCTCACCCACAAAGTTGCAGAAGGGGAGAGCAGGACCCTGCACAGATGCAGAAGAGACTGGCAGGGAAGCAATGGGCAGGAAAAAGCTGGGGGCCCGAGCCTCACAGAGAGGTGAAAGGGGAAAGCTGACCCCCACGATGAGTGTGCAGAGGTGGGGCAGGGATGCTGAGGCTGATGGGTCTGGGTGAGCCGCACCTACTGTGGGTCTGTTCCTTTCTCCATCATCTGCACATCGTTATTTGTACTGACCACCCAGGACTACCCTCCTTATCTAGGCTCCAACCACCCATCTTCAACTTTTTTTTTTTTTTTTAAATGAGACGTGTATAGGAATAACAAGAGAACATTTTTACTGGAAACCAGAAACAAAACTCCACGAATTCTTCTGCCCCCCTTTCTCACCGGGAGGTAATGAAATGATTTGCACATGGCCCCGCTGCTCCGTCTCGCTTTCCCCTCTCCCATGGGGGCTCTGACCTCAAAAATCCCTGAGGGTTTCATAATCGATCAGGACCTGCATTTTCCAGGAGAATGCCTTATTTAAAAAGTATCTGAAAGCTGACTCCAGCTAATCCCTGTACAACAAAAGGACACCTTCTTTCCCTGCTCTATTCTCCCTGCTATTTCTTCCCTCTCCCTGCTGTTTCCTACCCTTTAACACGTCCAAATTTTCTGATTTTGTGCTCCTTGGGGAAGAGCAGGAGAAAGGGGGACACAAGCAAAGTGCCACCCCCGCCATTTAACGAGCTCATGAGGAGGATCGCAGCTCTGATCTCAGAGCACGGAAACGCCAAGAGCCCCTGTCTGGAAAAAGTGAATTTTCCTAAACATTTAGGCAAACCAAAGGCTTCAGAGCTGTTATTAATAGGCTGGGATAGCTGGGAGGAAGCTCATAGCATGCGCTAATGAAAATGTGCCTAAGTACTTTGGAGCCACCAGCTCCTATTTTTAGCAGGACGTGGGCAGTTCAGTAACCTCTGGCTGTGGCGGAGGAGCAGCAGCAAGTGTCCTGCTTGTGGAAAACCCCAAGCCACAAAGGACAGAGGAGTGAAATCATTTCCTACGAGACCAAAGCAGAGGCTTTCAGCTGCAGGGGATCCAGAGCTTGAAGAAAACTCCTGATGGACAGAGGGCCAAGTAGGGATGGCTTCATCGCCACGTGGAGCCCAGCCCTCGAAGCAAGCCCTGTTTTGAGCAGGAGGCTGGGTCCCTCTGCAGCACCAGAAGTTTTCCTGTGACCCCCAGCAGCAGCTCCCACAGGCACATGTGCTGGCAGGAGCCCCAGACACATTCAAATGTTCCCTCACAAAGGCTGATTTGCCCAATTCCCAGCTAATTTCCTTAACTCAGTGCTTCATGGGGAAAAATTAAACACTCAAAAGCTACAGAGATGAGGATAGCCTGCTGCAGACTCCCAAAACTCCACTACCCGCCTGGTGTTTAAAAGGTTAATCATTCCCTGGGGTGCCAAAAAAGTCTACTCTGGAATTCATTTGCCTTTATTGCTTACTGTTTGTAAGAATAATTTAGGATTAATACACACACACACACACACAGAAGAGAATGAGGTTAATGCTAAAACTCATCTCTGTCAACCTAACTCAGCCCAAGAGCTGGTATGAATGTGATATGATGTCTCATAGCCCTCTTCTATTTTAAAAAAAAAAAAAAAAAAAGCTGAGCTTTCAGTAATTGTATCGAAGTGGATGCTTCTGCCCTTCTGCATACCGTACAGGTGCTTGTCCTATAGCAGCACCTCTGCCTGTCATCAGCTCAGACTATAAAACACAAAAATGGAAAACATAAGTGCAGCATTATAACAAGTCTCTGCATGGGTAGTAGGATGGAGAACCCAGAAAGAAAGGAGATTCGATTCTCCAGTTCACTCATGGTGGAGATTCTCACTCTCTTCTTCTTTGGCGCTTTCTGAAATTCAAAATACAAACAAGCAGCAAAGATTTCACCCTGCAGATATACTCATGATATTCTATTGTAAGCTCTGCAGATCACCTTCCAGCCCTTAGCTCCCTTTCACTTCAAGCACCAGAGAAGAAATGGATGGAGCGGGACCACCGACACCTCTCAGCTCTGAGCAGCGAGGACTGCCAGCACCGTGCCACCTCCAGCAGCATCACCTCAGATGCCTGCAGGCAGCTGGCCTGGCTTTGGGGTTAGCAAACGGAACAGCAGCAGCATGGATTTGGCAGGGCCATCATCAGCCAACAGCCTCCCCGTGTTATCACAGGGTCCTCCTTACAAATAAAAGAGGAAAATGCTTGCCAACTCTTGGAACACCAAGAGTATTACACATGCCTGGGGAAGGGAGAAATCCCCAGCTCACATCCCGCCTGGTTCTCACGAAGTCCAAACTTACAGACCAAAATTTTAGACTGAGATGGCCAAAAGGTAACATGAAGTAGTTGTGGAGCTCCCTGGAGCTCTGCAGGCTGTAGTGAAGCCCCGCGAGCAGACCCGCAGCGATACGCATCAGCCAGCGAGCGGTCTGGCTCGCCGATTCTGCCCTGCAGTTCCTTCTCACCAGATAAAGGCTGCATGCACGGGTGGATACACTGTTATCTGCCTGACAGAAGGATGTAAACTCTGATGAATGAACTCAGATCTCCCCAAAACATTGAGAAAAGGGAATCAGGAGATGCCCAGCCCTGCTGCTCAAGTGTGCTGCTTGGAAAATCACAGCTGGGAAGTTGCACGTTTCCAAACAGAGCAAAGAGAAGCAGTGCCCTCCTGCCACAGCACTTCCACCTGGAGGAAATCTCCTGGGACCAAGAACTCCTCTAAGGCAGTGGCTGCTCGAGAGCTGCAGCAAATTTTGCTAACATATTCCAGGCAATCAGGGATCAACATCACCAGTGCCAGCCAGAGGCACGTGGTGGCACTTGGTGACAAAGATGGAGCTCCTCAGCCTCTGAGCGGAGTCAGTTCCCCTCCTCTCAAAGAGGGATCACAAAAACCTCTGCTAAAAGTCCAAGTTTAGCTCTCAGGGAATTTGAATTCTGCGCTTGACCAGCCACTGATGAAAATGGCCCTCGCTGCTCTAAACTCCTCTCAAGCACAAACATCTGTGTGCAGACCTTGTCTCAACCGTGGCCTTGTTTTAAGGACAGGAAAAGAAATACCTCCTTTCACACAGCCCCTGCTGGGTTAGATGGCAATGGTGGAGCCTTCCACATTCATAGGCTGCTTTCAGACAAAAAAAGAAACCTTACCAGGTATAAATGAATGGGAAAGATATATGGAATATAAAGCTTTAACATAATTAATACAGACTTGCCTGTCTGAATGACATTGCAGCAGTAAGTAAAGATTTTCCCATTTTTCAAATAATTCCAGAAAATAAGTATTTTGGATATTTCACGTGTGCGAAAGAAATAGAGGAAACACATGTCTCATTCTTTACAAGCTATTATTTTTATATCCCTAAATAGCTGCTGCATTAAGAAGCCAAGAGAGCACAACTGTGTACTTAGTCCCAAAACAAATTCGGCGTGAGAGGAGCCAGCGTTGGCTGCTCTCCCGAGGGCCTTGCTCTGACGTACTTCAGCTTTCATTTCTGAAACCATCTTTAGGGAAAGAAAACGCCACAGCCTCACGTCTGGCTGGCTGCGTGCCTGGCTGCCGACGGCTGACCGTGGTGCTAACGAAGGCACAAGGTGGGGATGGGATTTCAAGAGACACTGCCCCCCATCACAAAAAAAAAAAAAAAAAAAAAAAAAAGGAGAATAATAAAAAAGAAAAAATATAAAAAAAATAAAAATAATAAAAAAAAACAAATCTGAACTCCCAAAAGTTTAAGCACTGGCTGCTGCACTGGGACTCATTCTGCACTTACTGTCGTTTTGGACAGACATCAGATGTAAGATGTTTTAATTGCCAATGGCCTGGTCTGGATTTCAGCGCGTGACACAGAGATAAAGGCCTCTACATCCTATTATCAGTCCCCCGAGCAACTGGTACATCTTGTTAAGTGTAACTAGATTCATAGGTCAGAATCCCATACGTGGAGAGCACACGCATTTGACTGGAAACAGCATTATTAGGGCATTCCTTTGCCATAATAACAGCTTGTCAGTTCCTCAGCAGAATCTTTAGATCATGCTTTGATATTTTTACTTTCAGGCCACAGCTGTTGGAGTGCTGGTGCCAGGCTGGAGAGCTACCTGTGCTGCAGGGATGTGGAACGGAGACAACTCCTGCTCTTTTCTGTCACTTTCTGCCCAGAAAAAGTCTAGGTGAAAGCACTTGGTGCTGTCGTCACTGCCTTGCAGACAGAGAAACCAAGGCTGAGCGCAGCCGTGGGCTTTGCCCAAGGTCACAGGAGAAAGCTCTCTGTGATTTAAGGAGACAAGATTTTGTGAGGTGCAATCTTTCCTCAAATCCTGTTTTATTTTTATTTTTTATTTTTTTAAAATCTCTTTAGTTTCTTTCAGATGAGTTTGCAGCAGCACCAAAAACTCGATGAATCACTTGGCTGAATGGCCCACATAGTTTCCTCTTCAGTCAGCTCTGGCAGCGAGCCACGGCACATATTCGGAGGCTTCGAGTAACAGTTTTACTGCTGAGATTATTCCAGCGTTTGAAGCTGGGCCGTCCATCCCTTGCGCACCCCTCTCCTAGCACTTAGCAAGGGGGAGCAGGGCTGGGGGGTCAACAGGAAACACTGCTGGAGAGCAAAGCTCGCCCCCCAGGCTGAAGGGATCTCCCTCGGATGTCGCATCACATGCCCACACCATCCCACTGCTGAATTTGGACTGACCCTACACCTCTGCACTCTGAGAAGCTTAGAAAGTTTTTTATTGGCTTCAAGCTAACAGTTAAAAAGAACTTTTCATTATTATTTTTTTTTGCACAGTAACTGGACCCCGGTTAGCTTTACTTTTCATTCCCCAAAAGGATGGCACCGTAAAGCATGCGTGCCGCAAACTGATGATCTGATGGAGGTAGAGGAGGACAAGCTCAATCCAACATCTTGCTGTTTGAAAGCACTGCCTGCATTCATTTTAGTCTCATTTTAGCATGGCAGGTCACAGCAGTATAAACATTGTGGGGGAAAAAAAAAAAGGCCGAGCTGGCAAACAGTCAGAACTTGCTGTTCCTGACCCAGTAACCTACTTTTTGAGCACCACGTAACACGAAAGCCACCCCTAGCTCAGACTGCGACGTCACCTCTTACTAACTTCTTAGAGGCAAATAATGGGTCTGGTTGGGAAGAGTTTGGTGACTTGTGGTCATCATTTGCTTCACCCTGGCCACAAAAAGCATTTTAGGTTAGACAGGAACGTCCAGGGCAGTTTCTAACCTTGAGTCACGCAAAGCCACCACCTGGGCACACGTGCTCCATGCAGCAGGGTTAGGACCTGGGCGCCCATCACACCGACACGCAGAGCAACCAGAATCTTTGTCTGCAGCACCAGCACTACCATAGGCATCATGGCCATGGGCAAAGAAGTAGAAAAGAAGTAGGGAACACTGCCTGAAGGAGACCTGTTTTTTTCTTCATAGCTCTGCTTTAGCTGTTTTCACTCCAGCTCTCTCATCCCAAGATGACGTGGTAATTCAGAGATGCTACAGCTCAGTCTTTAAGCAACCCAGCAGCTCTCAGAATGGCACCAGCCTTCCTCGTCCTCTCTTTGCTCCCCTACCTCTCCCAGGCATCCCTGCAGTCCCAGCATGTCATATTCTCAGGACACCAAGTGCCAAAAAACAAAACAAAACAAAACAAACAAAAAAAAAAAACAAAGAGAAAGCCAATTATAGTACTAGTACTCCTGGCAGAGCAAACAATGAGAACTGGATCACAGGATCAATGCTACAACAAAAAAGAGCAAAAAGACCTGATAAATATTTTGGTAGCCTGCCTTGTGTTTGTACCCAAGCAGTCCCTGCAGTACATGGCAAAAGGGACGAGGGGAGAACTATGCAGAAGCCCAGTAAAATGAAACAATCATTTCAAGACTTCAGCAAGCAGCAGGGTGCCTCAGCCCAGCCACCAGCATTTCAGGGCAGGAGAGAACCCAGAGGGGCCTCAGCTCAGCAAAACACTGAAGATCTTCAAGGCATTTTGTCTGACCAAAGCCACCGGGAGTTTTCCCATCAGAATGCAGACGGAGATGGACTAGGCTTGAATAAAGTTTTCAGACGGTTCCCTATTAGGGATAAAAGAAGCACAGAAACAGTATATATATATTTCCAGTGGTGCTGAAAAATATAACTCCCTCCGTGAGCATCCTGAGAAATCAACATTTAATGCAAACTATTAAGAAAAAAAAAGAAACGGGAAGACTAAAAATATATACTTAGTATTTGAAAGGACTAGTATTTTCCTGAAGAAAGTTATCAGGGAAAACAAGAGTATTAAGATAAAGCAAGAGAAAAACCAGAGGGAGCTCTTTAGGGAAACGCCGGGAAATGATTCTTTGCTGGAATATGCCCATTTTTGCATGTGGATACTGCCAGTGCATCTCCTAACTGAAACACACACAAAATAGGAAGGGATGGAAATTAAAAGACTTTTGGTCAAATATTCTACCTTCACGGGAGAAAAACAAATAGTTGACATCATCAGAACAAAAGGTCTTGCAGGTACTGCACCTTCCAACTAGCTCAGCCTGAGATTTTATTTTTGTCGACGCTTTGACTTCCCTATTGCAGAGCAGGAGGCACAGGGCACTGCAATATCTTAAAAATTCTAGCTACATTTCCTTCTGCCATCACAAACCATTTTTCCACCATCTTTTACCAGCAATTTTAATTTAACCTAAGATTAAAAACATATGGAAGTATTTCTCTCTAGCTGGCATAAGCACAACACAAAAGTAAGTGCTCTAATAGACATAAGAAGTCATTTTTCTTTACTACAATGTCTAATTTAGATCTCTGAAATTGTAAAATTAAAATCTATTCTAATCCATACTTAGACAAAAATGCATTTCTAGCAGATTATAATATCTAACTGCTTATTACACAAAAATCTTGGAATGACTGTATTGTAAAAAAAATAATTGCCTAATTATGAAATCCTGATGATAAAGACACTATTGTCATGAAAACATCTGGGTTACCAGCCCCCCAGAACACATGAAATTTCAATAGGCAGAGAAAAATTGGGAGGCAGATGAAAGAAGAGTTATAAAGAAGTCCGGAGAAAAAACATCACCCGCTGCAATTTCGGTATCGAAGTGCGGGTGATGACTACAAACAAACCAGTAATAACCTATTCACAGCAGCAGAGCCGTTAACATGTATGTGGGGATGAGGCACAATTAACAAATATTATGTGTTTTTTTTCCAAGGTTATGCAAGAATAGGCATCTCTACCTCTCTGTAATGACAACCTGGAGAAATATTCATTGTATCAGGATACTGGAAAACAATTTAGCAATCTGATGCCTTAGGGTATCAAAGAGTTGTCCGATTTGAAGGCAGCAGCAATCAGTAGTGTTTCTATAGCATTTAGCTCACGTTAAGCATCATTTAAATGATATTTGAAGAACAAAACAGGCACAGAGATGTAGGAGGGAGAAAGGTCAGTGATGTATAAGTAGGAGAAGTATGGAGAAAAGCTGAGAACTTCGACGGTGCGTTCAGTTCAGCCCACCCGTGCCAGCAGAACTAAGCCTCAAGAAATCTGGTTCTTGCCATTAAGCCTGCTGTAAAAGTCATGTTATTAGTGAAGTTCGTGGCTACATGCATTTTAGCCACTTAGGAAACAAAAGTTTTTCTTGGAAAACAGGCAATACCATGAGATTGCTCTCCCAGGTCGTTTCATGCTCAAAGGCTGCACCGACTGAGGGATGCAGTCAAGGAAAACCCACCCTTGCCTCTGCGTCCCCATCGGAAGCTCTTCCCCTCTTGGTCTGAGCCCACACCCTGGGACATGTACATCCAGACCTGGCCCTGCGCAAAGGCAATCCGGAGAAGTTAATGAGGATTCATTATTTATTTTTCATTTCTCATCTCTAAGCAGAGCTCCCACCTCTGGCTTTGACTTTTCACCACTGATCAGGCCAAACCTTGGTCTCCACGATGGAAGCCTCACGTGTAGGTAATCTGCCAGGCCCCAGAACCAGACTTCATGGATGAGACATCAAAGGACGATGTAGCACTGATAATAAGACTTTTTTTTTTTTTTTTAACAGAGTTGATTACAGTGCAGATGGCATCAAAAGCACAGTAGCCTTCTCACATGGTTGCCATCTGCAATTCTCTGCCAAAGGTTACATCAGGACTCCCGTTATAAAATGCTGCCAGATGAGATTTACAATGCAGTGGACAGCCAAGAAGTCCTTCACATCAGAACTGTTCAGTTGCGGGTATTCCGCTCATGTTGCATACTTTTGTTAACTGACATGATAAAATTTGCAGAGCAGCATCAGCCCGTACATCTGAAGTGTCTTCCCTGAACAGCTCTGCCTTGTCTGCTTGTTTGCACACCCTTCAGCTGTTGGGATGAAGCTCTCCCCCTGCACAAAGGCTCACCACAAGATCTGTGCAGCACTTAAGGCTCCCCTAAGCCTGATATTTGGGCTTACAGGGGATTTAAGAAGCGTGCGTGTTGCAGGCTGGTTTGCAGGGTACTGGCAAATACAGCCGCGTGCACTAGGGAAAGCTTTCATATTTTCTAAGGAAGTGTTACTCTTCTGCTAAGTAAATAAAGATGTGCCTGTTATTTACTTTCCAGCACATATTGCAAAGCTCATGTTAATTAAACTTCCAAGGCACACAACAGAATAAATCTTGATTGGCGTAACGCCAACAAATTGTATGCGAACTCTCCCCCGCGCACTTAGTAAATATTTGCATGGGAGAAAATAACTCACTCCATCCAGGGCGAAGCACAAGCGGGTCAGGACACTGGAGCCAAGAGGCTCTGTTCTGCCTTGTGAGCTCCTGAGATGAAAATATGGGATCTGTGGAGAGGAATTACACAAATAGCAGGCACAAAAAAGATCAGAAAGCAGAGAGCAAGGACAAAACTCACAGGCCTGCTTCTGGACTCACCATTACGGTGGCCAGCCATAGCTCTGTGGCACTGGAAGACCTTGGTACAACGTCAGAGAGCCCAAATTTTACTCTAGGTGGTTTCTAATTTATAGCATAGGAGTGTGTCAGTGGTTGAAAGGACAGCCCAAACCCAAAACCATCCCCAATAGATAATATTAAAATTCCCTTTTCTTCTGAGAAGCCCACCCTATTAAAGGTTATTGCAGTTCTCAAAATCTTTTTCTTGCTGTCACATTAACTTAAAAAAAAAAGAGTAAAGTTACTTTAAACTACCATGTTACTCTCATATCTGTCTGCATAAATAGATCACATAGCATTATTACCCCAGATTTTGGGGTCCAGGTTTTAGTTTATGTTCCCAAGTAATAGTCACAGGGAAGTGCTTTTAGTTCGTCTCTTGCCTGTTGAGATCCACAGGAGCAATGGATGCACAAAACACTGCTCATCAAAATACCGTTTGTGCTGCCTACATCACTGCTGCCCAGGAAAGAGAAGCATTACTATTGATTCCTCTATAAGATAAATACAGCTTAGAAGAAAGCATATTTACATAAGGTTTGGATGAGTCACGCGACAGATACAGAGAAACCTTAATGCACTTCTTTCTTTTCCTACACGCTGCTTTGTGCTGGTGCTTTGTCTGGAGCTATTTCACAAAGGAATGTAGAAGGGGCTTTTTCTCCCATATAAGAAGTGTTTCCAAACACCTGTGCTATTTTCTGTTTCAACAGCACTGTCACCTGGTGTATTGTTACTGAGCCATTCGCAATGCAAACCCAGCTCAACCCACCTAAATTCAGTGTTAGCGAATGCAAAGCGCATTTTTTTAGTTTTGGGTTGTGATGCGATGGGCTTGTGTGTTCACAAAATACAGCCCCGGATTTCCTCCACAGTTCTCACACCATTACTTGATACTATTAATTAATTTAGATCCTTATTCAGCAAATACTTGAGTAAAACTTGAGCTAGTGCTTAGGTTCATCCCTGTTTAAAATGCTGCTATGCAAGTGGAGAACACAGCGTAGCTTTTCACAACTTTTGTGCTTTAATGGTTTTCATTCAGTAGGGAGCAAGATTTTAAACATTACCCACGTTATTTCTAACATGTCTGAATTTCCTTGGATTTAGCATCTTTATGAAGAACGCTGAACAACAGCATCCGACTCAAAAATATCACCACACACCCCAAGCCCCTTATTCCCTGTTCCCCCAAACCAACCAACCAAAAACACCCCAAAGCAAAATCAACATTTTTAGCATGCATTTACAGGCAGCTGGAGAACATCAGACCATCAGAACAGCCACGGGAGTACCTTTTGGGAGAGCCCAGAGAAAATTTGCAGTTTTTACGAGGCATGAGGCCAGGCTGTAAAACTGCCCCCATCTGCACGGAGGTGGGAGCGGAGTGCCTACCTTCCCACAGACAAACTCTGGCTCGTGCAAACACAGCCGTGCTTGTAGGAGCTGGCAGGAGCTCACATGCAATCAGCAACCCCTTCAGAATAAATTATCTTCTAAACATGATAAAGATCTAGACCGTGGAAATGTTATTTAAAATTAAATTCCTCTAACAAACCCTTGGTCCAGGCAGAGCAGGCCAAGCAACCTAAGGCCAGCTGGGTTTTCAGAACACACCGTGCGTGGCACCAGGACAAAAAACCTACAGCAGGACTTGCCTGGATGTGGGACAAATAGCATTAAACTTGTGAAAAGTGACTCAGCAGAATGCCCAGACTGCAATACCTGGAAAGGACCCAGCTTCCATGAAAGGTTCAATGTCTAAAACAAATAGGCCCACATAAACCTGAACTCACTCCTGCCTAAGATGATCAGTAGGGCTACTCACCTTCCTTTGAGACGACTTGTTATTAGGGGTGAAATGCCAGCTTCCCAACCCAGGTAAATTAATTTAGTAACATTATTAGATGTCAGTCCTTTTTTTTTTTTAATAGTTCTGGATTGCAGACCTCTAGATTATTGGCAAACTGAATCTCACCAGCAAAGTTCCTTTAAAGACTTCAGCAGAACAGCACTATTTGATTTTCCACTACCTACATAGTAAGGGCTTGAGAAGGCGACCACGATGGGGCACGGCAGTGTGCACGGGAAGGGCACGCGGGTCCTGCACCTGGGACCGGGCAACCCTGGCTGCACGTACAGACTGGGCAACGAGATGCTGGAGAGCAGCCCTGCAGAGAAGGATCTGGGGGCTGTGGTTGCCAGCAAGCTGAATATGAGCCGGCAGTGTGCCCTGGCAGCCAGGAGGGCCAACTGTACTCTGGGGTGCACCAAGCACGGCATCGCTAGTTGGTTGAGGGAAGGGATTGTCCCTCTCTGCACTGGTGTGGCCTCACCTCGAGTGCTGTGTGCAGTTTTGGGCACCACAGTGCAAGAAGGACATGAAACTGTTGGAGAGTGTCCAGAGGAGGGTGATGAAGATGAAGGGCCTAGAGGGGAAGATGTATGAGGAGCAGCTGAGGGCACTTGGCCTGTTCAGCCTGGAGAAGAGGAGGCTGAAGGGAGACCTCCTCACGGTCTACAGATTCCTCATAAGGGGGAGCGGAGGGGCAGGTGCCAATCTATTCTCTTTTGTCACCAGGGATAGGACCCGCAGGAATGGTGTCAAGCTGAGGCAAGGGAGGTTTTTTCCAGCGCTGTTCATGGATTCCTCAGTAAGGCCTTTAAAAGCCCTGTTTAGCTGGATCTCCTGTCTTGTAGGTGGGCTCTTTTTGGGAGTGCTTTTTGGGCATAAACCCCTCTTTGGGTGCCTCCAGTGGCAATTTGGCATGCAGATCCTTGGAAGCCTCATGCTAAAGAACCATCTAAAGAGTACCCAAAATCCCAGACTGTCCATCACCTCCTAATGATCATGAAAGCAATCAAAAAACAAAAAAAAAACATCTCTGAACTACTGAAGACTGTGGGGAACACACAGCCCAAATGCACGGACCTATAGGTAAACATTTTTCTACCTTAAAAAAAGTTACGTGTACTCATGGGTACCATTCCAGTTAGAAATATCTTTACCTTTTGGTAGCTAAAAGGTAATTTCAATAAGTATTTCCTCCCGAAGATAAAAATAAGAGTGCTGTTATGGTAACAGAGCTGTGTTTTTCAACAACCTGTACATTACAGCTGGTTAAAGCCACCAACGATGCGTTCTCCAGTCAGATGCAACAAACTGTTTGCAGTTTGGAGCGGTGATAACGCGCCCTCAGCTCCTCTCTGTTTAGCAGCCAGTAACCAAAACACATCCCAGGGTAAACACTGGAGGAGCCGGGCATGTGCTTCCGTGGGGCTCAGCTCCGTGACCCCGTTTCCCTGATGCTATCACTTCATCCTCATTATAACACTTCAAGAAAGGACGTAAACATCTCGTACATTTAAATGCTCTTGACTTTTATGAACAGCCTGATTCAGCAGCCCTCAGGGTGCACTTTCATGACCAGCTCAAGCACATCTTGCCCTTGAAAAGGCGCTTCCTTTGCTCCCAGCCTCCCTTGCACGGAAATGTTGAAAGCTAACGCTGGAAGAAAGTTTCATAAAAGATCAGCTTTCAACTACTTTGCCACAAAACTGCCTGTGTTGAAGGTCTCAAACAGCTACCTATGAGATGGTATATATTTTGATCGACAGCCTTCAAACTCAACATGGTAACTACTGCAGTGAAGACAGCGTTATTCACAAGCACCCCATACACACCAGACACTGCACAGACAGCAGGACGATTTAAGGGGAACACAACCAAGATGTTCTTAAACACTATGAAATGCTACCAAGGAAAATATGTTAAAAGCAGATACAAAGATCTGTGGGGAGGAAACCATTCAAAGCATTTGGTGAGTTTCATTGTTCCATAAAGCTGAGCCACAGTGCCCCATATGTTGCAGCATCACCTGGAGACACCATATCTAGGATCTAATGTTTCCATCTATAAACTCTGCTGTAGTGCAAAAGTTGCCAAAGATCAAGGAACTGATTCAGCAACTGACTTGGACAGTTTGATATTAAGCAGCACCTCCACCAGCGCAATTGTTTATCTACTCAGATTCAACGATGTGCCACGTGCTTTGGCCAAATGAGAGCTAAAACAGGAGGGATCATTTCCGAAAGACATTACATCCTATAATATATGGGAAAAATTTCCCTTTTAAAAAGGGATGGAGAAGTCAGGCCATGCCATTGCTTTCTTACCAGGAAAGCATGAAGGGACGGTCATACCCCTTGAAGCAGAGAAGGATGACCTACAGCTGAGCACCAGTGTGAGATGGTGCAGAAGGGTACAGCCACAACTAGGTGGACTACTCCTGTACTGGTTCGGGTGAAGTCACAGTTATCTCTGCCTTAGGGATTGGCACCTTGCTACACTGTGAAAAGAAAGAGATGGCTCAGAGTCTCTTTGTACGCCACTTGCCACAGCTTTCAGGTGAAAGCCTTACTAAGAGCCCTACACTACCAGCTGGGCCTCAACGCATTTGCATTTTCTATACAAGACTGTTCCAGCTCCTCAGGTTGCTTGCAAGTGTACCGTGCTGCATTTCCAAACAATGCACAAGGACACGTTTTCAGACAGATTCTGTGTTGCTTCTGTTCCTCACAAATCCTATTTTATCGCTGCTCAGGGATGCGGGTCTTCAAGCCCTCAAACACTCACGCTGATGGAGTTTATTCAGTAAAGCTGGTGACTGTTCTGCTCCTCAGCTTTCGTTGTGCCTCTGAGATGAATTTCTCCGTGTTCTTGAGAAGAACAGACTCAAGATTTGACATTGGGTAGAGCCCTGTGATGGATTAGACTGCCATTCTGCCCACCTCAACCACATGCTGTAATCAGCTTACTTGCAATATGGGAAATCTGGCAAAAAGTGACAATTGCTCGCTGTCCAACATCATCAGCTAGCCCTGCCACAAGAGCTCAGACGTGGTGCTCCATCTCCACGCAGAATCAGCTTATTGATAAACATACTGCCTAGCAAAATATTTTTCACATAGCTGAAGCAGTGCTTTGGGCAAGGGGCTGCCTGATCCACCCACCACGGAGACTCAAAGTCAAATTCTAGACAAGATGAGATCGGAGCAGCAAATAGGTTCGAGGGACAGGCATGCCAGAGGCACTGGCACAGCTCAGCATGGAAACAATCCCTGTACTTGCCTTCATTATTCATCCTTTATTACTCCACTCCTGGAGTCCATAGAGGGAATGACGATCTAATCACAGGGCCACTAAATTCAATGAAAACATTGCAATTTATTGGTCTTCCTTAGGTTCCCTAGGGTATCAGAGAACAGCAGGACCTGGCCACCAGGGCTCAGAGCCTTCCTTATGGGGTTCAATATCAGCAAAAAGCCTGTCTGTTCTTCAGGTAAACAACGGAGGACTGCTTCCTATGTGAATATATTTGTGTTATAATGTTAAAACAAGCTTGGAAGTAATTAGATATATGTTAATTCTGCAACAAAACACTTGAACTAGAAAAAAAATGGCTTAGCCGATCAGACTGAGGCAAAAAAAATACTATACTGTTTTAAATGTCTTGAAAAAGGGTGATTTAAAGAACAGAAAGATCCAACTTTGCTCCTGATGACACAAAGGTTTAAACATCACTCCAGTCAAACCTACGGTTTCCCATTTACAGACAGGCGGGCAAGGCTGTGTGCTGAGCTGCTCCCCTTCCCTGCTGGACAACACCCAGGACTGTAGAGCTACACAGACACGGCGCATCTCACGGAAGGCAGACCAGCAGAGCCATTTCCCAAAAGCCTTCATAGTAATCCCCAGGCCCAGCAACTCTATGTGAAGAATTTTGTGTGATTCAAGCAAAGAAAATGAAATGTTTTTATTTTAACACATACCTGTGGGGAAAGAACGTCCCACTGTTTAACAATGAGCTCTTTAAAGACATCCTGGGAAATCTTCCAAGAGCTACGCTGAAATGGATGAACACTCAATTATTTAATCTAGTTTTTTTATTTGCATGTCGGAAGTCACTTTCCTTCTTTCCCATCCTCCCTCCAAAAGCAAAGCTTTTATTTTCTGAAGCTGAGGCACTTCTGAGGCCAGCTCCCAGCAAGTTCACTCTCTTTGCCCAGAGTTATTCTCCCAGCCGTTCCCTCTTGTTTTACAGTGCTTGGCCCTAAAAATTCTCAAGGACCTTTGTTCACCTACCCTTGCAGCAATGAACAAATACAAATATTTACAGTTCTCCAATTCAACAAACAGGCAACAAGGCTAAAGAGGGTGGCACGAAGAACACACCATTAAAATGTCAAGGTTTCACCAAGAGACATGCAGATACCTCCCGTTATCCGAAAGCCTCTTCTCTGCACAGATAACGCTATCAAGGCCCATCCCTTCCCCCTGCTTTTATCACTGATGCTTTCACTCGAGTCTTTACAGTTATTTATAACCTCGCAGTTGGGTTAACACTGCAAGTTCTTAGGCGTGTACATTCCGATGTTCTGCTAACCTGGATTCTAGAGAGTGTTTCAGTTTATCCTAGAAGCACATAAAAAAATAAAATAAAATAAAAGTCAAGACCAGCAACTCTCAGAGCTGAGTTCCTAGAGCAACTTCAGGCAGAGATACTGCAAAACTCACACCCCCGTTGCTTTCACACAACCACCGAGAGACGTGTTCAGCTTTATCACTTGGGGGCTATAAGAGGAACAACTGCTCACTGCCAGCTCTGGCCTGGCTCATCCCAGAAGCAACCAAGTGCTGTTATCACCTGATGACTGCACACGTGGATCTGTTCATTTCCACTTTGCAGTTTGGTGTCTTAACACACCCCTGTCCCAGACACAAACACCAAATGAGCTAGGAGAGGCTCTCCAGTAGCTGCTAGCGATGAGGCCTGATGTCCAGATACGCAGTAGTATGTGCTGGAGACATCCAGCAAGAGACATCAGGGCACTGAACATGCAGTTTTCATTGCCTTAAGCATTCGTTCAATTTAAAACTTTACAGGTTCCTGCATACAGATCTACATTGTGGAGAAGCTGGCAAAGTTCTCGTTGTTTTGTCTGGCTTCCTAAGGACAAATGCTCATGCGATCTCATGCCCTATTCCCCTCTCCTCGCTAACCTTGTGGTTTGTTTGCCAGCTTCAGATCAACTTTGTCAGAGGTTTGAAGGAGAACAAGGTCCTGCCATCCTATGAGAGGACACATTGAGAGGCAGCAATCGGGACCCAGCAGGACAGGGCTGGCCTCAAGGTGACAGCAGAGCGCAGTCCTCGAGGCGTGGTTAACTCTTGGCAGCTGTGTTTAAGTTCCCAGCTAGGTTGCCCATCACTTCTAATTATTATAATTAATTTTGTGACTAGTTATGTGCATTTACTTTGTTTCCTGGCCAGTTCTGTGCTGCTTCTGTTCAATTGCACCGCAGAAGCAGGGAGCCTGGTGGGTGGAAGCTGAGCTTTTCAGCTCAGTTGTGACCGAAGCTGTTCTGGTTCAGCTCCAAGTCCAGGATCAAACTGGTTCATTAGCTTCCAACCAGCTGAAACTGGTTCAACTGGAGAAAACAGAAGTGGATGAAACAGACTGAGGAAAAGCCTTTCCCCAGATATCTCCTGTCCCCTTGCCAGAGCACAGTAGCAGCATCTCAGCATCGTGCAACTGATCCAATTCCTACACCTAGCAGAAACAACGGGTGCCATCAACTACGGCAGGGAGCAGGTTCCCCCCAAAATCCTCGCCTAAGCACACATAAAACTATTGTGAAATAACCTACCGGGACTGCTGGGGAAAACCTGAGACCACCAGGAGGAGCAGGACCCAGTGAGCATGTCCACTGCTGGAGAAAAGCAACCAGAAGCAGAACTTCTCCCTGCAGGGTGAGTTCGGTGAGTGCCACGATCTCAGCCCCCCGCAGCGTGTGCCTGCTTGGGGCTCTGACACCTGAACTGCTGCTCCCATGCTGTCAGCAGGCAGCTCTTACGGGGCACGGACCTGCTCCAATCCTCCTGCACTTAGATCCTACAGAACCTGCAAAGGGAAACATTTGCTTACCTGTGGATGGGATCAGGTAGCAGAAGGCAGATCTTTGTATCTGAACGCTAATCACAATTTCACATTTATCAGCTGTTTCTGACCAAGGAAGGGAGCCCAGCTGAACCCAGAAGGGAGCCGCATGGCACCACAAGCACACAGCCTGCCTCCTCGCCCTTCTGTTATGCCTCTTGGTGGACAACAGCAATCCCAGCTGGGGTCTGCTGAGTCAAGCAGTGAGCATGGGTCACACCTGGAGGCAATTTGTGCCTTGCAGAGTGATCTTTACTACACCACAGCTGGCAGCATGAGACATTTCTTGCCTCAACCCACTTGCAGTCTCTAGGGATAATGTTATTTTTTCTTAGTTGCACCCATAGATAGCAGAAAACTGCTATCAATGTTATTTTTCCTGAAGGGACATGCCATTTCTGTAGCATGGCGAAGCCACCTCCCTGGGAAACCTCACAGAGGTGTCCCACACCTGCTGCTGAGGAGGGCTGTGTGAGAGCCCTTCCCTTCCCCAGGTGTGACAATGCCAGCAGCCAGCCTCAGCTTGTGCTGCTGATGCTCCTCAGATGGGACTGGGGCACAAAATATCTGAGCTGCTCCTGGCAAAGCTTCAGCGACATGTCAGAAGGGCACTGGCAATGCCAAACGACCACTACCCCAGCATAAAAACTGGCAGCAAGTCCCCACAGAGCCCACAGGAGTCAGGGGCAGCCCTCAGGTTAAATCCATGCCCACACAAGAGCCTCGCACCCAGGCAGGGACCAGCCTGGTCTCTGGGACCATCAGACACAAGCTCGGGAAGAGGAGGACAAAGATGAAATAGGATGTGGGCCCTGGTAGTCTGCTACTCCAGCTGAACGTTGCAAGGAGCAAATGGAAAAACAAAAGTGACAAGGATGGTGACATCAAGTAGCTTTTAGATAATAAAAAAGGGAGCCTAAAAATTGAGTACAAGAGATTCACAGTCCCAGGGGAATACGAGCCTGTGTCTAATGCCAAGTGATTTTTCTGCTGCACGGTTCATTTTAGGACAACGTTTACCCTCGCAAGGCCAGTCCCATAGCCTGAGGCTGCTCTGGATTCAGGCACACTGCTTTTTGGGAAGAATTCAGATCCCCTTGCCTCTTTAGGTTCATTTAGGCACCGTGTCCCACGGTTTGAATCTTCTGAGCTTACACCCAGAGTCCAGCCCTTCTCCGCACCCTTTTATTTTTTAAACAGTTTTGACCAGAAGCCACCAGTTTTAGCAGCACCTCACACATGCAGAGCTAACAGAGCAACCAAAACCCCCATACCGCTGCCCCCCAAAGCCCAGGCATTCTTTGCTACAGCCGGGGATTGCTTTCTGCTCTGCGAAGCGCCCGTCTGGCACAGCAGCTCTGCAGGAGAGCACTGCACACACAGCCAGCCCTTGTCACAGCAGCACGCCTGCCTCGACCCACAGCTGCAGCCTTAAACCAGAGCAGGGGTGGGTACCCGCACTCACGTACACGAGCATCCAGCACACACCTGCTGGAAAACACAGACGTTTTGCTTGGACAAACAGGTAGCAGCTGAGCACAACTCTGCAAGCACAAACGACAGCAGCAAAGCCCCAGCAAGTCACATCCTGAGCAACACCAACAGCTTGTGGTCATTAAATGGAAAGCATTTCACTGCCCGAGCACAGCCTTCACTCAAAAGTGTTATTGCCACTATAAAATTTAGGGGAAAGCCATTTAAGCTTAAGAACAGCACATTCTTAATTGTGTTTCAGACACACGATCATCTTTGAGGAAATCAGCAGCAGTACAAACAAGTTACAGAGCTATTTCACAAAGCATCAATGCCCTAAAACGATCCGTAACAAATGGGGTTTCAGGCAGCGTGGCTGTGCTTGCATGAAGCACCACTGGCTGCAAACACATTTAAACCCGGCATTTTTGAGCACCTTTCCAGCAACACCAACACACACCTGGGCAACAAGAGACAAATCCCTGACTTACCTTTTCATCAGCCCAGAGCACCAAACCCTCCGCAACCTCCTGCAGAGGAGTTGTCAGAGTTTTACCTTATTACTCATAGAGAGAGTTACATAACCGGCACCATTTCTGTAGGCAACGAGCGTGCACCCAGTGCACTTCCACCCGCAGGGACTCCTCGTCCCCCATCCCACGCAGACACATCTTCCCACAACAGCCACGCCGCGGCGAGAGAGGGAGAGGCAAGGTGGGCTTCGGGCTGCTAATGAAAAGCAAAGCTCCCCGCGTCAGGGAGAGTTCAAAAGGTCCCTGCCGTTTATTAAGAGATATTGCTGCTCCGAAAGGACGTGGTGCAATGGTATAATGTTCCTTCGCCTGCTGAAAGCAGCTTGGCCTAGATTTTCCTCTACTGTTTGATGTGACCATTCATGCAAACAAGAGTAAAACTTTCTCTTTGCTTTTAATTAAGCACAAAACACTTGGAAAAAAAAAAAAATGATGCGTACAACAGCCCTGCTGTCAGCTGGGTCTTCTGGGCTACTGTCAGGCTGAGAACACGCCGGGATCGGCCCCATTGATTAAACTATTATTAGCGGCAAACAAACAGATGTGCTGGGTGAAAGACAGGACAAAAACCACGCTCTGTGCTTCTGGACTAGAGACAGGAGAAAAGATGATTTTACCAAAGGCTCATTTGGTGTGTTAGCAAATGAAAAGGGAAACATTCTTTAGCACACTGGGCAGCAGGAAAGCACAGAGCGTTTTAATCTGGAGAAATCAAGATAAACAAATAACACTATTGCCCTGGCTCTGTTCCCCCAGACAAAACCCTGCCAGCTTCTGTAAGACACGGACCAGGTCCTGTATTTGAAGTCTCACCGTGAACAAAACATGGCTTTTAGTCGCTCCATAGGGCCTGGTGTCCATGAACTCTCAGTGGGCACAGCCCACTAACACACAGGGGCTGTAGCTCCAGCACAGACATAAAACTCTTATGTAAGCCCTAATCCTCTCACCGACTCCTTGTTCGGTGATGTGAAGATGCACGCTCCAGGAACCTGCTGGCAGCCCAGTGGCTTTTAACCAGTTTGGGAATGGTGAGGCTCCGGCTGCGATGCGATCCCCTGGCCGACACCTGGGGCTCTGCGCCACTACCTCCCGCGGCAGGATTTCGGAGGGCAGAGCCTTTCCAGACGCTGGAAATTCAGCCCTCAGCAGGACTGGCCCTGTTGCTTTCTGCGCTGATTGAATTGCGGGGATTAATCTCCTGCAGAGTTCACTGAGGCTAACGATAATCAAGTTAAATTTACACTATATGATCAGAGTTTAATTAGGTACTGTTATACAACTATTAATTACACCACTAATACCCTTATGAAATGCAGATGGGAGGGTGGGGCTGTGGTCAAGGGGGCTACGGGGAGGGGGGCCTGGCTGCTCCAATGATTTCAGGAAAAAAAAAAGCACATTAATGTGCTCTGGGCCTACCTTTATTTACCTGCTTGCCTTGCCAGTGCTCAAGATGAAACAGAAAGCTTAAGCAATATGATAAACCTACAAAATGTAAATCTAGAAGATTAAAGATCTCCCACATGCTTTGTGATCACCTTCTGCTTACACCAAAAGGCAAGAACACCATTTCAAATCCCAAAGAGCTGGAAACATTATTAGGTTGCTCTGCTCAAAATCCTACCCAGGAAAGCCTCAGGTGAAAGAAGTTGTTTATTTTGCACTTAGATAATAACTTAATTGAACCCAAGGAGATCCCCTGGGAAGGAATGCCTTGTGCATCTCCACATCCTCCATCTCAGGAGAGCAGCACTCTGAAAGGAGACACCAGGCTTTGGCAAAGGCCTGCAGCCCTTTGTCTGCTGCTGTGATGCTTTTTGGTCCCTCACTGCTGAGAACGGCACCAGTGACACACTAAGGGGAGTGCAGCAACGCTCCTGAAATAAAGCTTTGGTTTGGGAGGCAGAGCTGCTCAGCCCACTCCGCTCTTGCTGCTGAAGTGACCTGGTTTTGTCAAGTCTGTTTTTCTCCCTTCATCTTTGATGTTGTTTTGGAAGGCAAGTCAGGAGATTTTCATGGAGGCACTGACTCAAACTTGGACTAACAGAGTCACACCACCACTGTAAACAAACGGGTGCAATTTCCCCTTAAAGGATTACAATATCATTTATGGTTCTAGCACATTTATTTCTGCAGTTTATTAATCACTGTCACACTCCTCACACTATACTCTAATCCATTTATGTTTTAACATAACAAGTTACAAGGATTATCAGCTTGTAATAAATACGCTCATCCCCTAAAGCATTTGAACAGCCCCTACGCTTCGTAAAGATCTTGTTCAACAAGCGTATGCATTTGTCACTGATTTCCCCATTCATTTGGGGATGTCATGTGGAAAACCATCAAACTGTAAAACATGCATTGTGTAAGTTACTTTTCTGGGAAATTAGGTGTTTTGGGGCACACATACTATCTTCGTTATAATGTACTTTTAATCTTAAGAGGGTTTGGAAATCCTGGGGATCGTGTTTTGCACTGGCACATGGTTTACCTTGTGCTTGTAAGTTAGGAATGGTGTATAGCATTCAGCCCACACGCAGGATTATGTTAGTTGATCACTGATGAAATTCAGACTAAGGAAAGCTGTTGGTACCAGCTAAGGGGAATCCAAAGGAAAACTAAATATTATCTACAAAACTCTAAAGACATCCCTTACTGATTCACACAGTGCCCTGCATTTTTCAGCAGATGTGTCTCACCTATGCTTTTGGTGCTTGCCCTACTTGCAACCCAAATCCCAACTGAGTTTGTAAGCCAAGAACGTGAATTATCCACCAGACATTTTCAGTCTTTCAACTTCAATGGGCAGTTCAGCTTCCATTTCTGCCATAACAGAGTCTCTTCCTCCTCTGTGCTGCTCTGCCCCAAGCATTTCTCTCCATCCGAAGACATGATGTTAATGGTCTAAGCTGCTTTCGTCCTTTATTCTTACAGATGGTATTTCAGAAGTCAGGAGGACACTGTGTACTCCATGCATTCTTTGTTGAGCGCTCTGTGGGACACAAAGCTTAACCCTTTGTCATATGTGCCCCAGTTAATCACTGGCACCTCTGCAGGTTCTCTTATTGAGAACTCCATTCACAGCAGCACACTTGTTGTGGAGGGCTCCAGGAAAATAAAAATGCTGCAAAATCTCCAGAGGCTTTTTAAACAGGACTCTGCAGACTGTCTGGCCTTAGCTGGAGGAATGCAGAAAGATGCCCGTAGCTCTGGCGGACAGAGAGCATGGACATGCCTGTTCTGCAGTCTCTCTAAATACAGCCAACCCTTCCCACCATAGGGAATGGCAAAGGCAGGAAGTAGTTGTCTGTTCTTATTGTTCCTGGAAAATCAATTACAAAAGTATTCTTTCAAAAGTAAACCAGTCAACGCAACATCTGCAAGGCAGTATTAGGGCTGCAGTGACCAGAAAGGGAAAAAATGATGTTCAGTGCGGATTTCTTTGTGCAAAGCTTTGCCTCTCTAGCTGTTGCGTTACCTCTTTGGTAACCTTTCACCAAGGAGTACTTGGAAAACCAGGACTTCATTTTGTAGAGCTGCTGACTAATTAACAGCAGGGAAGACAGGGCAAGACACTTGTCCAGACTGTCACTGCTTTGGCTTCATGCACCATCAGACAGATGCTGACGGCACCTAGGCAAAAGCAATTCAGGAGTTCAGCTCTATTCTGGGTTACACGATAGTTGCATCATGAAAGGACCAAATCTTATAACCAGCATCAGGCTCGGCTCTCTAACAGGAGTAAGCATCTCTGCTTCAGAGTCTGCAGTTAAATATGCAACTAAAGAATATAACAACTAAATAAAAATGCAACTGGAACACCCACTGCAAGCCACTTTTCAAGGCCAGCTCTCCAAAGCAGTCTGTACCACGGCTGGTTCCTCAAGCTCCATCCTTAATCCCAATTGATGCTTTCCTGGCAATTGATTCACATAAAGGACCTGGCTTTAAATTTAATTTTTTTCCTCATTTAACTGACACCAAATGACTTCTAGAGAAGGCATAATTCCCTTTTATGCACTTACCACAGAGTTTTATGTATAGATATGTGGGACCACAGTATATTCACTTCTTCCTCCACATTAAAAAAAGGGAACACAGCAAAAGCTTTCCTTGTGCTTTCATACAGAGAGACCTCTGTCTCTCATTAACATAACTAATTAGCGTTGGCAAAACACTTTGAAAGTGTAAAGCACTGGAAAAGGACTTGCAGATGATTATAGGTTTCAGTAAATGCTAGAACTCCCAGGAGCAGGAATGAGAAAACCCCTTAAAAAGTCAACTGAAGAGAGATTTATTTTCCTAGCTCTGCTGATCTAATGAATACATTAAAAAATTAAATTAGGCCGAGCAACGTAACAGAGAAGATTCTCTGCACATCTCAGACTCCAGCAAGTACAAAACAGGTTGTTATGAGTTTTCCACACATCCTGAAAGCCCCAGTGCGGCTCCCAGGTTTTAGGCCCTCCACCTCACAGCAGCACACTGGGTTCTGGAGCTGTGCCTAAAACAGGCCCTGGAAGCTGCCCCAGAGCAATGCCCTACCTTGAGTCCTGTGGCTATGCATGCACAGCAGCCCTAAAAGTAGGTGGCATTGGTATTTCCTGAGCCTCGGAGTGAGCTGCAGGCTCATGGCACATCTGCACCGCAGAACTGGGTGGCCATACTTGATTTAGCTTTAAACAAGCCTGGCTTCATTAATCTGGCAGCCAGCTCCAGCCTTCTTGTGGCACAGGACACCAGCAGCAACACTGACATGAAGTACCTCCACACTCCCTTCTTCGTTCCATCAGCACAACCACTTGCAGCACTGTGTCAGTCAGAATGGCAACAGAAGTTGTTTTTTTAATCAGCAGAGTATCTCACGCAGCCCGATACTCTCCATATGCACTATTAATATGCTCAAAGATAAAGGAACATATTTTTAAAGCACCTTAATGCCCAGAAACACAGTTTGACTTCGCCAAAAAAGTTTTCCTCTCGTGAACTCAATGTTCAAACAAGCTCCTTGGTGAGGTAAGCACAGGCTGCCTTTTAATACAAACATAAAACTCACATTTAACTTATTAGCTGGGGGAGGAATACAGATGAGGGCTGGATGAATCTCATGAGTCATCATTTCTGAAGGATAAAAAGCCAGCCTGTCTCAAAAAATCAATTCACTTGCCTTCATTGTGTATTGCAGATAGGAGCACTTTAATAAAAAGATTAATAAAAACACTTCCACCAATTGTTCTAGAAAAATGTGAAAAGTTTTTGGATCATAGAAGAATATTTTTATAGACAGAAAAATGAAACATTTTAAACGGTACAATGTTTTGGGAAAGGAGAGAAAAAGGAGACAAATGCAGATTAGTCATGCTCGGATGTATTTACCCAAACAAACTGCTTAGAGCTAAGACTAAGACGTGTACGTACCCAAAAAGGCATACATGAAAAATTAGGGTATTTATATTAGTCTAATTCCTTTATTATTTACTCACTTCCTTATTCTCCAAGCCTCATGCCAGCCGTTCTCTCAGATACCACATGCATGCTGTGCATCCTGACCACAGCTCATTCCCAGCAAGGTTTTGTGGGCAAATGCAGGGCTGTATTTTTGGGGAGCAAAGCAGGATGAAACCACAGCGCTAATGCTACTGAAGGAATAATGGAAACAAGCAAAGTGCAGCAGCATCCTCCAGCGATGTATAAACATGAAGTAGCTTATTTTTTGAAGATTTCAGAAGGAGCTGGGAGGAAAGCAGCAGACAGAGATGAGGCATGCATGAAAGATGACCAGAGAAGCCCGAAGCCAGCTGAAAAAAAAAAAGGTGAAGACCTGCTGAGACAGGGATTTCGTGGGATACTCAGAAGAACTGACAAAGAGAAGCATGCACTAGTGTGAGCGAGCTGAACAGGCTTTGAAGAAAACATCAAACTACACAAAATCAGCTAACATTCCTGATATCCACAGATTCAATATCTGACCAGAACAATCCCTACAATCACTGTGGATGGATGGAGGCAAACGGCAGATGTTGCTGCCAGCAGGTCAGACAATTCAAGTTCCAGTCCCTTTCCATGCCCACCCTTCAATCTTAAATGTGTGACCTGACATAACACAAGGCAAATCCCTTTACCTCTCTGAGGTGTGTCTACACCCATGAGAAGTATGATTTCTTTTTTTCCTTCTTATGGAGACAGCTGAAAGACAGGCCCGGTGACACCACGAGTTACCAGGTGCTGACTGCACTGAGCGCCTCTCTCCTTCCACTTAAACGCATTTGCTGTGTTCGTTCCCCAGAACTCCTTTAGCATAATACATCAGGTTATAAGGTGATTTCTTCAGGACAGCAGTCAACTCACTGCGTTCAAGAAGATCTGCTACTCAGTGCACTTTTCTGTAGTATGCTGAGACAGAATTATATTTGGAAGCAGCGTTGGACTGTTTTGTATTCTGCAAGCTTATGACAACACAAACATCCTAGTATTTTAGTGCTATTCATTACTTCTCCCAGGGCCCATGAGAAATGGCTATCCAATTAAGAATCATTTATAAAATTGGAAACTTTTCTCCCTGGCATTACCATTTAAGTCTCAAATATAAGGGCTAAGATCACTAACAGTTCTGAAGAAACATGGGCAGGAAAGCCCTGTCAAATATTATAAAAACCCCTCACCCTTCCCTGTAAAGCTCAATATAATCTTAACTAGGAATCACAACAGATGTCTCACTGCGGAAAATATTTACCAAGTGCTTCATATTAGAAGCAAATAGCTGGGAGATGTAAAGAGGGAGAAGTGCTAAAAAAGAGTGAGGAAGTTGCTGCTGCTTGCAGAAGTATAATGGGTTGGAAGTAAATGCTGGCTAAATGTAAAGGAACTGGTTTAACATGTAACAGATCAGCCATCATCGTGATGAGAGGTGCTATTATAATTTTATTTCAAATATAAAAAACAAGTAAAGATCCAGTTTTCACTTAGTTAAACATCTGTTATTCAAGATTATTTCTAACAACATTTCTGGAGCCATTAAGTATGAAAGCAAACAGTAAACAGAGCACAAACAATTTGCTACCCACACAGCAAGTCTGAAGGATGCTGCCGAACCTGCCATCCGGGCTACAGCCCCTCCACATTTAAACACAGCTGTACCTCACACACAAACAGCCATCAAAGCAGTTCAAACACCCAAATCATCACAATCACCTTTGGAAACCACCAATAAATACAAGGACTCGTTCCCTTGAAATGACCTGAAACACTCCAGATAGAGAGCTAAACTTTGGTATTTACAGTTCAGCATCAGAACTCTAGCATTAAGGATGGATCACAGAAGTTCAGAGATGAATTGCATCCTGAGTTTGAAAACCAGCAACGTTATTAAATGGCTCCTCCGCGGTGCCCGCAACACGGGTCTGCACCCACAGTTTTTGTTCTTTAACTTTCACTGCTGTTACTCTCACTCATAAATCACCCTTCAATTAAAAGCAGCTTTAATTAATCACACACACCCTGTGTCTATGCCTTGGGGCATTTACACTAAAACTATTACATTACAGTGTCATACACCAACTCAAAGCATCAACAGCTTTCTTCCAGGCTGATATATAGTCAGTGATAGAGTAAAAGCCCAGTAGAAATTAAGGTGCCTGAGAAACACCAGGCACCACTCGGAACAGGAACACACCAACCACAAGACTGTGGGACAAATAGTTTCCTGAAACATGACAGGCAGCAACAAGAAAGCTCAGTCCCAGGCTGGGATTCACCGGGCCAGCCAACAAGTTGGCTGTGTGACTTTCCAAGCTCCTCTCCCAGTCACCCTCCACTACAGAACTTCATTTGCTATCCCTGCCTTCCAGAAATGGGAGCACCATTGCTCTGTTCCTTCTTTCCACAGTACAAACGGGAAGATCAGCATCTGAAAAAGATGCTTTTTAGAAAAATCACTTCCCCCATACTTTTTCTTACCATTTCACATTTAAATGGCATTCAAGTCCCGTGAGATTCGAGTCCCTCTGTTCCATCTAACCCCCCAGCTCAGCACAGCTACACAGCACTGTAATTCAGCCCTCCAACCAGCTCAGCAATTCATACCGTAGCAGCCACCTTCAGATATCAGAATGACTGTGGGAGCCCCAAATCATACAGTATTTCCTTGTTGCAGGCCCCACTCAAGCACAAGGGAGCCTTCCCTTGCAGGGGAACAGCAAGCACCGCTTCCTGTGAACTGTGAATTAGAAGCTCTCGTGCCTCCCTTAAAGTGACAGTTGATTACAGCTAATGAAACACTGGTGGCAGTTGCTCTGTGGTGTTTTATTTAAGAAGTATTTCCATTCCAAGGGCTTGACCCTGCCCTAAGAGATGACTCAGAGCTAGCAACGATGTTAGTTCTACAGCAGCAGGCTGAGCAAGCGTGCCCCAGATTTGCACAAAAGGAGATGCACGGCTGTCAGCCTATGAACAACTTCAACTGAAAGTTACGAATGGAGCTGGCTTGCTGTTTTGTATGATTTACATGTAATATTTCAGATCAGTGACTGCATAATCCTCTAAAGAACAACGGGATAAACACTTCTGAACAAAACCATATGCTGCCTAAGCCATCACGTACCAAGCTGTGCCAGCACACGCCAGCCCTCACGCTATGCCAAGTCACTCCTCTGCTTTCACAAGACCCTTCCTTCCTCTCCCATGGGCAGTAGCCTACCTCAATTTCAGCCATACCCAGGTGCATTACCCAGAAATAAGATGTGCAAATTCTGTTTTCAAGGCCCTCTCCTGTCCTGTCTTCTACTCACCTGAACTATTACCAACAGTATCCCTGCCTGGAGGCTTTGAGCACACCCTGTCCTGTTGTGTGGGCTGTCAGAAGTTTATTTAACTACAAGAACTGTGCAGCTGTTTGAAAGCCACCAGAATTGCAATAATCTCAAACATTTTGCTACTCACCATTGTATTAAGTGAGAATACAATTTCTCAGCAAGCACAACTTCTCCTCCCCCATCATGGGAAACTGAGAGAGAAGCCTGCCATCTAGTTTGTCACGCTGCTAATACAGCATGAAAAAGTCATATCCTTCAGATTTCCATCAATTTGTGTCTGACAATCATAATTATGCAAATTACACAAGAGGTTGTTTAAGTTCTGTATTACTATGCCCACTGTTATACAGCAAAACTAAAGTAGGCAGTATTTTGTTTTCTTTCAATATACTGTAAAGACTACTTGAAGCGCATACATTAATGTTATGACAGAATTCCTGTTAATGTGATCATCAATTTCCCTGGAAAATTCCCACTCAGTGGGAACAGCTCACGGATGAATTAAATCAGGCATCATTAACCACAAACCAAAGTCAATCACCTGCATGCTTCCATAGGCTGGGAATACACCAGGATTCTGCAGACATTAAAAAACAGGAAGATGATAAAAAGTACAGAAGAAAAGTTAAACTGATTTTGAGAAGTTCCTGATTTTCCAGTTCTCCATTTCCCCTATTACCTTTACTCTTAATAATCTTGGGAAACATTCCAGGAAATTTCTGCTGCAAACTCAGTTTCAAAATGCTTGCTCTAGCTAAAACTGCATAACTGTAAACCTATACAAAAGCAATGGACTCTTACTGAGAAGGTTTTCAAGTACTGAAAGGCCACGCTTCCCAAGTTTGTCTTTTAAACAGTTGTTTCATATCCATTCCTAGTAATAAAATGAACAAAATTACAGCACCACTTTAAAGTACTACATCATTACAAAATGTGTATCATTTTAATAGAAAATAAAAGCACCACAACAAAAATATTGATTACTCCACAGCTTTGATCAGTTTCCACATTTAAACGGTATTATTTAAGCTCTACAACAATCACAATAACCATTACACAATAAAAAAGGTGAGAATTAGCTTTGATGTTAACAGGGACATGAGGAAATAGGGAAGTAAACACAACCCAAAGAGACTGCAATAAAGCTCTTGAAATAAAATAAATCTTAGTATTGTTAAGGCACAACAGGAGTCCCAGCAGAGCATCTATTCCATGTACACTACAGAACAAGGCTGCAGTTTCTGTTCTTTGGGCTCCCCAGTCACGGTGTATTTCCACCACTTGACTGCTGTCTTTGCGCCACTTACCTGAGTGGTTTTCAGCTTCCAAGCACAGGCAACACAAAACCCAGTAGTCCGTGACCATTACTGTCCGTAACTGTCCAGAGACTCAGGAATTACCTCTTCTCAGGGAGAACACTGGGAATCAAAGCATTACCTTCAAAGGCAAAGACCTTCCTACGGATGGCTTAATGCTCAGCTCTTGTTACCCATCACCAGTTGCTGAGATATTGTAGTGGCTCTATGTACAGCACAGGTCAAACTTTAGATTTTTGTTATAATTATAAGCAATTATTTCCTTACTATTCCTAAAAAGTTAATTTAATGTCTAGGAATTCTGGTACATGAAACAATAGATATAGCACTAGACCCAGCTAGTACAGAACAACTTTTTTTCACATTTATACTCTGTTATAAATGACTGTGGCTATTGAACAATGCCATAGCTGATCTCTGATCTACTTGTAAGCTGTGCTATTCATAAGCATCATTAAAGATATTACTTAAAAACTGTACAGCACAAGCATTTATTTACTGGACCTTGTATTGCAGGGTAGTTCCTTAGCAAAAAGCAGTATTTGTTCTACAGCATCTCTAAACTGGATAACAGGAAGCCAACATGGCAATGTCCAACTACTGAAATTTGTATTTCAGGGCTAAGATGCTGTTCTCCAGCTTGCTGGCAGCAACCTAGCAATGGACTTCTGGATGAGAAAAGTTAATGTTTCCTAAAAAAAAAAAAAAAAAAAAAAGTAAAGACTGATTAGTGCTAGCATTGCACTCCTCTGTAGAGGTCATTGGTAATGCTTCAGCTACATCCTAGTACACGGTGTGTATTTTTGCACATACAGGGTTGGGGTGGAGGTAAGAGGAATGAACCATGGGAACACATTCTTCTATTTCCTGCATAAAGATACCTGATTTGTCTCACTTACGGGTCTGTGTTACAAAAGACAGATGTAGCAACACAATCATTCCAAGTCGTCTATTAAGCAAAACACTTCCAAAAATGCTCAACTAATACAACAAACTGGAAAACTCAAATTAACAGAAAGACCTCAAGTACAATAGCTTAAAAGCAATCAACAGCATTAGTAGAGTCCTGTGCGCATTGCTGGAACCTTTTATCTGCAGAGTAAGTAGCCTGCTAACACGGCACAACAGAGAAGTGAAATTCAGATTATTCTATAACACGAATTTCACCACGGTTTTACTACAGAAAGTCTCCAGACACAAATGAGGGGAAAAAAGATCAACATATTGCATCGATCCACCCTGTACAAGTTTATATTTATGAAGAAAAGCAAATTTGCCATAATGTGATCACTTGTGTTCTGCTTCATAAAGGACATGTACAGCTTGTTTTCTCCCTTACATCTCGCTTGTTCCTCTACTGCCCATTCATGTGGGTTGTTACAGCCGTTACTGTTGTTCCTTCACTACAGGCAATCCAGTCACATCCTTCAGCAATTATCAAGGACATACACAGGAATATAAAAATATATTACACCATTTCTTTTGCTTCATCAAAATTAATTGTGGAAGAGCAGAAAGATGAGCACTGCACCAAGACAATCACTCCCAAAACATTACAAAAGGAAATTAAGAAATTAAATTTTACACCATAATCAAAAATTACATTTGAAAATGAGAGAAAGTGAGTATTCCAAATTAGGAAGATGACATATGAATTCCTAACCAGTTCTATTGTTGCAATTACTTCTAAACTCATAATTACTATTTTTTTCCCTTCCTTGAGGTGTAATTTCCCCTAACAGAAGACGAAACTTGTCTAGTATTTTGACTCAAATTGTAACTGCACTTTAGGGTCACTGAGCACATTAACCATGCATTACTTTTTAAATAACCTGATCACCCTGCATGATTATCTGTAATTTGAACAAAGTGACTTACAGATGCCAGAAAGCAGCACTGTACAGTGGTGAGAAGCCAGAATACTTTAACAGACTTCAGAGGTTTCTCCTTAATGAGTTTTTCAGAGAACATCTTCAGCTTTTTCTGACATCTTTCATTTCCTAAAGGTAAAAAGCTTCTGCCCAGTGCAGCACTGCAAACAGCTGCCAATTCAGTCATCGCCTTTATTCCACCTCTGCCAACAAAGTAACCACACATGTAGTAACCTGAGGAATTAGCACAGAAGAACGCACAGCTGGACTGTATGCTCAGAAGTGGGGAAACTAAGAAATCCCATCTTGAATTCAATTGGACAGTAAGTTAGATATATTGCCTTTTAACTAGCAATTCAGTTACTTGAAAATGTAATGCTTGTTTCACGCCAATATTATTCTCAGAAAAGGCCAGAAAAACACTAGAGAATGACAAAAATAGTTACAGGATTATCATGTTTTTTTTTTTTTTTTTTTTTTTTTTTAAGCAATTACTTCATTCTGATTTCAGGTAAAGACCTCCTTGGCTCATGCTAGTAGAAGCTGGCTACAGCCACGTACAACTTCCATCAGCATCTGACAACATATTGCTACACATCCAGGACAAGCACAAGTCTTACTGTAACTGAACAAAATTGAGACATTAGCCTCATCTTTGTACACAAGTATTATACATTTTGAAGAATGTTTTTCATTCAACCCGCAAAAATTGTATGTACAGTCTGTAGGTATCAGACGACGATTTTCTTTTCAGTCCTGTTTGCCTTCCCGCCACTGTCGAGTACCTTCGTTCCATGCTACGTACACAAACAGAGCAAGTACCACATGAACAGTAACTACAGCAACTATGGCAGCATAAAAATAGCTGTCTCTGTTGGACATTCCTAAGGTACCTGAGGAAACAAGAGAAGGAAAGAGTATTAGTTGTCAATGCTGAAAGAGAAGATGACAACTTTTTCAAAAGACCAAAATTTACATTTATTGCTGCATCAAAAGACTGATCTCAGAAAGATTCATAGAAAGAATGCACCACGATAACTACAGACCTTGAAAATTATTCCTGGAATATAAAGCAACACTGCAAAATATTTAAGATAAAATACCCTGACTTTCAAGTCAACAGTTGAGTTCTACAACATCCACTTCTTATTATCCTCCAGCACCAAATAAACCTCAACGTCCTTTCTTCACAAGTGTAAATCACTGTGGGGCAGGAAAATAGAGGAACAACACAATTACATAGCTTGTTTGCTGCTATAATGGATAAATCTACAGAACAACAATTTAGAGAACTTCTACCTTCTGAATTTAAGCTCTAAAACAACAACTCACCACTTGAAATACATGATACCTCTCACATGAAACAAGCCTTAAAATACCAGAAGACAAAACATTGTTTCTTTTCATCAGGAAACAACAAAAAGGCAAACACCAAAACGACACCCTCCCAAACACAAATCCGATCCTAGCAATGCTAACAGATCTTGCCATTAACTGACACACTAAAGTTAAGGCTCAGCTTGCAACACCTCAGGTTTAAAAAACAACAACAAAAGAACAGCAAAACATAATACGCTGAAAATACACTTGAAATTTATTTAGCAAGCTTTCAGCTTCATCCTTCAGAACTACATATAGCAGTAAACACCAAAGGAGAACCATCCTGGAGGACCTTCCAATTTAGCTATACATTGAAACTGCTCTTAAAAGCAGCTGACTTCAGTGGTTTACACTTAATGCAGGTATGTTTTGAAATGCAAACAAGTTCAGTAAATAGCATTAATCTATTTTGAAAAAACAATTAGTTTGCAATAACCGCAGGAAACATATCCCTGATAATTCTGGTACAGCTCTCAAGAAGTGGGGTGTTAGATACCCTTTAGGTAAAGGGAATGCTGCACCCATATATGACAAACCACTGAGGAACAAACAGTAAATATTAAATTGCAGACCAGAACGCAACGAAAGATGCATCAAACATTTATATGACTTTCTAGTTCAAGTTAGACATTACAGGATTTTTTGTTTGTTTAAGGAAATAAGTGTTCCAAACAAGGAGAACTTTTCCTATTTCCGTAACAGTAATGCTAATTGGCAGAAACAAAATTACCTTCAAATATATAAGCCTTTGATGAAAAATACAGCCCAACAGGTAATGTGATCATTAGAGCTGTGAAGAACAGAAGTGTTCTTAAAGTTGATGTTAATGAACCCTCATTTCTGAAATAAATAAGAAAAGTTACACATAGAAGGAAGTCAGAGTATGCATGCCTGACACAGCACAAGAACCAGAGAAGTAAGCTATTTACTTTGCAGGAATTAAGTGCACCTGGAAGTGGTGAAGACTGAGTATGCATTCCCTGCCTGCAACAGGAAGCCACAGCACTGAGAGTGATGCAGTGACTGCCAGGTCAAGTTCACTAACAAGGCAGGTAACAGTATTTAGACTTTTCTGTTAGTGTTTTGCAAACACTAACAACATAGTAATTTCATACTGATGTTATTAAATATCTAATATTAGATACACATGAATGACATACATGACAGTATTTTACCCCAGAACTCCCGAAGTTCCCTATTTCCTTCGAAAAAAACTATGAGTCTAGGAAAATGACAAACACTGCAGACTCAGAGAGGGAAGTACAAGGAATGACTTTTAAGAGCTTACTGTTGGAAATTAAGTTCCTTTTTATTATGTCCTGTCTCTCTACATTTAAAATAATTTTCTACTTTCCACTAAGAAAACTGGAGCAGCCATAACAATAATTAGCACATTGAGCTACTACACAAAAGCATCAGTAACTTTTTTTTTTTTGCCTTCCCAGACCTAAACTTAAAAGACTTTGGCCAAGAGAATCACATTGAAGGCAAGTGCAGCTGGTAAGGTCTCCCTGGAATTTGTCTGCTAGAACAGGTTCTGTATTTACAAAACAACGGGTACAGCTTGTTTTGGTGTGCTCCTACCACTTGTCAACCGCTCTGCTGGCTTTATTGCTTCATGTGGCAGTAAACACGTAAACCAACCAATACACTTCTGACTTCCAAGGACTACCAGGCTCAACAGCAAAGTCACAAAGGCCTTCAAAGTCCTTAAGACAGAAGCACAAATATCCATCACAGCCAATTCAAGTCAGGGATGCACGATTCTTAGAACTCCCAGACATCTACTGAGATTTCAAAGGCTTTATCCAGAGATATTTGTACCACAATATACTGCATAAGATCACGTTCTGTCCTTGACATTTCTTTGGAAAAGGGAAAGCAAAGAACAAACACAACCTCATTCTCTGAGGGTCACAAAAAGACAGCGATGTGTGGCCACAGACAGTTTTTACATCAAAGCCAGCAGCACTTTTTACCAGTTAGGCCACACTGCACTGCCATACCTTTAAGTCGCACATTAAACAGCTTAGAGAAGAGCTGCTCTGAGCCTTTCCCTTTACTACAGCTTGCCCAAAGCATTCTCTGCTTGGGACGCCCAACCCCTTTAAACCTCCCCTATCCTTTAGGCATAAAACCGGGACCCTGCTCCCTGCCCAGACACCTCCCCAGCACCTCCCCGCACTGACACCACACGCAGACCCCCCCCCCAACCACCCAGAGCCCACAACCCCTGCGCTGACGAGCACGAATCCCCCTCCCGCAGGCTTCCAACACTCCCCCCAGCCCACCTACAACCCGGGTCCAGCGTGGCTCCTCTCCTTACCACCTCAGAGCCTGCCCGGGGCCACAGCAAACCCGGGACACCCCCAGGCGTGTGCTCCCCCCCACAGGCCTGGGTCCCCTCCTCTAGGCCCGGGCCTCCCCCCGCGGCCTGGCAGCACCGGCCCCAGCCCCCCTCACCCTGTAGCCTCACTGCGAGCCTCCCCCAGCCCCCTCCACCCCCAGAGCCCCCTCTCCCAGCCCTCCATCCCCCCGTACCTCAGCTCTGGCGCGGGCAGCCCGCCGAGCGCCGCCCTGTCGTAGCGCTCCATCGCCGCCGCTTCCCGTCACCTGACTGAGGCGCGCGCGCATGCGCGGGGCCGCCTTTAGAGCAGCCGCGGGAGCCTCCGCGCAGCCGCAGTGCGGGCTGGGGGGGGGGGGGGGGGCTCGAAGGGGGGGGAGCGGTCGCTGAGGGGAGGCCCCGGGCGCCCCTCAGGGCTGAGGCACTGCGGGTCCCGTCATGGCCGCTCAGCCCCTCCACACGCACACAGGGGCTGGTTAAGGCTCCTCCCGCATGCCCGGAGGTGTTGAGTGAATAAGCACGCAGGGTTGAGTCCATCCATGGCGTCTAGGAGCCCTTTGGTTCAACGCTGCCGCCTCATCGCACAAAACCTCCTCACCTCACACTGCTCAGGAGTGTCTGACCAACCCCCAGCCAGACACTCGCCAAGTCCAGCCCAAGCCTGCGAGCAGGTGTTGTGTGTTCATAGATTACCGAATGATTACAAATAATCTGGCAAAAGCACCGCTGCATAGCTCAGATATAAATCAGATGACTGAAAAGGATGCAAGTGGGTGCCACGAACACTTAATGGGTAGATACGTGGTGTTCTTTCCACTTCTGCTTTGGCTTTCCTGTTTGCTTCCCCAGTAGGAATAGCAGTGACACAAGGCAGCTTAGTAACAAAACAAGGAAACATAAAAGTGGAACGGGCTCACATAAACCTACCAGAGAGATGCACATCAAACGTGAAAAAGCAGCAAATCACTCAAGGCCTAACAGCCTAAGTCATGCTTTTTAATACAAAATTGGTGCATATCTCATCACATTCTTTCATCAACTAGACTAATAACAATTTTGCTGAATAATTTTCTGCATGTTCAGCTAATGTTCTTTCACGAGCACATAAAGGAAATACAAAACTATTATAAAAGTTTTACAACCGTGAAAAAATAGGGTTTTGTTTGCATTTTTGTTTCAGTTCTTTTAAAGGATCTGGATTAAAAAAAAAAGAAAAAAGATTTGGAATTAAAAGAAAAAAAAAAGATCTGGAAAAGGACTGCCTGCTGGTGAACAGATTATTCCCATTTGTCCAGCAAATGGCAACTGCAGTAAGAAAGCCTGCTAGCCCTGGCCACACACCCTCAGGACATAAAAGGGAGCCTGTGCAGACGGGGCGCTCAGCAGGAGCACTGAGGGTGCTGCTGTTCTGGGGACTTCATCTCAGAGGGTGCAGAGCAGCTGGCAAGTATCTGCCAGAGCTATACCATCTAGTGGCAGATGGAGAAAGGGAGTCCCACAGCACGTGCAGAGCTGGAAAGCAGAAAACATACAAGAGAGCACTTAAAAACAGAACCACCTGCTTGCAAAAATATGTAATTTTCAAGGGTTTTTCTTTTCCTCAGTGATGCCTCAAAATGAAAGATACAAAATAGATGATCAGAACAGCAACTGGAGCAGGGAAGGGACCACAGTAGGGCCAGAACAGACACAGGTTACAAGGGCTGATCCTGCAAAAGTGCCGAGAGACCCCCTGGGTCCAGCTTTTGAAATGAGATTTCCTAGTAGTGAGCAAGCAGCGCTGTGCAGAGCCAGCCTTGAGGCTGTTAACCACTCACTGAAGACTTAGCAAATGTTTTAACACAGTTAGAGCTTAGCCCCAGAGGTGCTGGGGTAGAAGAAAGAGCAGGTGTGAGATTTTTTATTTTATTTTTTTTTCAGGCCATGGTTTGCTGTGGTTGGAGGAAGATACATAATGCTTGTGACCAGATTTGCAGTGCGGAGGGACAACCCCTACACAGAGAGCTGGCATGTGTAGGAAGTGATAAGATCTTTTATTGCGCCATCTGATAGAGTTGAGGAAACAAATAGACAATTCTAGGGGCTTTCAATCACTTTCTGCATCATAAGGACTTCTGTGCTGCAACACTGTCTGTTTTTTCCAATGATGCCAGTTGATCAAGTCTGCTGCCTCCCTGGGGCCAGGGTCAGGGACGTGGCCAGGAAGCTCCCCAACCTGGTGCGCCCCTCTGATTATTATCCGCTCCTGATAATCCAGGCGGGCACTGATGACATTGACAACAGAAGCCTGAAGGCTATCAAAAGAGACTTTAGGGGACTGGGACGGTTAGTGGACGGAGCAGGAGTGCAAGTAGTTTTTTCGTCCGTCCCTACGTTGACAGGGAGGGGTACGGAGAGGACAACGAAAGCCCACCTGTTAAACACGTGGCTCCGGGGCTGGTGCCTACGCAGAAATCTTGGGTTTTTCGACCATGGGGCAGTTTACTCAGCACCTGGTCTGGTGGCCGTAGACGGGTCCCTATCCTTTAGGGGAAAAAGGATCCTGGGCCAGGAGCTGGCGGGGCTCATTGATAGGGCTTTAAACTAGGTAAGAAGGGGGATGGGGCTGGAGCGAGGACTGTTGGGGCTGTACCAGGGGGAGCAGTGGCAAGGCCGGAGGATAAAGTAAAGGCCCAGCTGAAGTGCATCTACACCAATGCACGCAGCATGGGTAACAAACAGGAGGAGCTGGAAGCCATCGTGCAGCGGGCAGGCTACGACTTGGTTGCCATCACGGAAACGTGGTGGGACCAGTCTCATGACTGGAGTGCTGCGATGCCTGGCTATAGGCTCTTCAGAAGGGACAGGCAGCATGGAAGGGGTGGCGGTGTGGCTCTCTATATTAGAGAGTCTTTCGATGTTGTAGAACTCGAGGCTAGGAATGACAAGATCGAGTCCCTTTGGGTTAGGATCGGCAGGGACAACAAGGCTAGTGTCCTGGTCGGGGTCTGCTATAGACCGCCGAACCAGGATGAGGAGACGGATGAGGAGTTCTACAGGCAGCTGACAGAAGTTGCGAAATCGTCAGCGCTTGTACTCGTGGGGGACTTCAACTTCCCAGACATATCCTGGAAGCACAACACAGCCCAGAGGAAGCAGTCTAGGAGGTTTCTGGAGAGCGTGGAAGATAGCTTCCTGACGCAGCTGATTAGTGAACCTACCAGGGGTGGTGCCCTGCTAGACCTTCTCTTCACAAACAGAGAAGGACTGGTGGAGGATGTGATTGTCGGGAACAGTCTTGGGCAGAGTGACCACGAAATGGTGGAGTTCTCTATTCTTGGCGGGGCCAGGAAGGGAACCAGTAAAACCACTGTATTGGACTTTCGGAGGGCTGACTTTAGGCTGCTCAGGACACTGGTTGGTGGAGTCCCATGGGAGGCGGTTCTGAAGGGCAGAGGGGTTCAGGAAGGCTGGGTGCTATTCAAGAGGCAAATCCTAATGGCACAGGAGCGGTCTATCCCCATGTGCCCAAAGATGAGCTAGCGGGGAAGACGACCAGCCTGGCTCAACAGAGAATTGTGGCTTGAGCTTAGGAGGAAAAAGAGGGTTTATAATCTTTGGAAAATTGGGCAGGCCACTAGGGAGGACTATAAGGATGTAGCGAGGCTGTGCAGGGACAAAATTAGGAAGGCCAAAGCTCATCTGGAGCTCAAGCTGGCTACTGCCGTTAAAGATAACAAAAAACGCTTTTATAAATACATCAACACAAAAAGGAGGACTAAGGAGAATCTCCATCCTTTACTGGATGCGGGGGGAAACTTAGTTACAAGAGATGAGGAAAAGGCGGAGGTGCTCAATGCCTTCTTTGCCTCAGTCTTTAGTGGTAAAACCGGTTGCTCTCTGGATACCCAGTACCCAGAACTGGTGGAAGGGGACGGGGAGCAGGATGTGGCCCTCACCATCCACGAAGAACTGGTTGGTGACCTGCTACGGCACTTGGATGTGCACAAGTCGATGGGGCCGGATGGGATCCACCCAAGGGTACTGAGAGAACTGGCAGAGGAGCTGGCCAAGCCCCTATCCATCATTTATCAGCAGTCCTGGCTATCGGGGGAGGTCCCAGCTGACTGGCGGCTAGCAAACGTGACGCCCATCTACAAGAAGGGCCGGAGGGCAGACCCGGGGAACTACAGGCCGGTCAGTTTGACCTCAGTACCAGGGAAGCTCATGGAGCAGATCCTCTTGGGAGTCATCATGCGGCACTTGAAGGGCAAGCAGGCGATCAGGCCCAGTCAGCATGGGTTTATGGAAGGCAGATCCTGCTTGACGAACCTGATCTCCTTCTACGACAAAGTGACGCGCTGGGTGGACGAGGGAAAGGCTGTGGATGTGGTCTACCTTGACTTCAGCAAGGCTTTTGACACCGTTTCCCACAGCATTCTCCTCAAGAAACTGGCTGCTCTTGGCTTGGACTGGCGCACGCTTCGTTGGGTTAGAAACTGGCTGGATAGCCGGGCCCAGAGAGTTGTGGTAAATGGAGCCAAGTCCAGTTGGAGGCCAGTCACTAGTGGCGTCCCCCAGGGCTCGGTGCTGGGGCCGGTCCTCTTTAACATCTTCATCAATGATCTGGATGAGGGCATTGAGTGCACCCTCAGTAAGTTTGCAGATGACACCAAGCTAGGTGCGTGTGTCGATCTGCTTGAGGGTAGGAAGGCTCTGCAGGAGGATCTGGATAGGCTGCACCGATGGGCTGAGGTCAACTGTATGAAGTTTAACAAGGCCAAGTGCCGGGTCCTGCACCTGGGGCGCAATAACCCCAAGAAGAGCTACAGGCTGGGAGAGGAATGGCTGGAGAGCTGCCAGGCAGAGAAGGACCTGGGAGTGATGGTGGACAGTCGGCTGAATATGAGCCAGCAGTGTGCTCAGGTGGCCAAGAAGGCCAGCGGCATCCTGGCTTGTATCAGGAACACTGTGACCAGCAGGGCTAGGGAGGTGATCGTCCCCCTGTACTCGGCTCTGGTGAGGCCGCACCTCGAGTACTGTGTTCAGTTCTGGGCCCCTCGCTACAAGAAGGACATCGAGGTGCTTGAGCGGGTCCAGAGAAGGGCGACGAAGCTGGTGAGGGGCCTGGAGAGCAAGTCCTATGAGGAGCGGCTGAAGGAGCTGGGCTTGTTCAGCCTAGAGAAAAGGAGGCTCAGGGGTGACCTTATCACTCTGTATAAGTATATTAAAGGAGGCTCTAGCGAGATGGGGGTTGGCCTGTTCTCCCATGTGCCTGGTGACAGGACGAGGGGGAATGGGCTAAAGTTGCGCCAGGGGAGTTTTAGGTTAGATGTTAGGAAGAATTTCTTTACTGAAAGGGTTGTTAGACATTGGAACAGGCTGCCCAGGGAGGTGGTTGAGTCACCATCCCTGGATGTCTTCAAAAGACGTTTAGATGTAGAACTTAGGGATATGGTTTAGTGGGGACTGTTAGTGTTAGGTCAGAGGTTGGACTCGATGATCTTGAGGTCTCTTCCAACCTAGAGATTCTGTGATTCTGTGATTCTGTGATCTAATTGAAGATATTGCCTCTTCCTACCAAACCTTTCCTCTTTCATTTTCTTTAAGTCATCATGGCTCCAGCAATACTGCAAAAACTCTCTGTTATCTATTCTGGAAACCTTTGTGCCCCAGAAAGAAAGAGATGCATTTCAGAAAATGTGAAAAATAACAATTGGCTAATTCTTCGTGATACTCCTGCCCCAAAGGCCAACTTTTCAAAACAAAGTGTGGAGTGGGTTGCAGACTTAGCCACCAGCTTCTGTGCAATTAGAACCAGAGTAATGCTGGTGCTTTGGGTTAGCAAATAAACAATTTATATGGGCTTTATAGGGGTATAGGCCCTGTTAAAATCCTGTTGTCTATTCCCAGGATAAGTTAGAGCAAAGAGCTATAACGCCCTTATTAACTCATGGAGTTTAGAAGTCTCCCGGTCTAATTTCCACCTCCCACTATAATTGTTGTCATTTTGCAAAGAAAACATAGGGCTACTGATGGAAGTAGCTGCTTTCCACGTGCGTTGTGAAATACTCGAGACACCTGCATTGAAAGAGTGGGAAAGGCTCCATTCCCACAGCTGATACAAATCAACCTGTACTTACCCATTGCGACTGAGACTTTAGACACTGAAATTGAGTGAAAGAGGAAGAAATCCCCTTTGTCTGTAGTGGCAAATATAATCAGTCTTACATGTTACATGCTTACCCCAGGAATTAAGCAAGTATGTGACATTGCTTAGTGCTGTCCAGACAAGATTGACTATGCAGCTGATGTTGTGGATTTCTCTTGCAGGTTTGAGGAGTACTTTTATTTAAAAAAAAAAAGGGGGGGGGGGGGGGGGGGGGAAGGAAGATGCACACAAACCACAGCTGCTTCCCCTTACTACTGGGCTTATAGCTGGATCTGAGAAAAATTCTTTTGTGGAAATGGAGAAACATAGAAGTGACATTTCTATTCTAGAGAAATTAAAAAAATAATAATAAAAAAGAGCCAAGCAGCCCAATCCAATGTACCAGGCAGCATGGGAAAGTCCTTAGAATTTGACATTCCTCAGGGAGCTGCAGAGGGAATGGTTTGTCCTGCAGGCAGGCTGCTCTGACACTTGGCACTGAGTTCAACTGCAGAGCCTTGCAGGGCTGGGTTTGCCCCGCAGCATCAGCACATCCAGGGTAAAAATCTGTTTATTGTCTGTACCTTGATCACGTGAGCACACAAAAAAAGTCACAACTACTTTCACAGTAGATTATTCGATAAAAATTGACAGTATTGTTCAGCTGAGACAGACCACAAGCCTCTTCACCTTTGGCAAAAGGATTTTATCATGAAGTGGAGATCATTTTTCTAGATAATCCATATGATTTCAAAGTAAAAAATCTCCAGCCAACACAGTACAACTGGGCTGCTCCAATTGCCTGGAAAAAGCAGCAAAAAATGCAGACTTTTCTATCTTCATATCCCAACCACAGAGGGAAGGAAGCAATAGCCCAGCCATCTGTGTTTACCCTGTGTTAGGTGTTTATCTCCGCTGTCTGAGATTCTCTGGGGGATTTCCCTGCCCCTCTACCAGAGAAGCAATTAGTGCTGAGGCACAGGCACGAGCTCTCCCTGAAGTCACCCACACCCTGTCTCTGCCAGCTGGCCCCGGAGCAGCTTTGGCCTGCCTCAGGCAGCGCTCTGCAGGCTCCCAGCAGGCACAGCCAGGCAGCTCCAGCTCCCAGCAGGCAGCCCAGGAAAGCCTGCTGCTTCTTGCAGTGTTCGTAGGCAACACTGGAAGCAAGACGGTGGCTTGAACAAATAGAGCCAGGCAATTTCTTACACCAGCAGAGCAAGTTCCAGGGCTGGCACAGCCGCTGCTAGGCAGGGCAGGAGGTGGCCCAGGGCTGGAAGGCACTGGGAGCAGCAGGGAAGAGGGATCCATCCGTATAAATAGCAGTGGGTTGTGCAACAAACATTAAATGGGGTCCCCGACTCCACAAATGCAAACAAACTGGAAAAGGCAGCTGTTTCCTGGCAGCATACAGGGGACATCAGATATCACACAGGGGACTCCCACTGTCCCTGCCACACATAACTAAATTGTTGAGGGCAATTTTCTGATGCAGGTGGTGGAGGAGCCGACAAGGTGGGGGGTGCTCCTGGACCTCATTCTTACCAACAGGGATGGCCTTGTTAGGGATGTGAAGGTTGGGGGCAGCTTGGGATGCAGCGACCATGAGATGGTGGAGTTCCAGATGGAACTAGGCAAAGGAAGTAAGGCTAAAAGCAGGATTGCTACCCTGGACTTCTGAAGAGCCAACTGTGACTTCTTCCGGGACCTGCTTGGGAGAATCTCATGGGATAGGCTGCTAGAAGGAAAGGGTGCTTGTGAGAGCTGGGCTACATTTAAGCAGCACTTCTTCCATGCTCAGGATCAGTGCATCCTGAGGAATAGGAAATTGGGGAAGGGGGGCAGAAAACCCGCGTGGATGAGCAAGGAGCTCATCAATAAGATCAAAAGGAAGAGGATGGTCTATGAAATGTGGAAAAAGAGCCTGTCCTCTTGAGAGGAGTATAGATGTGTTGCCAGGGCCTGCAGGGACGTGACGAGGAAGGCTAAAACCCACCTAGAGATGAGGCTTGCAAAAGAGATAAAGGATAATAAGAAAGTTTTTTTTTCAAGTATGTAAACAGCAAGAGTAAGACGAGGGATAATGTGGGTCCCTTGCTGAATGAGGGGGGTGTCCTGGTCACAAGAGATGCTGAGAAGGCAGAGATACTGAATGCATTCTTTGCTTCAGTCTTTGCTTCAAGGACACTCCCCCGGGACTCCTCGCCCCTGGCAATAGGACAAAGGGTCTGGGAAATGGAGGGCTCCCCCCTGGTGGACGTGGGAGTGGTTCAGGAGCATCTGAGTGGCCTCAACCGTGGATGCGGTTGGATCCACCGCAGAGGGGTGGATGTCATCTACCTTGACTTTAGCAAGGCTTTCGATACTGTCTCCCATGACATGCTACTAGCAAAGCTGAGACAGTGTGGGATAGAGGAGTGGACAGCAAGGTGGGTTGGGAATTGGCTGACTGGCTGAGCTCAGAGGGTGGTGATCAGTGGAGCAGAGTCTGGCTGGAGGCCTGTGACTAGCGGTGTTCCCCAGGGGTCAGTGCTGGGTCCGGTCTTGTTCAACATCTTCATTGACGACCTTGATGAGGGAATAGTGTCTGCCCTCAGCAAGTACACCACTGACACAAAGCTGGGAGGAGTGGCTGACACACCAGGAGGCTGTGGGGCCATTCAGCGAGACCTGGACCGGCTGGAGGGATGGGCAGGAAGAAACCAGATGAGATTTAATAAGAGCAAGTGTAGAGTCCTGCACCTGGGAAGGAACAACCCAAAGTATCAGTACAGGCTGGGGGACGACCTGCTGGAGAGGAGCTCTGAGGAGAAGGACCTGGGGGTCCTGGTGGATGACAGGTTGGCCATGAGCCAGCACTGTGCCCTGGTGGCCAAGAGGGCTAATGGGATCCTGGCGTGCATTAAAAGGAGGGTGGCCAGCAGGTGATCCTCCCCCTCTACTCTGCCCTGGTCAAGCCTCACCTGGAGTACTGTGTCCAGTATCCCCACAAACCACCAAGAAGAGGTTGGCTACATCCTTCTGTCCCCCACCCCTCAGATATTTACATACACTGAGGAGATCCCCTCTCAGTCTTCTCTTCTCCAGGCTGAACAGACCCAGCTCTCTCAGCCTTTCTTCATAGGGAAGATGCTCCAGGCCCCATATCATCTTTGTGGCCCTCTGCTGGACTCTTTCCAGGAGATCCCTGTCTTTCTTGTACCGGGGAGCCTGGATCCAGCCTCATTATTTCAGCAAAGAACTGGACCGCATTTTACCGTCGTCTTGCAGAGTCAGAAACAAATAAAAAATCCCCAAGTACTTGAAAAGGTTACCTGATCAGCCTGATGGCTCTAAGAGGGGAATGATGAACCAAAAATTACATCTCAGTGCTGTGATTGTAGTCCATCAGGAATGGCTGAGAAGGGGAGTGAAAGTATAATTGTTACCATTATTCATATGCACAAATGCACAGTGGTTGAAAAATCTTCCCCTTCCCAGGTCTGTGCTCTTTGCAGACCTGTAATAATAATACAATCACATCAGCGACTTTTAATGTGAAGTCCTTGAAAGGACAGTATAGCGGTAACAGTACTTCCAAAGCCTACTGAGTTACATGAATGCAAATTCTCTGTTCTGAATATAAACCAATTTATGAAACGTAGTCCTCGTTTTGATTAGGAAAAACTCTCAAAGTCCAAAATTCCTTCCAATTGAGTTAAAAAACACAAGTTCTGACTCCAATCAGCTTGCAGCAGACCTCTTACTATCTTTTTATAAACAGCTTGGGAATTCTTTGTCCAAGTGCGTTGTGAGTCTGTGAGACTAGAGATCTTTGAACAAGTCTTTAGTGGAGCAACATAATTCAACTAAATAATTCTTTGGCTTCAGGTGAACCATAAGACTTTTAAGCTAAGCAGAAAGGCTGCGTTTAGAAAGATGGATAGATACAGACAAGCACATGCACATGTAAGAAAGACTGTGTTCAGGAGTAAATAATCTATCACAACAATTAGTGATACTGCTATATGAATACACCATGTGGGAGGATTTTAAAATCTGTCATTTCTTTTCTGAAACAGTCTTCAGAGTGGAGGATCTCTGATGAGCTTCACAACATCAATTACAGGAAAATTGCTTTTCCTTCTCCCTGCTCCTGAAAAATCTCTATTTTATTTTCATTGGAACTGACAAAGCAAACGGTTCCTGTTCATCCTGTGTCCTGGAAAACACTGCAGAGATCCAGTACGCTGGGCCAAACCCACCGCAGAATTTATACAATTTTATAAAATTACCAGCTTTTCCCCTATCCTGTTACATGCTAGGCCATCCATCAGTATGACACTGATATTATTTGCATTCTCCAATAAAATGATTGGTAATATTCTTATAGCAATACAGGATGCCAACAGCTTAGGATGTAAGCCAGACTTCTTCAACTCAATTAAGAGAGTAGCTAAATTTTAACTGAGACTGTAGTTTCAATCTGCCCTTTGCATGTGGCATCTTAATTAGCTAATAAAATTCTCCAAGGTCAGCTACACTGACAGGAGTTATTTGTTCTGATCCAGTACTTGCCCAAAAGATATTTGGGTCCGGCCAGAGCCTCAGTTTTGCTTCCAGGTGAATGAATACTACTCAAAGGAGGCCACAATGGTCTGTATTTAACTTACTGAGTAGTGCAGCTCATAGTTTTTCCATCAATAAGGATGGAGAGGTGCAAGTCAGGCCTCTGTCTTTGCCCAGCTTTCCTGCTGGGTGCAAGGAGGAGCAACTCACCAGGCAGATGCTGCAGAGTGAATCAACAGCTTGTCCTCAGTTGCTTCCCAGGGCTCTCCAGCTAAATGTTTTGCTTTAACCAGAGCACAGGCAACCACTTTGTTCCTGGGAAAAGGCAAACATAGCACGTGTCACTCAGCAGTAGTCACTGTACAACCGTGTAGTCAAGTATCTGCAGGGAAGGTTTGATTCTACGCTTGTAGTGACTTATAATGTGCCCTTGTTCCAAATGATGGCAAATCTATGACTGCGTGGTGTAGAGGACAAGTATGCATCTGTTTGGTTTTTAACCACAGGAAGGATGTGGAACATGAAAAGCTGAGGATTTGGAGATCTTCCCATCTGGAGACAGATAAATCTCTGAGAGCCAAGTTAGGGCTGGTAAGCCAGAGAGATGGTAGGAAGTCATCAGCTTCCCTGTGCACTGGGCCCAGTGATGCTCTCCCAAGACACGTGGAAGCCCTGCCCGTGGCTCCTCTGAGACCTCACTAGAGAAGCAAGTCACAGGCTTTAAATCTCACATGGTAAGACAACTGAAGCTTTCAGAGGAGTTCAGAATTTATAGACTTCAAGATTTTCATCATAAACTAACAAAGGACAAAAGCTGCCAAGCCCGCTACTGGAGACCCCTTGGCAGCCACAGGGACAGGCAGGGATTGTTGGAGCAGCTTTCTAGCAGGCAGTGAGGGAAAACACTCCACAAACCCTGGCTGTAAGGGATGTGGTTGCAGGGTGACATCAAAAGGGGAGAGGCAGCCTGCCTGTTGCAGAGGCTGGTAATTCTCAGCCTTTCCCTCCAACATGAGAACTCCTCCTTCTGAGTGAAGACTTCTCATCACCTCCAGTCTTCTCAGTATCCACACACAGGCAAAGGCATCAGTGCTGCCTCTGTAACTGGCATGCGTGTAGGGACCTGCATGTTTTGAGAAGGTGATGAAGATCAGGGAGCCTCAGAGGACCTTGGGATGCAGAAGTCTGGGCAAGATTTTCTTTGCTTCCTACTATCATAACTTTTTCCATTACCTCACACCTCTGCTCCATGAGTTCCCTCCCCACACAGGCACACACTCCTGTTATCCCCATGAAAATGAGAAAACATGCCATTCCCTCTGCCAAACATTTCACCAGGACAGCAAAAGATCACTATCCCTTCTCCCTGATCTGCAGCTGAACTGACTTCTTAAGTAGTGGAAACGGCCCAGAGGTAGTTATCCACTTGCTGCTGTGTCAAACATGGCTTTATCAACCCCTCCTGGTAAAAACTGCAGGCACTAAGTTAGGCGTTAAACAGGTTAGAAAATGTAAAATACAAAAATCTTCCCAAAAGAACCACAGCCGTGCTGAGAGGCTGCAAAGGCAGCAGCGAATGGCACACACAGAGCACACCATGTACAGGACACAGCGATCTGAGCATGAGCTCAGCAGTAGCCTAAGGCTAGATGACGGATGCTTCTGTTTCACTGATGCCTGCCTGTGATATGCCAATCATTTTCTAAATAAATAATATTCACATTTCGTTGAATCTTATGCCTCTTTGTTTAAGGGAAGTGTTTCTCCCCCCATCCTTTCCTTTGCTTATTAGTGGTTCTGCTGAGGCCAGTAGGAATTTGGCCTTTAACGGGCATTTCATGAAATCTCCTATTAAGACATGGGAAGCGCTGTACCCAGAGGAAAAAAATCTTTTTTTTTTTTTTTTTTTTTTTGTCAATTCTCCTTCAATTTAGAAGGTCCCATTCAAAAATTAATCTGATACACTGAAAAATGGATAGAAGTGTGATGTAACTGTGGTTATCAGGGAACTTGATTAAGGATCAGGGTGTTCCTTTCTCTGCCATGGTGAAACTGTGATCTTTCCCATCAGAGCAGTAACTAGCAAACACACTGCTGTGTTTGAAAGGACGAGTTGCAGCCACCAGGAACAGGAGGAACCTCTGACACCGGTCTGAGGAGAAGCAACTAAAAGCTTATGGGAACAAAGTGAGAGAGGGAAAAGTGGAGAGGCACACAGACAGAAAGAACTGGCGTTAATGCTGATGCATGACCTCAAATCTGCTATCTGGCTACAGAACTAAAACTGCCGTTGAACACCCCAGGGACTGAGGCAATTCCTGGATGTAATACTCTCTGCTGGGGGGGTTACGCAGCACAGGAACAGGTTGTCCTAAGAGCGATGGTGAAACCTCTGCTCTTGGGGGTTTGCAAGGGTCAGTGGGAGAAAGCCACGGGCCAGTGCTCAGCTGGGAGCTCCCTTCTGCCAGCACCGCCGCAAGTCTGCGAGAGCAGGTTACAAACCAAAGCTGAGACACTGGAAATCCTCAGGGACTGCAAATAAAATCTCATGTTTTCTTATATAAAACTACAATTTGTGCAAAATGGCAATGGGTGATGGCATAGGGAGATACAGCCTGATGAGGTGGAGGTTAACTCTGAGCCTTGAATTCCCAGGCTCGAACTCCCACTGTGCTGTTGACCTGTTTCTGAGTACATGGTATTAGCAAACACCCTGTCAGTGGCACCTGGGCTGGAGCTGCTTTTCCCCTGCTTTGAAGGCAATCGGCGCTGAATCATATCAGCACTCTCCAGCCTCTTCAGCAAGCCAGGAGCAGAAGGACTGGGCTTGCATTTTGGCATCCCAAAGCTAGGCATTCAGGTATTGTATGCTTTTAGTGCCTGCTTCTTTCGTACAGCCAAGCATCAGAGGGGATTTCTTTCCCTCGGGCTGGCAGCGATGCCTGCAGCTCCTCCCTGAGCCCCGCTTTTGTCGGCAGACCCAAGCGCGGAGCTGGGGATGCAGCCGCTCCCCGCAGCCCTGTCCCCAACACAGCGGGTCCTGTGCGGGCTGCCCCTGTCCCCAGAGCCCGGCTCAGCCCAGCTCAGCTCGGTTCAGCCCGGCTCAGCCTCTAGATGGTGCTGCTCAGCAGGGAATGAACGGCCGGGGGGCACTTACCTGTCTTGCACCGTTTCGAGGCTCATTCTGGAGGCAGGCTGCACGTTTCTTCTTCTTCAAAAAATTATTTTCTGGCTGTTAAGGGGAGGGAAAAAAAAAAAAAGTTAGCTTAATGATGCCACGTCTTATAATCCAGCCTCCCTTTTCATTTCCAGGTACTACAGCTTTACAGCCGGGGCTGCAGGATGATGATAGAAGGTTGTGCATGGGTTTAGGGACAGCAGGGGATGTTGGTGCTAATATCCAGTCTAGGCTTTAGTACAGGTGATTGCTCTCTATCTAAATAATCTGTGGGTTTTGCTGCAATACAATTTTTTATTATTATTTTAAACGTAATGCCATATTATGGAAATTACAGCCTGAGATCTGAAGAATCTGTCCCACTAGCATTAGCTCTATTTGACCAGCCAGAGTCTGACCTAAAGGCCACAAAAGCAGAACAGACTGCAGCTGCCTCAGGTGAATATTGGCAGGTTGCTGTGACCACACTGCGGGGGAAATGTGTGCGCGGCAATAGCTGTGTGAGAGCAGCCAGACGGAAGGTGACAATTTACCAAGACAGAACGCCTCATCTCCCCAGACACCAGGTCAGGTATGAACACACTTCTCCCTTGATACACAAAAGCATAATTACAGTTCCTGGAATTGCTCCGGGAAGAGCGCTGATAGCTCTCCCCTGTGAAGAAAATGCAGCTCACGGGAAAGCCCTTCTCTTCTCTTCTCTCACAAAACCACGCCTAGGAACTCCCTTGGATATGTATTTTATCGCTCAGCACATCACTGCAGACCAGCAGGGCTGGATCCACAAGAGGCCAAACATTTGGTGCTTAGCCCACACAAAATCCCACCCCCATGCACACATAAGATGTTCCTCTTACTTTTCTCACCTTCGGGACTTGACTCAACTGGTATTTTCAGAGCTCACAGAAGCCAGAGCAGCAACCCATTTACGCTCTTCATTTTCTCTGCCCAGCCCATTTGTTCTGTTTTAGTGGTTGAGGTCATCATCCCCGACTGGGGAGAAATAGGCTCTGTTTCTGGGACATAAATTCTGAAGTCCCCAAACTCTAAAGTCTAAACTCAAACTAATTGGGACAAAGAGAGTCAGTCTCTGGAGAGTGAAATCACCTATGGGAGAGAAAGCTAGGTTTTAGATCCTCATCTTGCATCTGTGTAGTTTAAAACCCATAAACACCACTGATGATCCATCTGCCAAACAAGCATGTTAATGGTGGTGTGCAATGGCAGCTACTCTGGGGACTACAAAACCAGGGTGTTTCTGCTTGACGTGTGATCAGACCAGAACAGTGAGATGCCCGGACCTTTATGCTTTCCCCCACCATATGGCTGTTGTGGATTTTTTCATAATCCTGAGTAATCAAGGTGGTGTCATCCCTTGTTCAACCCATCATGCTCTGAAATACCCTGGCTTGCTCCTCTCAATAGGCAAAGAAATACCGTGTTCTGCTGCTCAGGTTATAATTTTGCAGCCTTGTACCCCAACACAAGGCCGGGCTGGTTTTATGAATTCTGATGAGGCTGCAGCCTAACGTGGCAGTCTGATAGCAGCAGACTGAAGGGAAGGTGGGAATTTAATAGCCATGGCCTAAGCACTGAGCTGGTAATGAAGAAGGCTTGTTATTACTCATTTGCATAGCATAAAAATGAGATCCAGATCCAGGCTTAATAAATTCCTCCCCACATGAAATAACACAGTTATAGCCATTTCTATAAAAATGTCAAAGCATTTATGTGAAGAAAGTGTTCCTTCAGAGCATAAAACATGGTCCTAAAACTTAATAAAACTTAATTAAATAAGTTGTGTTGCTACACAGACTTTTTAAGTGCCACTCGACGACAGGAGGTGTGAGCTTAAGCAGCACACAGAGCCGGGGTGTGAGACAGCACGATGACAAGAGCAGCTAAAGATACAGAGCAAGAACTAGAGCAGAGGATACAAGAGCTAGAGCAAAGGACACTGAGGAGCAGGCACAAAGAAGCAATGCCTTTGGTGTGGATCTATTAAAAAGTTGCATTGCTTTTCTGGTTTGATGATGCTTCACTATTTTTCCTCAAGAAGCCCTAAGCCATCACCCAAGAGATTCAGAGAGGAGAGAGATGGGGCAGACCCCGCCTATGATTTGGATTTTTTTTGGGTGCAGAACAAGCCTTAGTCCTCACTGCTCCTGTCCCATACCTGTACTTTGGCTTGTAAGGCCTACCCTTAAACTGGGCTAAGAGAGACAGGCTTGTTGAAAAGGAGCTGGCTAGTAAAATGCTTTCAGACACCATGTACTAAATTTATGTTCCTGGCAGCTTAGAAAGCAGCTAGGCTCACTCATTTTAAAAATAAAAGTGCCACTGCAGAAACACGCGCCGTTTCCATCACACCTTCATTTAGGGCTTAGGAAAGCGCCAACTCCCACAGCAGATGCAGCGGCGCTGGCAGAGGGGAATTCCCCACAGCAGATGAACCCACTTTTGCTCACTTGGACTCTAAAAGGATGATGAAGCCGCCTCCGGCCTGAAACCCACTGCTTGGTGAGGCTGTTTCCTCACCCCTTCCTGCGTGAGGGTCCCAGGCCTCAGCCCGGAGGCGCTGCCTCATGAAGTCTGCTCCATCGCAGCCAAGCACTTGCAGGGCTGAAAATGAGGAACCGATGAAGAGAAATGAACATCTCCCTCACAGGAGGGCTCACAAAGTCTGGTTAAAAGCAAGGAAGGTCGAGGTCACAGGCAGAGGAGCTGGCTGCCAGAGCAGGAGAACAGGAGGGGATAACTCCTGTCCATAGAGCAGGCCTGCGGCGAAAGAGCCTCCACTGGGACTTCAGTCACATCCGAGGCTCTGACCTTTCAGCAGATAAACAGATTTTCCTCGCCCCTTGAAAGGGACCTGTCTCTGCACCAGGTTCAACACCTCCAGGCAAGCGCGAAGCAGCTCAGCTGTCAGCCGGCTCGTCCCTGTGATCGCTGAAGGGATCAGCGCAGATGAAAACTCAGACCAAGTGCGGCTTTCCCGGCCTTGTGCCAACTTTGCCGCATTTCCACAGCTCAGAAGCACTCTGATGAACGTGTCTGGAGAGAAACATTTCAGAGACGTAAGCTTTGCACTGTCTGCTTTTCCAGTTAGCGTTTTCCCCTGAAGACATCTCAGACAGCCTGAGGAGTTTCTGGGCAATATGATGAAAGCATCCATACTCATTAAAGCAACCTTTTATTAGCTTTTTAACAAAGTACTTTTACCAAGGGGAAAAATAGACCACCTAGAATTTTAAAAGCTGTTTTCTCTAGTCCCTTAAGTTACTCTCAGGTGTCAGAACACTCCAATAACTACAAGATCTTTCTGCCCTACAAAGCACTTAGGGAGGAAAGGCTCTAACAGCTGTGTGCACACCTAGAAGTGCTCCACCCTCCCCTTCCCACCAGAATTTCAGCAGATTTTTAGGCTGTCCGGGGAGAATGTAGTTATCTCAGTCAGCCCACGGCAGGTAGGAGAACTGGCCAAGTGGAAAGCAAGCTGTGAATTTCTCTGGGAATGGACAGACCGAGTCCAGTACTCTGCCAGACACACAGATGTGTTATTATCTTCACAAATATTCACAACTCGCGGAGGATTCGGGCAGGCTGAGGTTCTGCAAGATGGGAAGAATCTTGTTTTTAGGCCCAAAGCATTCAATCAAAAACATGACAGCCACAGGACACAAAACACCAGCCTGGCACCAACCCAGACGACTGGCTCAGATCTGCTCAGGACTTTCCGAGGAGTGACTTTGTCCCAGAAGACTTAATGCCAGATCAAATATCCGCTGTGCTCCTGCAGCCAGCATAAGGCACTGAAGCTAACACATGTGGCCACGATCGGATGTGGACACTTGACTGTGGAAAAAGTACAGCTTGGAGATCTACAATCACGTGGAGCCTATATAATTAACTGAAATTTTCCACTAATGGTTTAAGTTGTGCTCCCACGTACCAGACAATACTGTGTATTTCTGTGTGTGTATTTGGCTGATTTGGGGCAACTAGAGGAATAACAGACTGAGAACTGAAAATTTCTCTAGGTAATCACAAGCTACAAAAAGCTGTGGGTCAAACTGAAGATTTTCAGGCTGTCCCAGAGCTTGGAAAAGCTTTTCAGGGCCCTGGCAGGACATACACTCCAGATCTGGCTGCAGAATTCTCAAACAGCAGTTCTCCTGCATTTTTTTTTTTTAAATATATGTATTACATGTATTTTTTTAAACATATCTATTTGCCCACAGCAAAGTCTAGCAGGACTGAAAGACTGGATCTCTATGATCCCACTACACCAACCAGCAGCATATCCTTTGAAGGAGGGAGAGCACAGCTGCAGCTATATATACCCCATCGCCCACATACATAGAAACCATTCTCGATGAAGTGATGGGTTTATGATGTACAGGGAGAACAAATCATCCTGGACATATTTGGGGAAGCCCTACACTCCCTCACCACTCCCTCAGTAAACAATGTGTAGCTAAAATAAATTGGAGAGATGAGCGGTAACTTATTTTCCCGCCTGGAAAAGATATTTTAACTACTCAATTAAATATTGCCTAAAGCCACACTATTAGAGTAGCACATCCCATCTGCAATACAGACAGATCTTGGTTTCTTATTACTGGTCTTCAGGCTGTCTGGTACTTAAAAATTCTAGTTTAATTAGATGATACCTTCCACAAATGCTAAGCTATTGGCACAAGATAATTAAAATAGTATTTAGGAATTTCTGCCATCCAAGAAACCTTCTGCAGGAATCATATGTTCCCTTACACATAATAGCAGGTTACAATGTAGAACTTAGGGATATGGTTTAGTGGGGACTGTTAGTGTTAGGTCAGAGGTTGGACTCGATGATCTTGAGGTCTCTTCCAACCTAGAGATTCTGTGATTCTGTGATTCTGTGAATAAACAGATGACATTATTTCCTAGCTCGTGTTGTTCTGAAGCACAGGGCTTCAATCTGGGCTCCTTTCTCTCCCCCCCAGTAGTTTCCACCCAAGACCATCCACAAATCAAATGTTTGTACAATATATTTCTCTTTGATTTCTCTGAAGTGTTTATCCAATACTGAAATAGACTATTTTAATTCTGAATTAAGAAGCAAGTATCTCCATTATGAGGAGATTTAATTCTGATTGCAGTTATTATACCTAATTATAGCTGTCTTGAAACAATACAGTGAGTTGGAGAGGTTTGGGTGCGATGCCTGTATGGGTAGTCAACTCTCTGATGTGCTGAAATACATTCAATCATTCCCCTGTCAGGCGTAACGCTGAGGAGCTCTGCTGGAGCATTAAAATGGCACAGACACATGCCTTCAACACTTTTGCAGAAGTGCTGTTCAGGAGGTAGCTGGGCAGCCTCCCGGAGCAGCAGAAACGCAGCCTTGCCCTCATGCACCACCAGCTTTTTGCCAGGTGGCCCTTTTGTAGGCTAGAGAAAGTAACAGCACACTGTGGGCACCCACCTTTAGACATTCCCCCTAGGTCCATGTGTGTTATCACCCCCTTTTCTTGCATGTGGGAACTGGGAGGATGCAGGTGAAGAAGCAGCAGCACAAGCCGTGAACGAAGCGCGGTGACTCACCTTCCCCCACCTTCCATATGCCTCACCCCATCAGTAGTCCACCCTCCGTAGGATGATGAAAGGAGGTTTGCAGAACGCTGCCTGGAATATGTTTATATTTGAGAACTAGTTTAATCAGTTCCTTCGTTTGCTTTGTCAGATGATTTTCCATCTCTTCACCCCCTATCCACCTCCACCATCTGCCTAAAGCTACCATCTGCTTAAAAGTTTGGGGGAATTTACACGTGATCGAGAATTTTGCACCACAAATACAACTGAAGGAGGTCAGTCTTCTTGCATTTCTATGTGCTTAGAAAAAGCACTTCATGATTCAGATCTCCGTGATAGGGCTCCTCAGGAGCTCCTTCTGCCTACCTCAGCTGCGAACCACATAAACATCACTTCATTCACTGATTTGTGGTATTTACCCTTACCATTTGCCATGATGAGGTATTGCCTTGCACTGGGTACTGTATGAACACAACAAGAATCAGTATCTCTGGTCCCTTATAAATTCCTTCATGAAAACCCCATAACTTTGACAAAAACAGAAAAACTTCCACCTACAAACAACAGATCCTCTGCTGCCATGTCTCCAAGAGTCCTGCACTGTCAGTGGACATCTCTGAGCACAAGGAGCAGCCGGCTTTATCCCAATGCATCTGAGCTACTATGACTACAGATATTTTTTTGTTCACCTCTTTTGTAATCCTATCAAACTCCTTACTTCAACAATATAACCACCGGATGCACTGTGCGCTGCAGTACAATATAAAGAAATAATATATCATGGGAATCAGCCTTGGACAAAAATGATGATGGAAGATGCAAAAATATGTTAGATTGAATGATTTTAGGTTGTGTCCTATCTATTGCTTCCTTTTTGCTGCTTGCTTGGTAGTAGCAGTTTATGGAAGAGCTTTGGACAATTCATTCAGCTTTTAAACATCCCTAGAGGTGGCTAGAGCACTGGTAGCTCCTGGACAAACAGCTGTCAGTACCTTCCATATGCACTTCTCACTGCAGGTTTCATGAAATCCCATCAAGACAAAGCCAGGAGAACAACTTCCCTGGAAGAGCTTTACCCACTATATTATTGAGGCCTTGGAGATTAAAAATAAATAAATAAATGGATAAATCCAAAAGATAATTCCTTCACTGCTAGATTTGTAACAGAAGCTGCCCACATCCATCAGATCCCCGGGTATGTATGCAGATGTTTCAGCCATATGCAGCAACATATGGCTCGCTTCTCACAAGAACTAGTCATTTTTGCTGCGTGAGGCTACAAACTCACAAAAAATATAAACACTGAGCATCCCATCCTGCTTAGGACAGAGGGGGCATCTCTGCTGCCTTTATTTCCCCCTGCCAGACTAGCTGCCCACCAGCCAAGCACTATATTAGCTCCTTCTCTCACCCTGGTACAATTCAGGCTCTGCAGCAAACACCTCGCTTCCAGACCAGAGCGGAGGCAGCCCCTGCTCCATCCTTATGGGCTCACTGCAGGGTGTGCTCCACATCCTGCCCGAGGACACCTGGTGACAAAGGACTCAAGGGCATCTCCTCACCTTCACCCCTGGGTCAGGGGACTTTGCTCCACCACGAGGAGCCGCGTTGTTAGCCAACGACATTAGAAGCAGACACCTTTCATCTCAGTCCAGCAGCCCGGTGTTTGATCACAGTGCCTGGTGCCTCTGCTGAAAGAACAATAGGAAAAAATTAAGTGCTGCTCAACCTCCGCTGATCAGATCCCCTCCCTGCCCCAGACATCCCTGTGTCAGAAGGGACTGGTTGCATACAACCTCCTTCCAGACACCCTTAGCAGCAGTGCACATGTGGACAGCCATCAGCTGAACAGCGAGTCTCAAAGCTCCAGGCATTTCTCCCTTCTGATTAGTGACCGGCTTCTGCATTTGTGAAAGTTATTTGTAGGGCAAAGAGATTTTTCTGGATGCCGGAAGAAAAGTCCCTAGCTCAGATGAAATTCAATACAAGCGCATGAGATTGAAAAGGTCACGGTTGTTAGACTGGACAAAATTTAATTCTTTTTGGTTACAACAGCGAGAGAGGGAAAGAGAAGCTTGGGAATTCCAGCCTGACTTGAAGGAAATATGAAAAGAGATATAGAGGATATTTTAATCTTATAAAACAAAAAGCAGATCAGCATGCTTCACAATGTAACATCACAGGGAAGATTATTTTTTGTTGTTGTTGTTTGTTTGTTTACAAAGTTCCCCAAACATAAAAATCAGAATAACTGCTGGGACTAGGCAGGCTTAGCCTAAGAAGCCTGGAGTGGCCACACACCTCACATACACTGGGGAGGACAAAGCCCTTACAGCCAAAAAAGCCTGCCCCAGAACAGTTCGGTGGCTGATCCACTTGGCCCACATTTCTGTGGAGCTGTAACTGAACCACGTAGCTTCAGCCAGGTATAAGTGGGTGGCTTTGACTGATGTGACAAACAACAACCAGCTCCGTCTTAAACTGAAGCTTTTCTGGGTATTTTGATTTGCAAAACAGTTATGATTGAACACGTACCCAACTCTAAAACATTCCTTCAAACTTTGCTTCCCTGGGGCTCAGGGTTGCATTTCCTACTTGCTCTCTCCTAAGTGTCGATGCTTTCCCATACACAAATACAACTTGCACATTCCTTAAGCACAAACCTGTCGTTTGCAGTATAAATATGAACTGGAACATAAATGGAGCACTAAAAAGAATGAACTCTTGAGATTTTAGTTCCTCGAAGTACTGATTTATTACTTCAAAACCGTGGGTACTCTGCTCACAGACAAGTTTCTATCTTCAAATTCCTGTCAAAAGCAGAAATTATTCAATTAATGTGGCTTTCTACAAAGACAGCTATTTCAAACCTCTGCTGGAAATTTATTGAAAGACATGTCAGTGTTTACATGTAGGAGAGAACGTTTGTTTTGGAGGAGAAAAAAAAATCTGAGTTGCAAAGACATGAAAGGATAAAAGCTGTTTATTTTTGGGTTCTGGTTCTCAGTTCCCTGTCTAAATAAGAGACTGCATCTCTAAAGCAAAGCCTGGTTGTGAAGCCCTGAACCTCTGCCCACTCTCCTTCTGATCGCAGCATGAAAAGTAGCTGTGGATGACACAGGGCTGTGAATCAGTACTCTGCTCATTTGAGAGTACAGGAGCAGAAGATTTAGCTCCAGAAACAGAATACCTCTAAGCTAGTGCTACCCCATCCCCGACACCCCTGCTCACTGATATCCAGTTCACTGTGCTTGTCCAAGCCTGACAGCTCCTGCTATGGGGCATAGCAAAAAGCCCTAAGTCACAATAAGTACATTAAGGGTTAAATCATTACACCCTGGAGCTTGAAAATTTGCTTGTGGAGGACTTTGGCCTTGAGGTTATAGTTGCAGTCTCCTCTCCCTGCACCCTGAGGGAGCGGCATCTGCTCTGGATGAAAGCAAAGGAGAGGCTCTAGGTATCAGGGGGAAATTGCTTGTAAAACCAGAGCAACAGCTCGGTGCAAACTGCAGTAGCACTTCGACTCGACCTTGGGACTTAGTAAAATTTGTTTCCATGGTTTGGTATGTTTTGTCCATTATGAGTCCTGAAAAGCCTCAGATACACAACTGTCAACTCAACAAGACAGGAAGGTTATTTCCAAGGGCATTCACAAGCCTCCCCTAGACAGGCGCATGGGAAGAAATTCTTTGCAGCCACCCATGTAACTTCCCAAATAAATAGCACCACTGTGGAGAGAAAACAAACACACACCCTGTGTTTCCATGGCAAGGCAAGTGATATTATACGCCTTTTTTTTCTTGATCCTTCTGATCCTCTCCCAGGTTTAGCTGCTTCACAGCCAACCATATCATATTTTATAGGCACAAATACATCCTCATTTTCTTCACACGGCCTTTCCCCTTTCTCCACCAGCTCACCTGCCTTGCTGCCATCTCTCCCCAGCCTCACACCTTCTCCAGGGCTGCTGCAGGAGGCAGAAGCAGCCCTTCCCTGTGCCCACCATGGGACAGAGCATACAGGGGCCCCAGAAGCGGATGGGGCAAGCAGAGAACAGCACAACCCAGGCTGCCCACCCTACAGCACCTGCTTCTCCCCAGGCCAGCCCCATTAATTGATTTGTTCTCAGCTGCGATGGCAGGCATCGGTTTCTCCTGGCCGGGCTCATTAAGCTGCCATCAGTACCAATTTGCTACCTGCACGCTGCAGGGAGGCTCAGGAGCTCAATGGAGATGTCTGATCGAAAAGAGCTATTGCCAAGCCCGCACAGCTTCCAGGTGCTGACACGCACGTCCCTCCCAGCATTTTATTATTTAAACTATTCCTCTTGTTTATGACCTGGAGGCTTAGCAGTTTATAGTGCTAGATGAAGAATGCCTCCATCTATTGGAAAACAGGGAGGAAAAAATAGCACACATTTCAATTTTCTCCCAGATTCTTCTTGGCATCTCTACAGATGCTTTCTCACTGCAGGTATGTAGTAGGGAAAGTCTAGTTAACTTCATTTTTGCAGGAAGAGCTATTGAAATGAGAGAAAGCAACCTCAGAAGCAAGACCCAGGCCCTGGCCCACGGTCCTCATGGACTTCCCAGCACTGGTGCTCCTCTGGGGTAGCTTCACAAGTGCCACCTTGGCCCTGGTGCCAAGGCACAGCAGCCACAATTGGCCTAAAGCCCACCTCCTACTGGTGCACAACCAACTCCCTATTGCATGCTTACCTGCACAGCTTTTTTTTTGTTGTTGTTACTAAGGATACTGGTAGTAAAGGAAACTGTTTTCAGCCAGAGGACACTGGACAATGCAAGGAGCTGCTATTTCCTTTTCATCCTGCCTACTGCTTTTTAACATGCTGAATCCCAAGCACACAGAAGTGAAGTCTTCATTCCAGGCAGGACAGATACATGACATGTTTCCATGCTTACTGACAACCTTGACACACTGTTAGTGTAATCATTTACATTTTGGCATTCTGGAACAAGAATAAAGCAAGTCAGTGACCCCTACTTGACTCTAAATTGTTTTCTGCCTCGTCACAACACACAGATTTAGAAGGATAATTACCTCATTACTTCTGGATGAAAATCTTGAATTAAGCTCCAAGATCTCCACTGTTTCTCTCTTTGCAACTGAAATCACTCCAGACATACAGCCAGAGAGGGTGATAACAGGAAGGCTTCTCAGGGCTTGTGACAGCACCCTCCCACAGAGAAAAAGTTGAGAACCCGCCCTGGGCAGGCAGAGAGGGCACAGAAGCCCCCCCAGCACAGATGGGGGCTGGAGCCCACCCTAAGGCTGTGGCAGGCACCAGCCCAGCTGCCCTGGGGAGGAGCACAACAAGCTCCTGGATCCCTGAGGCCAGCTCCCAGAAACTGCTGGAGAGACACAGCTTACACACCCTGAACCAGGTTTTCGGCATCACTTCCCACCTTGGGCACATGTATTTTTGGAGACAGATCTCATCCTCTCCATGGGCTCCACGGGCTGGATGCTATCAGCTGAGCTAGTCTGGAGGAGCTGTGCTGAAGGGTGACAAATCGCAAGCTTACAGCACCCCAGATCATCTGGAGAGCCAGGAGTCCCCAAATACCACTAAAACGGGGTAGGGCAGAGCAGCCAGCACAAGCAGCACGCCCTAGAAAGAGGGACTGCAGCCCAGCATGCATTCCTCAACAACTACCCAGGCTCCCAGCTGCCGCTGCTCGAGCAGAGCTACTTCAACAGCAGGCAGCTGGGGAATTGGCTGGGTCCCAAATAGGCCAAATTGGGTCACGGCGTGAGTCACTCCCTGCTAGCCAGGAAGAGGCAGGCATCCTGGGTGTATTTGGGAGCCTGACAGAGGTTAATACCAATGTTATGCTTCAATGTTTGCAGAAAATTCGGTTGTCTCACATGGTCTGCACCTTTCCCACAGAGACTGGAGCTGCCCCATAACCCCAGCCCTTGCTCAGCAGATGCGGTGTAACATCTTGTACCAAGCCACACGATACGTGCCTGTTTGATCTTGCACGTGCTTTTTCCATCCAGTAATCCCCTTTCCTTGGAGTTTCTGCAGTGGGTCATCGCTGGGGACTGTTTGTCCAACCATCCCTTTATCAGCAAGAAAACATCACACGCTCTTGCACGTGTTGTCGAGCGTGTAATCCAACCTGTGCACTCTCCGTCACAGGAGAAGTGCTTGTGGTAACCTCCGCACAGCTTACCACAAGCTCTAGGTCCGGCTGAATACAGAGCTCAGGTACAAACCCACGCTCAGGCTCCTGCCCTCCTGCTTAACACATGACCGTGCATGGTGCTCAGTCTCAGCATCACCATCACTGCCAAAAAGTGCTGAAGATGAAGAGGATGACTCACTAATGGAAATTACTGATAGCCCCAAAATCTGCGCTCCTAACTTCAAAACACAGGAAAGTACAGCACCAGCTGTAGCCTTGCCTGACTCAGAGTTTATAGATGTCCAGTATAATACAGACACACTCCTCTTCATTTTTTCTATCATAATTATAGAGTAATTTGAAAATAATCGAGACACATTTTATTCTAGGCAAAAGCCAGTAGTTTGTATTTATATAAGCAGGTGTTGTGTGTCTTCCAGGACCAAGCTGGCTTCTTCCGTTCGGGCTTTTTCCCAGTAGAAAATATTTCAGTTGCTCTGGATCCACGTGGAGCCAACATTAGCTAGTCCTCTATATTTATGGTGCTTGATTTAGCCCATACCATTATATATTAATGCAGGCTGCCACTTAGCCAAGGCCAAGATTTAAAGTGTTATTGTGTTTTCCTTCGGATGCTAACTCTTCCCCGAGCGTTCTTGCTAGCACTGCACAAATCAGGCAGTTCATCACTTGCAGGCAACGGCGCTCAGGGCTCTGAGGAACTCAGCCACATTTTTTTCAGTCCTGTTTTGTTGTTGTTAGTTTTTTTTTTTATATCTAAGGCATCAAGCAGAGTTGTGGGATACAGCAGAATGTCACTGGGAAATGGGCTCCACTTGCTTTTCTACCAGAAGTTCTTTTGTTTTGCTGTAAGGTCTAATTATCTGTTTCAATTTCACCAGTTACATTCCTGATGAGTGAAAGAAATGAGAAATCTGCACGTTTCATTACACTGTCAGCAATTGAGTCCTGATTAAAATATATCCGTGTTGCAAAACCAGGCTTGCATTGAACCTGTTACTCCTTCAGCTCTCCAAAATGCAACCAAGAAGTGTCCAAGCACAGCTGCCCAAGGAAAACATCTTATGCATTTAAAAATGATGAGCACAACTCTCATGCCCTAAAGCCATCCATTTAAGCAGTTGCTGATCTGCAAATAAAATCCATAATGGCTTTTAAAATGTTGCTCAAATTAGTGCTTAATTATCAGCCCTCCTCTGGGAGGTCAGATTGCGTGTTTATTTAAATGATTCCTTTTGCAAGGCTTTGAATGGCCTGGCAGTCTGGGCTACTGCAGTCAGTGGAAATTTAAGTACTTCTGGAAAACTTCAGCACCTCCATCCACGGAGTGGGAAAAGCAGTGCCAGAGGCTTGCTCTGGGAGGAGTGTATTTGAGTTGCCAACAGCATTACGCCACTTGCCTCTGCCATCCCTTCATAGTAGATGTACAAGGCTACTGACTTAAAACCTCAATTCCCCTTCCTGAGAAGGGAGGAATAAAGCTGGATTTGGAAGAGGAAAAGGGAATTTTTTTTTTCATGAGCTGGCAAGGGGAGCATGGCGCTGAAAACAGAGCCTGTGATTTTGCTGTGTGCTGGTGAAAATTGAGAGGATTGGAGTGTGGTACAGCAGGAGAGGAAACAGCCCAGTCTTTAAGGTTTTCATCAGGAAAACAGCCTTTGCAGATCTTGTGTTACTTCTCCAGTAAGTCAGTGAAGTTCAAACAACTCAAGAAGACACTTCAAGGTGATTACAGAGAACTGAAAATAAATCTGGGAGACTGAGTGAGCCAAGGAAAGAGCCCTCAGATATTCCAGGCTCTGGAGAGGACCCTGCTTTTACCAACAATGTTGCCTGCTCCTTGCCCCACGAGGGTCTGTTGGATCTACAAAGCTCTGAGTTGATGCAGTTTCCATGGGTGCCCTTGACTGAACCCACATTCCTCTCAATGCCAACACACGTGGGAGTGAAGTTTTAAGAGCTATGGCAGCATTTTGGGTGCTAATCTTCGGAAAATGGTCACCTCATAACATTTTCAAAGTCCACCTGGAGCTATCCATTCACTTGAGTAGCTTAAAGTACAGTGTGTATTCCAATTTTATGCTGCATCTATATCAATGTGTGTAAAATACCTGTGTAGCAACTGCTGTGATTATTCTGCACGCTAGTTAGTCTATATTTAACATAAAACTAAAAAAGGTTCCAAGAGGACTCGGAGACGTGTCTCATAGCAAAATTATTTTGTGTGACTCACATTTATTCAAATTAAACACAGAAATAAAGTCAAGAAAGTAATCAAAATCATATTTAGTGGGCTCTCAGGTGATTAACCAACATATTCAGAGCCAAACTTCTCTATCAGTCTCTTAACTGGTTCGTTAGTTTCTCTTGGCATGAACAATTTTACAAACCTCTAGCTGACCTTGACATTTGAGAAAAGTGAATTCTGACAATACCTTGATTTATACCAGGGAAAACTTACTTGCCAGTGAGCAATTTGAAGTAGGGATTCAAATATTGTTTCTTTTGTATTTTTCTTGAACCAGAATGAAAGAATAAAAACATCGCTATACACATGCAGAGCCTTCAGTTCTATGAAGTTGAAATTGTTATGAAATTAAAAAAAAAAGAATACTAAGGATTTAAATGGATTTGTTTTCTTGCAAACCACTTACTTTTGAATGACTTCATTACGAAACTTCACAACCAGATGCTGTGTTTTACAGAACACAGCATCTTAGGTACTTGTACCCTTGATCAACGCTCAGTAACTTTCTTCAGACTTTGGGACTAAACACAGGACAACAGCCCTGCCCACAAAATTAAGTCAATACTGAAGTATTTTGCAAAATTAGGATCCAAGTCCTACAGCTGTTCAGTTTCTGCTTGCATAATTTCTGACCAAATCCTGACAAATCTGACCATCACTATTTTCATGATCTTATATTAGTTATATTACTTTGAAAATGTAAAACCATCTTATATTAGTTTCTCATAAATATAAATTGTATTAAAAAGCCAAGCCCTTCACTTCAGTTAAGGATTCTAAGTGACAGTATTACGCTGCCCGATCTCATCACTTACAAAAATCCAGATACTTACGAGCAAGAAAATCATTAAGAACATCATAGATCATACACCACCAGCCTAATAAACACAGTAAGAAGCAGAAAGCACATTTCATCACAGTAATAACCCAGCTACAATTTCAAGGACAGTGTATGAGTGGAGGTGGGATTATTTCTACCTTGATTTTGGTACTTCCACATCTGTTCTACCCATGTGCAGCTGCACTGCCCCATCCCAGCACGAAGGAAGATGCTTTTTGCCTCCTGCCTCCCTCCAAGCAGGGCTTGCTTTCTTTTCAAGTCTACAGCAACCCCCTCAATGACCTGTGACAGTATCCCTATGTGCCATTGCCCTGACCTTGCTGCAGGAGAGCTTTCTTGGAATATTTCTGAATACTTGGGGCCAAGCGAGGATGTACAAGGGCAGACTGGCTTAGGGCACACAGCTCCTTTCTCTTTCATGTTTGTGGCATGTGCTGGAGGGATGCACATCAGCTTTCCTTGGCTGTGTGAGACGAAGGGCAGCCTGTCAAGTGAAGGATTTTGGATGTTGGCATCATGAAGAAAAGGAGGAATATCGCAATGGAAAGGCTACTATGAATTGTTTTGAATGCACTGCAGCCCTTCGTAAAGCTCACCGGTCCCAAAATGTGTTTCAGATCCTTTGAATCAAAACCAGCAGTTAAAGAGCTTTATTTTTTGAGTCATTCCTGTAATGGAAAATACATATGTTTACCCAGACAAAGCTGTAAGAAATATTGCTAACATACTTATTAAGTTTAGCTACGTGAGCCTTTAATTAAAGCAGAAAACTGATAATTTTCGGAGAGCAACGAAGCAGAAATACGCGAAAGACCTTTCTCTTCCGAGCACACTGCAAACTAAAGGATTGCAACAACACATTCATCCCTACGGGCAAACAAAAATATCACTATGAGCTATGATGTGAACTATTCCACAGGAAACACACTGCAAGGGTCAACCTAGTCTATCTGGAAAGAGATTTATACTTTAATAAGCTACTTAAGGCAGAAAGAGGCTCTCTCTGGAGGCCAGTTTTGAACCCCCCTACTGGGATTCACCCCTACTGGGGAGCACTTATGGACACTGCTAGAGCCAGCAGCCATAAATATAGGAAAAATAAGCCGTTTTGTTTGCTTTGTGTGTCTCTGAGCCAGTAACACAGCCCCTGCTGATCACTGGGAGCTAGGTGTGGAGGAGCACTGCTGGTATGTCTGGGCCAGGCTAATCTCCTGCAAGAGGAAAGGGAACAAAAGCTGTAGGAAATCTCTCCAGCTCAAAGAGTTAGGTGCATGCAATAGGTTTCTTTGGTGCTGCTGTAATAAATTATAAAGACCACATTCTCATTGCACCGATGAAGAGGATTTCTTTTCTGAAATTATTATTGCTGGACAGTTTCATTTTGCTGTAACAAATCACCCCATGGTAGATAGAGTAAGGAATATCTGCTGGATAATTTCTCTTTCACAGAACTGTTTGGAATAATTTTGAACAAGAGTTTCCAGTTCAGAGCGACGAAGTGTTCAGACTGAATTCAAACATGAATCATTTTTATATCATTCTTAAGCCTTTTGAAGAACACTCATGAAAAAAACTGACTGATGTGCTCACACCTAGCCAGGATGATCATGTTCTCACTTATCAGCACCCAGTACGATTCCAGTAAACACACACAAAAAAAAAAAAAAAAAAAAAGGAAATGCATGGGGTAAGTCGTGCTTTGTTTCCTCAGTTCACACCTGGTGAGTGACCTAGCCCCCACCCCAAGCCCACTTTGGAAAGGAACTTGGGCCATAGATACCTACCAGGGCATGTTCCCCCTGCTAGCAACTTATTTTGGAAAACTAGACAAAAAAACAAACAGAGAAGCCCCCTTCCACATGGACCAAATGCCTGACTGCTTCCACGGAGCAGCCATCCTCGTAGCATCCCCTCTTCATCATTCATTTCCTGTAAGCCCTTTTCATAAGCAGATGGAAAATGAGAAAAATAGCCAAGTGCAGCTTGACAGTGCAAGAGCTTATTAAAAATGATGAGAAGGTTACAATGTAAGACACCTTATTAAAGAGAAGGGACATGTCCTTTTGGGAGCCTGCCACTGCTCCTGATTCGTCAGCACATTTCCTCTTCCTAAAGCAAACTATCCCAGCTCTCCTCAGCAGCACTCAGTGAACAGCGACAGCAAAGGGTGGCTTGATTCATCGCACAAAGGTGGAAAACGAGTTCCTCACACTGTGCTTAGCACTGCACGGGACATTAACTGAACAAATCCGGGTAAGTTGCAGCTCAGCAGAATGGGAAGCACCCAAAAAATGGCACACACAATGTGCTCTTGTAAGGAATTGTCCAGGAGATGCCAGGCAGGACTTGAAGCTGGATTTTCCATCTGTGACCTGACATTTTCATGGCCACAGGAGTCAGACCCCAGCTCAGTCCAGGTGGCCTGAGCTGCCCCAAAGCAACCAGGATGCCCAAAGCACCCAGCCCTGCAGCAGGGGATGTTCATCAGCCTGCTGCATGCTTCTGCACAGTGATCCTGCTGAGCAACTTGCTGCTCCCAAGGGATTTCAAAGGTTACTAATTCTGCAAAAACCTGCCTCAAAAACCCTTTCTGATACCCTCAAACAGGATTAGCTTCAATGGAGTGCCATCGTATCACCTCCCCTGCCTGAACTTCAGGCAGCGCAGCTCGCATCTGCCTCGGTTTAGCAGGGCTGTTGGTTCCTGTTATTAACATAACACCTTAACCTTTCCCACCAGCTATTTTTCAATAACTTTGATTTCATTTATTTTTTTTCCTTAAGCCTACGCCAGGTTTTATTACTTCTTTCTACTCTCATAACTGCAGGTTAAATACCTCCTATGAAAATCAGGCTATAGATCACAGAGCAGAATCACTCCAAGTTATCAGGTACTGTACTCGATCAGCTGAACACTGACATATGCTTTGCAACAGATTAGTCCCCATAAATTTTAATCACTCCAAATTAGAATAACGCTAAGCTGGCTTCAGGATCTGGCTCCGCTGTGTGAGAGGGACATTTAAAAGCAGAGTTTGAATGGTGTATATGTTTTAGAAGGGCTGTTTGGAAAGGGTGAATTACAGCCCCTTCCTCAATTTAAAAATGCTGTCTCCCAGCTAGAGAGGGAAGGAATGGGAGGGGGTTTGACATATAAAATGCAGCTAAAGATGTACAATATAAGCAAGCTCAGCAGCAGGTCCTCTAGTGCCTGACGGTACGTTTCAGCAAATGACTTTAAGCAAAGTTTTGTCCCTTTTGCTAGATCAAGTCCAGCCACAAGACTAATCCTGCTGAGAAAAATCCCGTTCAGAGAACTAACCTATGGGCAAATGACAGCAGCACAGTCACTGCCAGCACCACAACAGGACCTCTCAGCTGCAGAGCCTGGCAGCTGGGTATCTTCTACAGGTGCCCGGACCTGGCTTTTCTGCCAGGGCACTGCCAACAGGATCCCGAGAGGCTGTGCAAATATTCCCAGCCTCTGTGCAGCTGCCAACAGCAGCGTTACGCGCTGTTTGATGACCTGATGTTATTGTTTTACCTTGCAGCGTTGCTTGAGAGCCAACAGAAACCACTGGCGGATGGCCACATCACATGTCCTCGGTGTCCCAAACACGAAATCAGGCTGATTGCCACGGGGTTCTCTTGCTTTGAACATAGTCTCAGCAGTGGTAAGCATTACTTGAGGTTTCCCAGTGACTGCTTTTAAGTCCTATCACCTCTCAGACATGCAAAAAATAATACCTGAGTTTGAAAAGGCACTGATCTTCTCTGACATTCATACATACACCATCTAAAAGTATCAGAGTTTAGTCTTAGGTTATTATATTGTATTTTTCAAAGCCTTCAACTCAGTAGAAACAACTGTAACTTCAGGAATACAGAGACAGTAAATCTGTACGGATACCACGTTATTACTACTACATAAAACTCAGAGCCCTTAAGTCCCTGAAGTGTGCACAGGACAGGACTGCCAGCGTGAGCCGGAGCCCAACACAGTGCAGCACCCCAAAAGGGTTGTGCCAGTTTGTGGCACCTCCTGCTGGGGTGGAAGCTCAGTTTCAGGGATCGTGTGTTGGATGTTTAAGCTTTCGCTGTGACGTGGCAGAAACGTGCATCTCTTCTGCCAGCACACCGCAGTTACTGTACAACCAGCTGAGTGGCAGCTGCTCACAAAAACATGCTATCACTCACAAGCCTGTGGTCTCGTGCATTACTGTGTAAGAGAGTGCTGTGACAGATGAATGAGACTTTTTGCAGTATTTCTGTTCAGTTAGGCAAGTATCGGGTGCCAAAATGAGGTGCTTCCAGCACTGCAGCCATTCCGGGACAGCCCCTCCAGCTGCATTTTTGCATTTACAGCAAACACAAAAAATGTGGCCCCATATGGGCAGCTTGCTGCTTGCCATATTTAACATTTACTATTAAAACACCATGAAAAACAAGACTTCTGCAATGTAAACCTGTGGCTTTCCTCATCCTGGTCTGTTCTTTTGTTTCTTGCCCAGTCCCTGCCTTGACGTGTTTGTGGTGCTGCTCGTTCGCAGCCTCTCCCTCTCCCTGCAGCACACCCACACCCTGCTCATCACTCACCTGATGTCAGTCTCCATCCCACAAGGCTTAAATCATTAATAAGTCAACTGCCCACAAGAGTACGCTGGCATGCCGTGCTCTCAGCTTTCAGCAGCTGCTGCATTTTGTGTGGAGCAGATGAAAGCTGGAGGAAGACTTAAGCTCAGATCTTCTGCGTCCCAGAGGCAATCACAGAGCTACCTGCTAGTGCGGGATGGTGTCAGTGTGCCTCCTGTTCTTCCCCTCACCATCTTGTGATATTAGCTTTTGATAAAAACAAGTAATACATGAAAAACAAAACATTTTTTAGTAGAAAAAATATGGTTACACTGCTTTAGCTGAGCGGGGAACCTGTACGCGCACCCACTTCTCAGGAAGTCTTACCCCATATGCCCACTGCTCATTAAAAGGGCACAGACCCAAATCTCAGCTGTTCCCTGCCTGCTCTTCACTCCCCATAATGTGAGGAGCCACGTCTGGGACTGCCCAGGTGCCTGTGGGTCCTGCTCACCTCTGCTGCTCAGCCAGGGGGACGAAGCAGCTGCACCAGGGACCTGCAGCTGCCCGTGCTCAGCCAGACACACTGTCTATGAGGCTAGAGGGAATTCAGCACGACATCCCCTCCCTGCAGCTTTCTGTCCCAGCCCAGGGCACGCAGTTTGCTCTGACAAAAGCAAGCTCCTTGCTTCAAGCTGCAGTGAATCTCTCAGCAGGTGCTGGCTGCAATCCTGCTAGAGGTGGATCCTTGCATGGATTAGGAAACACCCCTGCAGCAGGGCCACACAGCTATCTTCTGCTCTCCCACATCCCAAAAGACTCTCTGGGGGGCAGTTATCAGCCTCAGACCTGCCGTTTGCCAACAAACCTTGCTGCTCCACTGCACAGATGTGCTGACATTGCTCTAAAATAAACAAAAATAAAGTCTGATTTGTTTTCTAACTGCTAAACTAGCTACTTTTTAGAGTTGGCTGCTGGTTTTCCATAAAATCCAACCTGTCTAGGTGTCAATACTGGAAAAAAAAGTCATCCTCCCAGATGATGTTCAAGGTGACCAGCACACGGAGAAATCCCCTCCCCGAGCTAAAGCACTGCCTAGCTTTTGCAGCGACCCCCCCACGTCTGCCAAGCACCGACCACTCAGGCACTAGGATGCTTGGAGTGGGAACAGGTTTTCCGACCCTATCACATTTGAGACTTTGAAGATTTTCCATATTCTAGAACAGAAGACAGTCAAAAACTTCTGTATGCTGAAAATGTCAAAAAGTCAGAGCCCGGGACTGATTCATTCCAACTGAAGCACTGAAAAATGATTGAACCTTTTGATTTTGACCTTGAAAGCCTTCTGCAACACAAACACTGCCAGGGAAACATTTTTCTTACTTCAAAGGCCAAAACATGATTATTTCCATGATTTCAAAACAATTTTTAGTTTAAAAAGCTGCCGTTTTCCTTACACACCATCTTGGTTTTGAAAAACTTGGCATTCACTAATGCTATTTTTTTTTCCAAATTTCTTTATCATTCAAATGTTAATAAAACCAAATAGCTCACAAGCTTTATTTTTAGCTTACAGAGATTAAACATCCTTCACATTAATGGCTCTTCTAATGTTTTACTTCAGTTCATTCATTTCCCTCACCCAGTGAATAGCAGACTTCTCAGAAATCAACACAGCTCGTTAGAAAAAAGACAAAGTGCCCATTAAATTATCAAGTGCCTTTCTCATCAGAGCACAGCCATCATTCTCTGCAAAGGAAAAATGGAGATTAATTGACTCCCTAGTAAAAGCAATGTTTAGACAGATGGCACTAGGAAACATCCGACTGGTATTCCTTAAATTGCCACGTTTAAGTGATGGGGATGTTTTGGGAAAGCAAGTAGGGGAAGTGTCAGTCCTGTCCCTTCGTCTCAGGCTGAAGCAGGGACAGCTGTGTCCCACCAGCCACTGTGTGCTACTTGTTCATCCAACAACCAAAGATGCTGCAGAGATAAACTGAACTATAAAACAGGAAAATTAAAAAAAGAAATGTTACTATCAACTTTTCCAGGTTAAAAAGGCACATATATAAAGCAAATATCAATACTACTGTCATTAATAGAGTTTTGTGGCAGAAAAACTTATTTGCTTCAGTACTTTTGTCTCATCTTCATTACTTCAGTATTTGAGTTTTATATGTAAACGAAGATTAACTTACACACTCAATTTGCATAAAAAAGAACAAAAGTAAATCCTGAATAATTTTAGGCCTGTGACCTTTGGAAACATGCAGATAGTGGTGGTCACCTCCAGAACTATTTTCAATGATAAAAAAAAAAAATGGAAGATGTTCCTCTACGTTACTTTTCTTTTAATAACCTTTTCAGGGCAGGAGTGATCCCAGGCCATAAACTATTTAGACTTAGCCTTGCTAGGAAACCAAGTGGCAGAACTGGTGCCAACCACAGAGGAACATGAAGGCTTCAGGATTGTGGCCACCGTGCCCCTCTTCTGCAGCACTTCACAGCAGAAGCTGCCACAAGAGTACATCAAACAGCCAGCACACCCCTTTGGTCTGCCTCCCAAAGCAGAGAGAAAATCCTGCAAAGGGGATTTTAAGAGAGCTGGAATCAGCAACGCGATGTGACCACTTCGGCAAGCGCCAGAGCTCTGCTGTGAGGGCGCAAACAAGAGGGGCACCACACGCTCTGCCCCATGATGGAGCAGGCATTGGCACAGCAGGCAATGCAGAAGCTACTGACATTAAAGAAACTTCCCTCCCTCAGGGAATCTGCCCCAGCTGCAGTGAAATACTGGAGTAGGCTAAAATACCTGCACAGAAGGCTTGCAATATTCAATTCCTTGCTTCGCCCTATATACAAAGGGTCCATTCACATCAGTAGTTGCAGACACTGGGTTAGAGACAGCAGGGACCTGACATCCAGGCTGCTTTCCTTGTCCCAAGCCCTGAGGGGGGAACATCTGCCAAAGTGCTTTTATATTTCCCCTTAAACAGGCGCTCTCCCTGCCTGTGACAGCAGCGACAAACCCCAGAAGTGCCATCTGTTCCTCTAGATGGGCAACAGCAGCACCAATCGCACCACAGCAGTTGGAGCCCTTAATAAATACGCTACCCAGTTTTCCTAAATACTGGGGCTGGGCCTAGACTTGGAATTGCTATTCCAGGTGGATTTATTGATATATGTGTTGCACCAACTGCTGGCCTTCAGTGATGAGCAAAGGCTGATCCAACTGGTGGTACTACAGCATTAACCCAGGCCTGCAAGGAGCCCTAAGAGCTCTGCTAAAATTTTGCCTTCGTTCCCAAATCTTGCCTGGAAACCACATATCTTTGGGATCCGGGTCCCAAAGGCAGAGCACACAGCCAGCCCCACAGCTCCTGACTGCTGAGGGCTGGCTGTTCGCCTTGCTTTGCTGACAGATGGTGCCTCGAGTGCCTGAAATAGATAAGGTTTTGTTGCCTAAGCTGAGAATGCTGGCATGAGCCCTTCAGATAAGAGAATACCTGCACAGGGGGCTGCATTATCAGCATGTTTTTAAGACACTGCAGATTACCAGGGAAAAGGGGGGGCTTTAAGGGGAGGCATTTCATTGATTTTAGAGGGCATTGCTGAACAGGGCTCACTCCCATCCAACAGACACTGAGCAGGGAAGGTTACACGAGCACATGGGGGCTGCGAGGGGGTGTATCCACCCGGTCTGCTCAGTAACAGAGCCACCAGATCAGCCTTATTACTGTTTTAGTCAATAAACCCCACTGGGTGAAACTATGTGGATGTTTATTACGACTAATATTTGACAGAATGAAATTAGCACATAGATGCTCTTATGTTGGTTAATGAGGTCTGAAATATAACACTATAAATCATCAACAACAGCCATCTGCTGACAGACACATGAAAAGCAAAGCAGGTGATTATAGCACAGCCACATCACTGCGGTGCCAACAGTTTAAAATAGCAGCCTACCTCCCCACAGCACACCAGGGGGGAGATTAGGAAACAAGCAGTTTTCCCTTGCAAGCAGACATCCTGGGAGGAAGCTGGAGCGAAGCACAGAGCTGCTGAAGGGATTGAGCCTTCCACCCCATCCCAATGCAGCCTTAAGTGCCCTTGGATCACCAGTGGATAGGAAAGGTCTGGTTACATCATCCCTTCCTCTGACAAAATAAAATGAAGATGCGGCTGCTGTTAAAGGGTCTAGATCTGGGTTTAGTGTCAAGCAAAGTCTTTGGGTGTTTCCAGCCCAGACTGGGCAAATGCTGCAGTTGTATTGTGCCCAAGTTGGTATCAGTGAAAGTAAAGGAAAAATTTACAACCAGTTTGAAATTGTTGAACAATTATGAAAAATACAGTATTAATTAGTAGTATTTATTATCCAGAGTTCCTAATTCCCATGGTGATGAGGCAATCAGGCTTTCCAAACATATATTCATTTTCATCCAAGGTCTATAGTAAAACATAGGGCTGAGTAAATGACTCAAGTACAGCGATTTATGTTTACTGTCCCATATTTTTTATTTAGCAAGTAAATCTACTTGGGAGACCACCGCAGGTAGCAGGAGGTGAGCATAGGGGAGGCATCACAAAATCTGTCTGTATGGATGGATTACAGCAGCAAGCACTCACACTCTGCAAACAGATCTCCTAGTAGCTGGGCTCAGTTTATGGGCACACATCTCCTGCTTTATTACCCAATTCACAGCCCATTTCAGTGCAGGGGAGAAGTGCCAGGCCTCTGGTTATGAACACAGACATCACCTGGGTGGTATCTGCCTGCTCTACAGCCCTCTCCTCCCAGAGAGCATCCCCAGCTCTTGATGGAGCATAAATGAGCACCTCCTTACCTGTCTTGAGGAGCAGAATATTCTCTGAAAGCTACCAGTATATTGCAGACAACTGAAATATGACCAAGTGCTGTACAAAAACGATGGCCCTAAGTCTTTTCTCTTTGCTGCATGATCGCTTCACAGTATAACAGCATATACTCTAAATTATCCTATGATGGGGTTCTAAAGTATAAGCTTTTTTTTTTTTGTATCCCACTACAATCTGCTGTACTTCTGTGGTTTTGGCTTCCATTTTAAAACTTTGTTTGTTTGTTTTCCTAACCTATGCAAATTCAGTGCTTTTCATTCACCTCACCTCCGCCATTTCCATGTTTACGACCACCCTTCACCAGCACAAGATTCATTTAGCGTGGTAACATTTTTTCCACAATAGCAAGTTACATCTGCAACACTTGAAGTCTCTAAGAACCACCAAGTTACAGCAACACCTGTGAATAATGCCCCTGCTCAGGAAACTGCATTAGACAGCAAACCAAACATAATCTGTCATGCAAGGGTCTTGGTCTGTACTCCTTCTCTGAGGACTTTGTGAAGCTCACTTTCTTACATATGCCTCACTGGAATTAATTTTAGATGACTTATCTGGATCAGTGACCAAAAGGTTCACAAAAAGCCAGCATGAAAGCATGGAAATAGTCAACTGCGATGAAAGAAGAAATTCAGGGAGCTGCTTTGATCAGCACTAACAGGTAGAAATTGAAAATCAACACTAGCAATTACAGCAACCCCCAGCAACGTTGACCCTATAGTTGGCCTTTAGTGTACAATTGTTTATCCTATGCCAGCAAGAGAAAGCTGGCCAGACTTTTCACATGAACTGCCATAGGAGAACAAGAAACCTGAGAGGAACACAAAAGTTTGTGACAAATGCAAAGCCACCAGGGAAGAGCAGAACTCCAGGAAGAGCTGCAGCAGACCAGGCACGTTGCTCTTGGCTTGTGTAATGCACCTTGCTTTAGCCAAGGGACTGTTGAAAACTAGGGAAAATCAGCATGGAAGGTGTTTGATAAAGGAGGTTTGTGTTCTGACAGGTTCGTTTTGTTAAAACGTGGCCCTCAAAGACTTCTGGGCCATAGAAAGAATCTAGCTTGTAATTCTGGGATGTGTTTGGACTCCATGTGGTCAAGGCACTGTCAATGATGGCAGGAAACATCTGGAGACAGCTGGGCACTAGTTCTAAATAGGAGGCACAGAGCGAAGAATAATCTAACATCACATTTCTTTTATGTCTAGATCTCAAAATACCTTGCAACACAAAACATAATGGATTTTGCTCAGCCGCCTACCTGGCTGATAAAACAACATCTCTTCTAATAGACAAAGTGCAGCACTGACTTTCCTGCTGCAGTCACTGTGCTTGATAGGGATAGTGATATAGCACAAGATTAACCTGCAAACATTCACTGCATATCTGTTAACGCAAATAAACCACACCTTGTAGTCACCCCATGGACAAGATTACATCTGCAAAGACCTGTAGGATTTGAAATCATTTCCACATCTCATAGTCTACAAATGCAATGTGTTTCTAAGTTAGTCTTGTCACAGAAAGCAGACATACTGTGAAAAGAAGTGGCAGCCTGCCCCACTTATTTTTAGAGAACTAAAAAAGGAAAAACTTTCCTTGATGTAAAATTTTGGGGAAAACTCTGCCCAGTTCCTACAACTGGGATGCTTTTAATGCAAACCATCCTTGTCTGGCAGCAGTCTCCTGCCTGCTGTCAAGTGTTTGGGAAGTGCCCCCATGTCCCCAGTCCTTACAGAAGTCCGTGGCTCATTTCTTTCTGCTGGCCTTTCTACAATTCTGCGAGTGCCAGCCCCAGCACTGACTACTGCCGCTTTGCAAAAACCACATCTTGATGTATTTTGATATCCAATGCCAAAAGGACCTCCAGACCATGGCAATCCTTGAAGCGACATTGACTGCATCTGCTGGAAGCAAAAAAGCAATTACTCAAAGCGCTCTGACGGCAGAACATGGAGGAATATTTAAGGAGTTTTAAAAGCTTATCAGGGATCTCAATTTTGTGACTTGTTTTCAAATTTCCTCCGTAAGTCATGCATCAAAAAAAGAACGCAAATAAACAAGGAAAAAGATATTGAAAAGATTATTTCAGTCAGCAGTAAAAACGAAGCAATACAACGGGAGATTAATTTCACCTCAGAGCATGCCAAGTGGTGACATGAATACTCATTTCAGAAGATGCAAAAGGAGTTTGTGCCCCAAAAGATGGAGTGTGATTATGAGCTTAATGGGTTGTTTAACTTGATAAAGCGCCAGATTCTAAATAGAATCTGTGCTTTAAATATTTAATCATATTTTGAACAGTCTCCCATTTTTTTCCTTGGCTAAAACCAGACAAAACTGCATTTTTCCTTAAGCCACCAAGAACTTTGATACAGAAAACAAGCAGGAGGGGCAAGACTTGGTTAAATTTGAACCTGTTTGGGTGCCTTTTGGTCAAAGCAGTGACATCTCAGTACAAATCCCAGACAGTTTCAAAACATTTGCTGACAAGTGATGGGATTAGCCAGTGCCTTTTGACTCTGAATGGCTTACACAGCCTCAAGTGGATGTGGAGCATCCTTCCTACCCATTGCCATGGACAGCAGCCCAGCCCAAGATCCAGAGCCTAGCAGAGCATCCTGATGTGACCAGCAGCTTTGGAGAAAGATGCCTTTGTGGCTGGATGTTTTATATCCCAGTGCCCAACACATGCCTCCAATCCCAGCCCGTCAGAGCAGCTCCTCCAGCAGGCACAGGTGCATTCAGCTTTTTGCAGAGTCGGGTCCTTGGCAGCTTGGAGTAAGTTTTACATTCCAGGGAGTCTGTTTGGATAACAGAAAATGCAAAAACCTTCACACGGCAAGTGATCCCTCTCCGAGCAGCATTATAAGCCTGGCAGACATCCAACTGGCACAGTAGCTGGGAGCAGCAAGCAGGCACCACTTAGCTAGTGATGTGTAAAGGGCACTCCTTAACAAGTGCTGCCTCAAAAACTGTCTTGTGAAGCCTTCCAACTTGGGTTGTACTCATACATCACCGAAATCATCTGCATATAATTGAGGGTAGCTAATAGTCCCAGGCTTCAAATAAATCTGGCATTTCTGCTGCCCACCAGCAGTAAGTGTGACACTTCACTTTGCCTGTTGTGCCTTCCCTTTGGCACATATGGCTAGCTGATGGAGACATAAATACTCCTTAAGTGACTGCTTTTGCACCCTTCATTGTTTTAGTCCTCAGAAGCTCCCTGTGTTTGGAGCCAAACATCCTACTACATTCCCACCCAGAGGTTAAACCTCCCTTAATAACTGCTTTTACAACTCCGCTTCCACTAATTCTAGTGCCGGAATTTAACACTTTCACTAATGCTGGATCAGACTCTGAAGTTGGCTCTCGGAGATACACCAGAACTTTATTTTATCACAGAGCATTTGAGCCAAGCTATAGGTACTTCACAGTCCAGTTGGACTTCTCTGTAGGGACCTGGTGGTACATCTCTCCCACACTGGGCTTTATGGGCACAAAGGGATGACTCCAGATCACATCTCCCCCCTCCAGAGTGGCTCTTAGAGCCCACAATTCCTTCCTCAGATGCCAGAGCAGTAACCAGGCCTCCCTACCGAGAGAGTAAACAGTTATGCTTGGAGTCCTGTGCAGATTTGACCTGCCCCTTGTTGCAGTTTGTAAACTTGGACTGTCTGCAATGCTGCAGAGAGACATAAGCACACTCAGCATGGCAAGCATGGTTTTTCCTGCAGGAAGAAGCAATGGGAAGGCATCAGATTCCTTCCCTCCCTGCCCACAGCCAACCCAGCCTCAGCTCTCCCTCTAACGCCCTTGAAACACAGACGGTGCAGTGGGTGGCACATCTCAACCATCCAGACGCAGGAGCAAAGATGGTAGGAGATGGGTTACTTGGGATGCCCAGCACCAGGGCTTTTGACTGATGTATCTGGGCAAAAATTCCTCAGCAGTGTGAGCAAGAGGGGCAAAATCTGCCCCTCTTTTACCACTGTTTATCTCACTGGGATCTTTTTCACTTCTGTCCTCATTACTTCTGTCCCAAACCCCATTATTTTCTCTTGGCTTCCAGCTATCCTAACAGCAGCCAATTTACCAAATTAAAAATGAAATGTAAACAGAAAGAATCAAACCTAACAGCTAGCAATCTGAACAAAAAGTGTAATGAAGTAACTATATGCAAACAAGCAGCTTACAGAGCTAGCAGAAATTGAGAGAGAATAGTAAGAAAGGAAACAAAAAGAGGAAAACCAGCAAAAGCACCCAGCAGGTCCAGGACCTGCACCACCCCTGGGACCTCTCAGCTTACTGGGGGGATTTGATGCTCACTCCTGCCCACAGCTCAGCTCAAGACTGACTGGTGGTTTTCCCTCTTTACCTGCAGAAATCAATAATGCTTAAATTTCATTAAAACACCTGGTTGTGCATAGATGTTTGTGGGATCGATCCCGCAAGTCCTTCCGGCTATCACAGACACCAGGGTTGCGGCTACAGTTGTAAGAAGATAAAAATATCCAACTACCTTACTGAGCTGGCCTGATCCAGTCTAACAAGAACAGGAGAATAATTAGAAAGCCTCGTTTTTGCAGACATTCAAGCTCAGGAGCAAAGTTTGGTCCAAGAACTCATCTCAGGGTGGATTTAGAGCATGGAGGTGAGGGGACACCCAGACCTGCTGGCACACAGCCGGTGCAGAAGCCACAGAAGTCACCCTGCCGGGCTCTGGAGCTGCCTTCACAGCCCAGCCCCACACAGCACCTCCTCCCAGAGCTGTGCTTTCTCCTGGGAGCGTATTTTGAGCTTGTTTAGTTAAGTGCATCAAAGTGAAAAACAAACAAAAGCATCAAGAAAAGGAAGACAAAATTAGCTAGGATGAACCCTCTCTGATCAGAGTGGTGTTATAAATGCCTAAGAATAATCATTGCCCACCCAACGAATATTTTCAAAGGAAAGCAGCTAGGCTTTGATGCCTTCGGAGCTCAAGGACTTCAGCTTTTTGCTTGAACTCCCTCCATTGTGTTTCATGTTTTCTTAAGGGAAAACACGAGCACCAGAAAAGCACCCTTATCCTTAAGTGTGCTGCAGCTAAAGAGATGGCTTCATCTCCCACTCAGAGATGAGAAGTGCTTTGCTTTTCAAGAGGTTGAGGTAAACAAAAATTAACAATCAAGGGAATCAAAAATGCCCAAAGGCTCTTTGCTCAGTGCTGAACAAGTTCTACAAGCAACCCCCCGCCCAAAAAACAAACAAACAAACAAACAAAAACACTAAACACCTCAAACTAAACCACAGTTGCAGAATCACAGGTATTCAGGCACTCACACTGCAAGAAGAGGAGACACAGCAAGGGAAGATGCAGAAGTGTACCACTCTGCCCATAAAAGCCAAGGACAATGCCCTGCCACACACCCGTGAAGCGCAGACACGTGGGTGGCAGCTCTGGGATTTTCAAGGAAGTTGGGGACAGCATCTCAGGAGGCACTGCATGTACCTGGCCAGAGGCCAGAAGCTCTAATATATGAGCAGCAGACAACTGTGCAAACCTTTTGCAAACAGGCTGCTACATAAATCAAAGGCCACAGAAAAGACCCTTATGCAGGGTGAGAAACCCCATCCACAGCATCCCCCATGGGTATCCTGTGCCTGGGAGGAGTCCAGACTGGGTTTGTCCCCTCTCCACACATTATCGTCACATCCCTGATACCTTTCAGACCTAAATCTCTGCCATGGTAGCAGATGGGAACCACTGTCCCAGTGTTGTATGTAGCAAAAAAAGGCTACAAAAGAAAATGCTACAAAATAAGCTGAGCCCTTTTATTATCATGCACCACCAGATCTACCTTTGCATCTTCAGTCAACTCAGCTGCCCTGTTTCTGCAGCAGTCAGATATCCTTTGATACTCTTTGTGATCAAATAGTTCTCTAAAAAGATGCACCACAAAAGACCTTTTTAGATAAAGGGGCTTTCAGCATCTAGCCTCATAGAAAATATTGTTTGAAATAACTCAGTCATTAGCAAGCCATTCTCAATCAGCACTTAATGAACGAGAACACAAGAGAACTATTACCACAATTAGCTACTATAATAATTTCACATTTTCTTTCACTAAGTGAATGAAAAATAAAGCGACCACAATTATCTGAGGTATTTATGTGGAGTTCCGCAGCCCTCCCACAATTATTTGATTGGATGATGCTGGTTTCATCTAACTGCCTAGGTGACAAGGGAAAGGGGCCCTGGGGGCAGCACCCTGTACATCTTACAGACAAGGAAAGAGGTTTCACCCAACACAGGAATCAGAGAATGCTATTTTGGATGCAGGCTATGGGATCAGGTGTTGCCTTCAGCAGCAGCAATAACTCCAGTGAAGTGCCGTCAGGGTTGAACCTGGTGTCAGCCTGCCCAAATCTCCATACAGCAGATAGGTTTCTGGTGATGGGATCCCAGTCACATCCTCTGGAGAAGCCCTGGCACAGTTTTCCTTTGACCAGAGCTGCCTCAACAGTGATGCCTCCACAGGCCCCAGAGCTAAAGCTTGTCACCCAGAGAAAAGCGACCAGGTCTTATTTTAGCCTGTAGGGATAGCCTATAAATCTGTGAGATATCCTAACCAGTCCCCCATATGCTTCAACCTCTAATTTTAGAGAGTGCTCTGCATCTAGACCCTCGTTTCCACCTCCTGCTGTTGGCTTTCCATCACCATCCCCACCAGCTTCAAACTCCAACCACCAGCAGCTTCTGGAAACCACCAGAGAGCAGCTCTGCTCTGGCCAGCACCCAGCCTGCACCCTGGTGGTCGCCCTTGCCCCTAAGGGTGCCCATGCTCACCTCCCCGGGTGATTAGCAAGGTGGTGCTGCTGCAGCAAGGAGGGTTTTCAATCCCTCCACGCTTCTGCTCTGCAGTGAAGTCCATAAACCCAACCTGTTCGATGGTAGACAGCATATTGAGGCTATTAGCCAGAGTCAGGCAACAACAAACAGCATCCTGCTATGAGATTAAATTGAAATGCAGTAAAATCCCCAAACAGGAAAATATGCAGATCAACGTGAACTTTGCCACTTTGCTGAATTAAAGCACGTGTAGTGACAGGGCTTGTTTTTCAGATGGGAAGCAATAGACTTTTCTGTGCGATGTTGCTGACATCTGGACATAAGCAGTGTTTTTCTTAGGAATTGACAGTGGAAATGCAACAGATCTTCCAGAGGGCATCGCTTCCTTTCATTCAACAAGATATCTATATTTTAAGAAAAAATGAAGTTTTAATCAAAGTTCTTATGTTTGTCAAAAGCAGCAGTAGCGACAAGTGCTCGTTGGTTGCTGGCTCGTGCTGAGCCAACCATTTGAATGTTATTCTGGTTGATTAAATTTGCATTGCTAATCACAGAGAAGCCATATGCCTCACACACCTGTAGAATACAGCTCTGGGCTTTGAAAGGTTATTAGCACACTTATGTTTTGGCAAGAAAGGACTTTTTCAGCATGGGCACGAAAAGCACCTGGGGGTGCAGAGGGATGCACAGGTCCTGGCCACTTGTCCTGCCTGCAGCCCCCAGCACAGCCCTGCATACAGCAGGGGAGGGGAGGAACCTGCCTCATCCTGGGCAAACACCCTTCGGTTCCAGCAGAAACATGTCAAGGCTCATTTCAAAAAGAGAAAAGAAAAAAGGTTTGTAAAGATAATGTAATTGCTGCTCTACCTGGCTTCAGCTGCATTTTAAATGGCTTGGCTAAAAATTAGGGGTTTGTTTTTCCTGTTGTCTAATTAAGAATTTTGTCATCACTTGAGATTGCTGGAATTACTGTTTTCTCCTTCAGGAGATATTCCAAAAAATTAAACAGACTTCTGCTACTCCCATTAAGACTTCGTAGAGGGATTTTTATCCTGATTAAAGCATTAAAAATTAATGCCATGCAGACAGCTCCCTTTGGATTGTACAGGCTGCAGCTACTGCCTGTCTCCTCCAGGTATTGCAGCCAACACTGCCTGTAATTAACGTTACCTGTCTTAGCCACTGCCTTCTTCTCAGGGAGCTTTCAGCAGAGCTGAGCAGGGGCAGCCCAGCCTGCTCTGAAGGCAGGCTGCAACACCAGGCAGAGGGAGCCTTGCCCTCTTTCTGGCACGCAGCTTCATTAGCAGTGAAGCAAACACTACGCTGAGAAAATTCAGCATGCATGGAGCTTTCCAGGCTAAGGCTCCTGCTTTGGGGTCAGCTCTCAGCATTCACTGCCACCCCTGTGATACCCAAGCTCAGAAACGCTATTTGCTTTTTCCATTTAAAAGCTGCTGCCTGGGAATGGAATGAAGCATTTCGGGAAGCCTAGCCGAGCTAGCACTGCACCCAATACACGTGGCCAACAAGGAGGGTGTTTGGTCTCAAGATGGGAAATCTCTGCGCAGAAATCCCACAAGAGCCACAGTGTGGGCAAGCACTGCTTGCTCCCATTACCAACCCCCTCCACCACAGCCTTGCTATTTGAGAATTACAAGCTCCACTTCCCTCCAAATTTCCAAAACTTTAAGGGGCTTATGGAAAACTCTAAGCACAGCTGGGCACAGTAGTTCCTCGCAGCAATGCCTGAGGAAGAAATGTGAGCTGGTGAGTACTTATTGACAAGCACCTGCTCTCCTTATTCCACGGGTATTTGTGGTATTAGGCAGACAGGACAGATAAGCCTGAGTGCATTTTTTCCCCCCCAAAAAACATGCTGGTAATACCAATACAGCAAGAAATGCCCAGCAAGAAAACACTGAGGCCTGCAGAGCCAGAAACATGGGGGGATCCAGCAGGATGAACACCTGTGCAAACTTTCAGGACACAGCAACCTGAAGGGCGCATCCAGGCAGCAGCACCCAGAGCAGATCCAGGGATGCTCCTCAGGCTCTAAGTTTCCCCAGTGTAGTTTTACAGGACTAATATTGAAATCAGGCTCCAAGGAAATGAAAGATGTGCAAGGACTTCAAAAATGACTCCCTGCAACACACCCAGACAGCTTGCCATGCACCCCCTTAAGGCAACACCTCCCTGGCCACACTGTACCCTAAGCTCAAGGGCACACGAAGTTTCAGCACGCAGATCTCTGCTCTCCATTCTCTAAATGAGGAAGGACCTTGAAAGCGCTGTTTAAATTTAATTTATAGACGAGAAACCCAAAGTTTCTTAAAAGAGTACATCAATAAATTAGCATCAGTTTTTGCTGCCTTGTCAAGGATTAGCGGTTTTAATCCACTTCAAGCATGAATTGGGAATTGGAAAATAGTGCTGAGATATTAATAACAAGTAGTTCAGTGTGTGCCCTTAATTTGCTTAAATTTAAAGGGCTGGTAGGAGTTTTCATGCAGAGTGGAAAAGAAGCTGAGTAGATAGAATAAAAATGCTTTCATGGCATAACATACCTAAAACTTTCTGGCTACAAAGCCCAGTTTTCCAGAGGAGGCTGGGTGTTGTCTCTCTCCACCATGACTGATAAAAAAGAATGTTTTAAATTAAAAGGTGGATCTTAAGCAGACCTCCTCAAGTGACATGAGGATAGTTGTCTGCATCCATGCAATGCCCCCTGTTTTGCGGAAACAGGGATTTAAGCCTAGATTGTAATTACTTGTATATGCTGCATGTGCTGTTAATGCTATTAATGCATAACATCTACGTGACTTGTGGGATGTAACGTGATAAAGTGAAAACCTACACATAAATCAATGTAAAGGCAGGGAGGAGGGTTTGTCCAGGTCTAAGGAACTGGTCTTGGGAACACCAAGGCTTGTGTTTCTCATCTGTAGGTATGTTCAACTGCAGATGAGTCCTGTAGGCTCCCTGCAGCCCTGTTCTCCCAAAAATAATACAGGGCTATAGAGCTGCCATTGCCTAGTCCAGAGGTATTTGCAAGGACAAGTGCTTCCCAGATTTGTGAATATTCAGCTATAAGTTCTGAAGAAAGTGATGGAAAAGTCAAATAAAATCCCCTACTGCAGGTTTTCATCCTGAAGAGCCACATAAGAATGAAACGTGTGCTCTGGAATAGCCCCCAGGTCTTTTACAATCCTGGATTCATTTGCAGTGTCCCTCCTGTGCCATATCAAACCCTTCTCTGTGCCATCTTAACCAAACCTACCTACACACAGGCCAGGGATAAGCTTTCAAGCCTGTATTAATCCACATTTGGTCTGTGGGTGAACAGCGAAGAACATGGGGCCAAGACCCAGTGATCTTCCTGAGATCTGCTAAATCTCTGCTGCTGCTGGTTGCCATCTCCAACCATTCCCCTCATCCTTCCATCAGCAGCTGGGGAGGAGGCCAAGGATGCCCCTGAATCATCAGAAGTTGCCTCTCAGACCCCTGTGAGGCAGAGTTTTGGGTTCATCCCATGTAGCAGCTGCTCACACCCCTCTCCACACTCACACCTTCCCTTCAGATGCGGTACCTGTGCACACAGGGGCCTCCAGACAAAGTGCAGTGCTTCTGGAAACAGCAGAACAGGTGGGGATAAAGTAGGTCAGAGGCACCAAAGGGCTTTTAAACTGATCATCAGTGCTTCAGGGAGCAAATTAACATACCTCAAGTTGTTTGGAGAACACCCACAAGGCCTGTTCCCTACCACAGCCCCATACATCATCGATTTAATGGGCTGGTTTCCTCAGAGCATTTCATCAGCACAGACATTTGCCCTTTGACAAACCACATTGATCATTTACACTACTAATTATTTTTAATTCAGAAAATGTCATATGAATTGTTTGAAATGTGCTGTGTGAAGAGCCGTGGTATTGTTGATTATCTCCCCTCGATTCCTGCAAAACAGCTGGCACAAATTTGGTCCAGGCACGTAAAAAAGGAAATGCAATTAATATAAATTGAGCTGTATGTTAAAGTCCCCTTTCTCCTCCCAGATAAGGGTAAATGACATTAGGATAAGTAGTGCAAAGAAGCTCAGACAAGACTGCAATAGTACAGCCATAAATCACAGCGTCTTGACATAACCTCATTTACAACACGCTCCTCATCCCCATGGCCCTTGCCATCACACAGGAAAACGCAGAGATGCTCCAAAACCAAGGACAGATTGCAGAACCAAAGCAAGGGGAGCAGAGACCATGCTCATCAACAGTTGTTTTTGAGAGGCAGGAAACAGCCCTCTTTTTTGCAGGCAGAATGACAACAGTGGGAATCTCATCGTGTCACAGTCACTCTGCATTACATTTACAATCCCATCCCAGAATACCCCCAGATTGCCCCTCACTCATGACTTTTACTGACCTGCTTTTACCCAGTCAGAGTGTTTGGGCTCACAGCTGGAAGCATGGCATGAAGCTCACATAGGACAAGCTCTCAAGAGATAAATTTTACCTGAAGACATGCTTCTCAGAGCACAGCAGATGTGGGGCTCGTTGGACTCTTCCAACCTAGAAATTCTGTGATTCTGTGACTCGCTGGGATGTGCATGGCTGCTGACTTGTCCCAGAAACCACCAGTTAGGAAAAGTGCTTTTAAAAGGAAGAGAAGACTGAGTTTTCTTCCCTAGTTAGATCAAGTTCTGATACTTTTTCCAGATTACTCTCAAGTAAAACTTTAATGATAATTCAGTATTTTTCCTGCTAAATTAAAGCTACTTAAAAGCATTTCATATCAGATCTTCCATACCTGTTTTGCCAAGGTAATTTAGGCAAAAGAAACCACAAAACTGGTCAGAAGTATGGAGAGAAAGTGGTTAAAAATGTATTTCTCTCCAGTTTGACCTTATTTAGGGATAGGTCATGACAAAGTGAAAATTCATCTTCCAAAAAGAGAGATACAGGGTTTAATCCTTCCTAATTACGGAACAGCTGGAAACAACCTATTTATGTAAACAGCCCACTTAAAAGAAGCACAGCTTGACCAAACAGCCACCAGTGGGATACGCTTCCTCCCCTCCTTTGTAAGGGGCCAGATCAGCTTTCTGCACCTCCAAGCTGTTGACATTAGCCTGGATGTAATCATGTTGCTGTCTAGCTAGGGAAGATTGATGCCTATCCGAGCTGACAGACATGCTGATGCCTCTTTCCTTAGGTTTCCAAGGTTATGGCTTGACAGTCAATTAAAAAGTTTTCTCTTCCCTGACAAACTGTTGGGCTCTACCGAGTTTTTCCCCCTTCTTCCTGTCTCAAAAAAAACCTTTGTGCTCTCCTGTAGATCACAGGGATTTTATTAGCAACCTGCCACAGCAGCCTTTCTCAGATGACTTTATATTCCTCCACACTGCAGAAAGGGCAGGTGGCACCTGCATCTGGGTCCTGCGATGTGGTCCATACCCACAGCACTGCCCTCGACCCTTCCAGCTGGTTGCGGATGCTCACAGCAGAGCTGATTGCCAGAATTTGAGAGCAAACCTGGACAGCACAGGAGATGTCAGTGCTGCACATTCCCAGCTTCATTCTTCTACCTGTAGATGGCATGGATATACCTTGCTATCTCGAGCTGCTCTCCATCTCAGCTCACTTGCTTAGCAGCATTGGAGAGACCTCCACTTTTAAATACAAAGTGCTATCTAGCAGCTGAAATTAGCTCTCATCAGATGATGCGAAACATCTGTATAGAGAATTTACTTGAAACAAAGCTTTTAAGAGTCTGGAAATTATTCAAGTGAGAAACCTGTATACTTTGATTTGCAATGATATCTTTATGCAGTGAAGATTTCCCATGGCAATTGGGGTTGGCCATAAACTAAAAAAAAAAAAAAAAAGCCACAAACATCCAAAGAAATAATCAGGAAGAAACCATTTCAGTAACATTCAAGCTAAAGGAGGTGTAGTACTAAGCCTAGGACTCCACTGAGGCATCTCTCAGCAAATACAGCCACTGAGACAAGGTGTAGGAGGCTGCTCCTCCAGAACAGCTCCATTTGCAGCCATGCCCGTGTTATCTTTGGTCCCGTTATGCAAAAAGTATTTAGTTGCCTCAAGGTTCAGAGCTGCAGTTAGTCAAAATGACAGGAAGACAACAAAAACCTTAGTGTGTGACTGCAAGGAAAACAAAAGTACCTAAAGATTTCTGTAACTCCCAGCAAACATCTCTATAATTTCAAGCAGCTAAATACCTTTGTAAATCAGATCCACAGCATCTTTTAGTCACTCTTGGAAAGTTTATCCTTAACCTTAACTTCAAAACCCTCAGATTCTTTCCAGAACTCCACATTTGATTGAAGTAGATTTATTCCATGCAGAAAGCAGATCTCATTACCAAACTACTTTAATAACTTCAGATGGGGAACCCTCCAGAAGTGACTGTGTCTGCAAGAAGCTGGAGATTATCTGTAAAACCCTGCTTCTTGCCAGGCCTCTCCCCTAAAGAAAAATAATCAGGAAATAAATTTCAGGCACTCCATTAAGCTGCAGTATTCAGAACCCATTCCTGCACAGACTTGTTAGGTGGTACCATTAGCACCTACGTGCAATGCACCAAATTAAGTGTGTAGGCAGTCCTGAGGAGAAGTACTGTCAAAGCAATTCAGATGTGCAGTTACCTAGACATTGCTTAAAAGACACAACAGAACTCCTAAATGCGTCTTAATACTTCTCATTTATTTCAGTAAGAAACCAAAATTTTCCACTAAACTTTGAGCACCAAGCAGCTTCAGGTCCCCTCCGCTTCTAATTTGGACAAGAAGCATCACCTTGGAGCAGCGGCCATTTGCTGAGAGCATAACCATTGTTTTACCTCTCCCTCTAGAGAGGAGGATAGCTGTGTTGTCATTGCAGAACATAAGCTGTACACCCTTCCGGGAACAAAAAATTGAAATCTGGGCAGACTTCATACTGTGGACACTGCAAAAGTTTGAAGAATGAAGCTGGAAAAGAATAAATGTTAAGTCATGCATATGTTAGGGACAGGTGTTCTCTGCGGCAGGACTGCTCTGTTGCTTCATCTTCTGCTTTTTACAGTTGAAGAGGAAGCAAAAACAGATTAAAGAGTGACATAAATCATATTTTAATAGTGGCTTCTGTATTTTGAGCTTTGAAAAACATATCCTTAACTTTCAATTTAGATGCTAACCATCCCTCTTAAATGAGGGAGGAGATCCTGTTCATAGTCATAAAAGTCCTGATTTACTCTTAGGTTAGAACCACAATGAACTGTATTTATCCTTTAAGAAAAATGAAATGAATGAAATGAAGCAACTGGAATCGCAATTAGCTTACTCCTAATGCATAAGACTTATACAGGAAACTTCCCTAGCTGTACAGAGTTACTACACTTATCTTAAAATTCCACACCAAAATCCAACCTTAAGATAGAAAGCCATAGGTGGAAATTGGGCTAGAGGCACAACACCCTCTTACAGACCTGTGAAACATTCAGGGCTGTGTTTCAGCCACATAAGATGTTTCAGCTCAGGACTGAATACTGCCAGCAGCTTTGCTTCCCTTTGGTCTTGTGTACTGAGACTTTATCTCAAATTAACCAAGACAAATTGGCACTGCCTTATAATTTGCTAAATTTGAGGGCTCTATAAATACCTTTGTGCTGTACTATGCAAATTAAATGAACAGAGAAATGGAGACAAGCCTCTCCAAGACATTCTAAGTAGTGGAAAAAACAATTAAATTTGATCTTAGTTCTGTATTTTGGTACTTGATTTATCTCTTAATACCAAAATAATGTTTTTTCCACACTTTATATAATCATACTCAGTTTCCAATTCTGTCACTCATTAAGTATTTGAACAAGCTGTTGTCCTCCGCATTAATGTATCAGAAAACTAGCTTCTAGCTTTATTTTTAATCCCAGTTGAATAGCATTTCCACATTTCCCTGTCTACAGGGAATCACCTGTTGCCTTCAGCTTCTCACAATCACTCAGATTCTAGACTGGATTCTGAAAAGTAAGTCTACTTTCCTAGAGACCCAACACAACTCATCTGAAAACATCCAGTTAACATTGCTACAGATTTTCTTGGGAGACTGGAGCTAAATCCTCCAAGCATATTCAGGGACTGTTGCCAATGGGCTTTGGGTCTTACAGATTTTTCTGCATGGTCCCATGCATTTCCCAGCACCAGTGCTGGGTTTCACACACATCTTGCAGCACACTGGCAAGGTGCTATCATAAAAAAGCCAATACCAGAGCAACCAAGGCAGCTACTCACCAGGAGCCTACATAGGGGATGTAAGTCCCTCCCCTCCTGGTGTCTCTTCCACTGTGCCCATGGCTCTTAACATCACAGAGATGCCCCTTGTTACAGTCAAACATCATACCAGTATCTCAAAGTAACATTGTGGGCAACCTAACAGCAGTGATAGTCTTCACAACCATCAGTTGAGTCAAGGTCTTGCCCAAAATTAATGGTCTGCAAGCCTTCCAAACTCAGCTACATGCTGCTGGGAAAGAGCAACATTGATCTTCATGGAGTTTTTAGTGGAAAATCAGTGTCAAATTTGCAATACAAGCAACTTATAAAGTTAAGCTAGACATGCCAGACAAAGAAAAGCTTAGGAAAACCTGCCTTGAGAAATCAGATATCAGCATTAGTCACTAATGCCCCAAATCAAGGGAGAGCTGTGAAGTTCAGGAGCCTCAGAGAATCTCTCTTGCAAAGGGGTTTGTAGAACAAGACCTTGCTAGTAGTCATCTTCACCGCACCTGATCATTTTTGGGTCCCACAGCAGAATAATTTGGCTGAAGAGAGATATCCACAGGCATTAATTATTACTCCATTTCCCCTGACGCCCATTAACATCTATTAGCATTGAATTCCAACAAAACTTGGAATGCTGTGAGTGTTCCAGAAGGCTGAAGAGAAACACTCTTCCAGAATAAACAGATGTCCAAGAAGCCATAATCTTGCAGAGACCCTGAGCAAAATCGTATTAGCAAAGGCTAATGTGGGGCACAAACATGAAAGAACTAAAAGAAAGAATAATTAAGTGATCATAATAACTCCCTTCTTTGTTGTTAAATCATTGGCTCTAGCAGATAAAGATCACCATGTTGGTCAAATATGCTTCGCTAATGTTTTTGACTTAAATGATTTTATGACTCCTGTTGTTACAGGACATTATGATCAAAAGTCAACTCCACAGAAAAATCAACACAGATCAAAGTTGATTAAAAGCCCAGTAACTGGTAAATCACGAGAAGCTATGGTAGATCACCCATCATAAACCCTCTCATATTGCAAGCTAAGTCCAAACAAATCCCTCTTGATTTCCCACAGAGATAAGGAGACCACACAGGGATGGATACCACCACCCAGCTGGCACATAGCTGCAGCCTTGTCAGGTCTGGGAGCCCCAGGCCAAGGCTGCAAGTACACATGAGATCTGAAGTGAAGACACCAGCTCTGCATAGCTTGGCCCTTGGATCCAGTCCTTCCTCTGAGCAGTGGACACTCATTTCTCTCTCTGCCAGCAGCACTGCCAAGGGAGGAACCTTCCTACGGCATTGCCTGGCTCTCTCCATAGTATTCTCTTCATAGAGGTGTGCTGGAAGAAGTGCATTTTGTGAATTACTGCATTCAGCACAGTAAGGTCCCAGTCCCTAGTGGAGGACACTGGATCCTACACATACTTCTACTGCAGATCCTCATTTCTATACTATAGAAAAAAGATTGTCAGGTAATTGAAAAAGATTGATAGGTAATACCCAAATAGCTGGGCTGCAACTTCCACAGTAATTTCTCTGCTACAACTGTATTTGTTACTCACACAAGTGCCAACACAGCAGGAGTAACAAGCCTGTCTTCACTGACACTGCTGCCTCTCATTTCCCCAGGGGCTGGTGGAGACAAATGTGTCCCCAGACTGCTGGATGTGCATGACACACCACCCTTCCAGCTTTCAGAAACACCCTCATACAGGATTTATTCCTCCTGAAGTTGTGACAAGTGAGAATTGCCTAACACTGGAGCACATCCTCCCTGCAGCATCGTCACTACAGGTTTTGTCTTCTCATGTTCCAAACTGCTCCCCTTTTGAAGCAAGGGATCCTCTTCCTCCTTGCAGAGCTACCCAGTACACGTGGACACAAACCAGGGAGCATGAAAGCATCTCCACAGTGCTCATTAAGCCTGTCACCTGCTGGGAGATTCCTCTGCTAGTCAGTGAAACGCTGCTTTAAATTCTCCCCACGGCTGCGTTGTGTGGAACCAGCCAGGAGTAATTCCAGCGTGAAGGCTGCACACGAGGTAGGAGCTCATCTGCTTGCGAGGCTGCTGAGCACAGGTCAGACATGATGCTCACACACAAGTGGATCCACATGCCGAGCACGATGGTCAGGACAAGGCAGCCAGCTCACAGCAATCCTTAGGGAGAGGCACCGAGCAGATTGCAGGACCTGGACCGTGAGGAACAGATCCAAGCTTTAGAGGAGGACGATTTTACTACTGTGGGAAAACATCTGGGGGCAGTAATGGCTCTGATATCTCACTGCTGTCCTCCTTTCCTAGGAGGAGTCTTGTCCCCAGGAAAATCAACAGGAGCAAAGAGCAAATTCAAAAGGCTCTTAAGGAAGAACTACTTTTTACCAAAAGAAGGTGGTGACCTCTTAAATCTAGTTAGAAAAAAAGGAAAAAAGGAACAACTCTTGCTGGCCTTGAAGCCATCCTCAATCACAGTCGTACAGGGCAGTGGTAGGTTTTGTTTTTGATTTGCTTTTATTTTCTAAATGCCAGAGGACTGGCCTTCTCTGAGAGGTCCCAGACTGACCCCGATGGCTCTGCTGCTGCAGACCTGCTCTGCCTTTAAACACTGGGAAAACAACACTTGTTCTGCCCAGTCCTGGTAGGAGCAAGCTCTGTTTTATTTACCAACAGCAACTGAGGAGGCAGGATTCAGACCTACTACAGTAGAAGAGAGCCAAGTCAGCACGCAATTTCAATTACTTGGGCTAGGCAACCCATTTCCATTACTGCTAATGGGATTTATGCATCTGTTCTGCTGAGCACATTACTGAAAATCCATGCCTCATTCTGACCCCAGAAGTTTTTCTTCCCACATAGAGCTTTTTTTTTTTAAAAAAAAGTGAAAAAACAAGTGAAATGAACACTGCATTAATTGCTCCATTTGCAACCTCTGCCTCTATGGAGCTGCATTTTTTCACTCCAGTAAGTGTCTGCCCCCACTCCACTGGCAAAGCTGTTGCCTGAGGTACTACTGCTCTACACTAGGTTTATATATGGCCTGTGTCAGCAGGTTTTGGAGGATAAAACTCATTTTATACCTCTGCCCAACTGGTGGAGGCTGTCACCCAGCCACATCACACATGCAAGGCACAGGAGCCATCACCCCAGGAGGTGCTGGGGAAGAAAGAGTCTATTTAGTAATGCTGTGCTGTCACTGGTGCTCAAAAAGCTCGTTGTCCTGTTTTGTGGTGCTAAGAAAGAGTTAAAACTTGATATACAACAATGAAAATGAGAATGACAGCACCTCTTTGGCTTTGGGATGATTTCCAGACTAGCTCTGTTTATTAAACAGGAAACCTGACGTGGCCACCTGTTTAGTAAAGCCCCTGCAAGCTTCTTTCTAACCTTTGCATTCCTTTTGTTTAAGTAGTTATACACAGGAGGGCTCAATTCTAACTGGAGCCTTAGGGCATCCTGGAAATTTTAATAAAAAGGTCAAATTGAGAAAAGAGTGATTGTGCATTGAAGCCGCCAGTCAAACTCACAAGGGCAGTGCTCCTTCACGGGCTGCAATAGGGAGGGATGTTGCAGAGGAAATTCTGGAAATTTTGTTCTTGTTGCTATTGAAGACCCTGGCACAGCTCTAGGCAAAATTGCAACAGCTTAAACACCTGTTTGGCACTGCAGAGAAATCGAGTAGTTTGGTCTCAAGCTTGTACTCCAGGTAAAATTCCATTTCTAGGGTGGCCAAAGGAGCAGAAGTCTCATATTTTGTAATGCAATAAAGAAGAGAGCCTTTTACACCCCTACATGGTAGGCAAATGGGGTCTGGGCTCCTTGGTGAATCAATTCCTCTACACCCACTTCAATCTTCCAGCAATCCAAATGAAGCTATTGCAAAATGCTGATGGGGGACAAACAAATGACTAGAGAAGATTCAGACGAGAAAAAGCCAAGAGCTGGAGGACTCAAGTGAGCAACTGAAACCAACCTAGGATGCAGGTAATGAAGAGTTTGGTGGGGGAATGCCAGACAGGTGTGAGATCAAAGTATAACAGATGAAGGGAAGGGCATGAAGAAGGACCAAAAGACATGACTCTTGTCATGCTTTCCCTGTACCTGCTGTACAGCTGACCATGGGGGAAGCAGCTGGGCAAAAAGGAAAGAGCAGGGTCCGGCCTGCAAGATTATCCACACACATCATGTGAAGGAAGAACTGAATGTTGGCATCCTGGAATCACAACTGAGCCTGCAAACCTGGCAGCAATAGTCACGGGGAAGAGGGTCTTTGCACTTGTTGCAAGAAAACTTCTACCACAGAAGTCTGAGAAGTATCTAATCTTAAAAAATAAAAAGGCTTACTGGTAGTCTGGTCATGTAGGAGAAGAGAACCACGCTTCCAGGCACATCACACATAGCTGCTCCTGGTTTCCTGCCATCAGTCTGCAGGACCTGTTACAAGCAGTACTCCCCAGGCTCCCCTTACAGGCTTCACAGAAAGAGAAATGCTGCTACACTGCAGCCTTGTGCTGAGTCTGCTTATAAGTTACAGTCTCTTACAGCAGTCTTTTCATTTGCTATTCCCAGCGAGGAAGCACTGCAAGCTCAGAGGCGTGATTTCAGCAAGCACTCTGTCATTCTACACCAGGAAAGAGCAACCGCTGCTGATCTCTTAAGGACAGAGGATAATCAGCATCCATTCGCTGTCTCCCCTCCAAAACCCAGCTCCCTGAGAGCACAGCATGTACAGGCACCTACTGTGAATCAGGAGAGTTTGGGGGACACGAGGGACTGCTGGGCTTTTGCGGTTATTTCATGCAGACGTCCTTCTGCAATCTGCAGCAGGTGCTGCACAGAGCTGCTTCCAAAGCCCCAGTCCCCTTCACACTCCGCTCCTTCAGGTCACAGAAACCAGCTTCAAGTCAGCAAGGAAAAAGAACCTGCTGTCTTCCAGCAACTAAACAGGACATGCCCTAGCGTGGACAGCAAGGCTGAACATAGTTTCCATGTACTGTGAGATGATAAATCCCTTTATTGGCACAAATTACCAACCTGATCGCTTGCATAGGGATTCTTGCTGCTGCATTAATCTGCTGTGTGACTGCAAAGCAGGAAAAGCAGGAGGGGTGAATTTGCTCAGATGCTCCTGATATTTATCAATTAACAAGAATAGAAGCCATAAGGTTTATTCCCCAAATATCTTTGCATATGGAGAGCTGCAAAAATCACTGTATTAAGAGGAAGCAGCCCCAGGGACACATGCATATGTGGCCAAAGTGACTCCCCCAGCAGCAGGATTTCCCATCCAGGCTCGCTCCGGCAGCACGGAGCACGACTGAAAGAGGAGACTTACTACATGAAGCAGATCATTTATCTTCCTGGGAGAGCCCCAGCAGATTCCTTCCATTTCCATTTTTAATTCACCACCAAATATGGTAAATTAAAGGGAGGCTGCGAAACCTCTTTGGTAGCAGGCTGGATGAAGGAACAGCTCCTTCACATTTTTAATCAACTCCGCATTGAGTAATGACAACAGAGAGTTCATCACCTCTATGAAGTGCTCCTTATCCAGTCTGACTCTCTGGCTGCCATCAGTCCCCCACAGGGACACCACTGCCATCCCTGAGCCACCTCCATCTGCTTCCAGGGTCCCCATGAGGATCCAGCCCAGGGCTCAGAGGTGGTTTTTCCTCCTCCTCACCCTCACCAGGAACCAGGCAGCTACTGCTCAAGCGAGCACCCCAGTGTCAAGGCCCGCCTGATGGCGAGATGTTGCTCTCGTGCATGTGATGCTCAAAAGCATCTGGGCCAGGCCTGCCTGCTGCCAGCTTTTAAAATCACCTCCAGCTGCTAGAACTGCAGGCTCTAGCTTAGCACCTCCCAGAAACTGAGTCCCCACATTTGAAAATTAGTCTCAGGAATAAAATCATGACCAGGAAAGCCACAAACTGTGCTAAGGCAGCAGCAAATTCTCCTTTTTAATTTAATCTTTCCTTCTTAATTTTCCTGAGCTTGGCTATCCCCGAAATCTTTTACTAATGAAATTACTTGAGCAAATTTCTCAGGAGACAGTCAGCATCAGTCTTTTGGCACAGGGGATTTCTTTTAAGGTGAATTGACTCTCCTGCATTCAAATTGAGATCTGCTGCTAAATACTGTCTCCCCCCAAAGAGCAGAGCATAAATCCAATAATAAACACAATGATATATTTACCAAGGAACTAGAGGGCAAAAATAATTGAAATGATCTGTTCCTAAATATATTCCAGGGTTGGGAAAGCAGAGTCTTTGCTTCCATTTCTGAAGAAAGTATTTTTTCCCAGTCATGGTGTCCTTTAGGGACTGGTTTAGCACGTAGTAGGAAAAATAAGCACCAACTCTGTGAGTACTCCTTACCAGCCCTTCGCTTGCTTGGGGAGAGACTGCTCCCACAGCCACCAGTTTTTACACTGCCCTGTCTCGTGCTGGTGGACCAGGGTGGGTTCAGATGATGCCAGGAGCCCAATTTACCCAGTTTGATGCTGATAACTCCCTGTTTCACCTCTCTGGACTTCAAAGAGAGCAGTGACACTATGAAAAAAATCCGTCAGCACAAAAACATTCCAGCTGTCCACTTGATTAATTTTTGCTAATTAGGCATGGGAGTACAGACAGTATTTGTTTTCTGTCTTGCTACGGACACTTGTGGGAGCTATAGAAGCGGCCCTGCTTGGAGGAAAAGAAAATATTATCTATAGGAAGTGTTGCTGCCAAGAGCAAAGAAGAAATTCTTCCCAAGTAACTTCAAAAGACATGGGTTCAGGCAACAGGTCACCATTTAAGTAATTCAAAAGAAAAATAATAAAACCACAACAGCACTATCCAGACACATTCAAGTGGATTTCATTAAGGACTTGATATCAGGCAGAAAACTTGAAATGGAAGGTTAGCGTTGACCTGCAGGATTTGAAGTTATTTTATTGGAGTATTTGCTGTCAAAGTTACACACAGAGGATCAGTTAGCACAACCTGATGGAACTACACCAGTGCCCACACCCTGATTTGGGGCAAAAACTGGGGGGGAATCATGGGGTGAGGTGCAGGGGCCAAGCAGCGTTCCCCCTCTGGGAGCAGGCACACATTGCTTCCAACCCAAGGGCAAAGCTGCGGCCAGTCAGAGCCTAAAGAGAGGCTAGAATTAAAAGCTAAGCTCCTTTGAGGAAGAAAAGTTGAGCATATAACACTGCTTCTGCCCCACGGCCCATACTGGATGCAGAGAACTTGCACAGATCCATGATGCTCCACAGCATGGCCCACTGCTGCTGTGCAGCGAGCTTTGTGCTTTTGTGACAGCAGAGAAACTCATTTCCCAGAAAGCAAAAGTATTGCATTTTAAGATCATAAATACTGTGCCAGGCACTGGCCTGCAGCAGAACAAAGCACACCGAGGGCTGGAGAGTCCTCTCGTGGAAGGGTGATAACCCCATGACATTTATGACTTGTGCTAATCATGCTGCCCAAGCAGTGCATTAAAAAAAGTCAGAACCTATTAAAAGCAAACCAAATTTGCTGGCAGCTTTCCCAAATTCACAGGATTTAACCTTGCCTTTCTCTGAGCTATCCTTAAAAGAAGAGCCACAACCTTTACAAACACATGTATCCAGTCTAATATGCAAGTGCCATGAAAAGCTGTGCTCATTTCTGCAGACAGGACAGAGATATACATTTCCCCCTAATTATTTCCTGCCGTGAAGGCTGCAGCATCACCACAGCTCTCCCTGGTCCCGCTCTGTGGTCACGAAGCAGGGTCAGCCCTCAAGCCTCCAACATGCACATGCTGCTCTCTGCCACGAGCAAGCAGGGCACTGGGAGGTTTCCCAAGCAGCATTAGTCTTGGATCAGAGGTTGTGTTTTCAGCCCTTGCTTGCTGTGACACTCAGAGCATGCAGCGAAGGTCACCACGGGCCTCTTTAATCCTCCCAAGGATGACATTTCTTGTGAACGTGCTCGGTCTGTGTCCCTGCAGACAGGGCAGCCCAGCACACAGCCGCAGTTAGCTGCTCACGCTGTCATTTCATGAGGGCTCTAAGCTGGTGTAAAGAACCACTTACAGGGAAGAAAACAGCGAAGAGCTGGTTCTTCCCCACTGCTGCCCATCCTGTACCGTGAGAGAAGCAGTGTCGAAGGAGTGACTTCTTTTTGGAACAGGCTGCAGGGTAACTCCTTCAGCACCAAGCTGGTTGCCTCCCCTAAGGGGCACAGGGGTGACACCAGCATAGCACCATCAGGACAGGGCATCCTTCAGGTCCCTGTGCTCGCTGGGTTTTCCATCTGAACTGCTTTACTTCACCTGAGCATACGATAGATTCAGAAGTTTTGTTTCCTTTGCTCTTTTTCCTCATACAAAGCCTCAGCCACCAACACCCTGCAAGCAGTGAGCGCTGTTATCCTTACAGAGCTCACACAGGTCAGGGCCTTTTGGGAGCACGCTGGTCTTATCTGTGTTCTCAGAGAGAACAAAAAAGCAACGTGCCAGCCTTGGCCAACAACTTCACCATGAAAAAAAGCTTACAGAAAGCCCTCTGAGCCATGCTGTTTTGACAGATGCCACAACCTGATCTGCAGAGCCATCCTTCCCAGCAGCTGTGCCCTGGCAGAGGCTGCTGATATCGCACCCTGTGCCCAGGCAGGTGAGGACGGGCTGTCACGCTTGTGGTACCAGAGCCCATTGACCACCTAACAGTAACAAAGCACAGCAGCCTCAGGATAATTTCTTTGGAAGAGCGGAGGCTGATGTGGTTAGTTAGCTGGAAGGAACACAAATTGAGAAAACCAGAATAAAAAAGTAGCAAAGCCAGGACTGCTCACTTGCCACACAGAAGAACAAGAAAGGACAGGAAAAAAAGTGTAAAAATCTAAGGTTATTTAGTTTTGTCCAAGCCACGAAGGGAGGGATGGAAACACAAAGGGTTAAGGAAGAGTAAAATACTGCATTAATGCACAATTTCATTCTTGTTCTCTTGGCAAAAAAAGGTTTTGTTGAGTAGACCGTATCTGCTTTGAGAAGCCTTCCTATAGAACTGATTTTTAGGGTCTGTCTACATTGTTTAAAAAAAAAAAAGCTAGAAATCTCAGACAGTCATGACCAAAAGCATTTCTAAATTCTTTAAAGTCATTGTATAGACTTCCAATAGTCTAAAGCAAACAGGCATGTTTTTACTGCACTAAATTAAAGGTGTATTTGAAATCATGTTACAGCCAGTGCACTAAACATTCAGACCACCTGGAGCCCAGTACACACGGATCAGTGCTATGGTTTTAGCATTAAATTAGTTTGCAGTTTTAAGCCTTGCAAAGGATTCCCCCCATCAGGGAAAATCCATGCAGGTCACATCAAATTAGCAGGTGATTTCCTTTCATGTTGCCTACACCACCACTCACATCATATTTGCAAAATACAAAGCAAGAAATGAACATAAGCAGCTTCCAGTTTCAGTTTATTTGCTGAAAATTTAACAACCCTAGCAGCAATTACTAAAAGTCTCATAATTCTCACCACTGCAAGGCAGAGTGGTCATAACACTGACTTCTTGCTTTTAAAAGACTGGTAGATTTTTAAGCAGCCTATGGAGTAAAAAATAAGCAGTTTTTCATCCTGTGAGATTTTTTTTTCTTAGAATATCAAACAATTGCATTTTTCCCCCAACTGAAAACCCAAATTAACTTGGATCCCTGTTTACCCAGACATCTCTACAGCTCCAAACAGGCCATTTACAATTCTTTTCAGCGTCTTCCTGTTCTCACTGGACCTGGTCAATATTTTACCTAGCTGAGCCAAGATGCAAGTCAATCTTTAAGCCCAGGAGAATTTCTTCACCCAGGCTGTGCACCTTCGTTTTACAACCTCGCTGTACAACTTCATGTTCCAGGCACAGCCTCAGCTTTGCCCTTAGCTGTGCCACATGGATCAGCCCCTGACTAATTAAACTCTGGCTTTAAGTTGGCTTCGTGTCTTACTTATCACCTATTTTGCAGTAGGCATTAGTGCAATTCAGTGTTTCACACCCAGCACAGTTCCAGCACTCACCTCATCAAAACATCGCTCCCCCTTCTGCCAGTATGGCCAGTGCTGGAACAAGATGTGCTGGTCAGAAAGTCATAAAAGCAATTACAATAAGGTTAGTGGAAGTGGACTACCTGGACATATTTCTTCTTTACCTGTGCAGCTTCTTTGACTTTCTTTCGGGGTAATCCTGCCAAGAGGCTGCCTACAAAGTGCTACACAAGATGCTGAAGGGCCCTTTCCTTCCTGCTCAGCAAGTTCACTTCTCCATGTCTGATCCTTGCTGAATATTTTTCCTTTAAGTGACCTAAAAGCAGGCTGTACATGAGCCTTCAGATTTTCTCCAGATATATTCAAAGACTTCAGAGGTCTTTTCTCACCCAGCTTTGAAGCTCTTGCAAATACAAACACCTGGGAGAAGCTTTGGATTGGCAAACCTGAGATCCTAGCAGGTACTGAGAGCTGGTGAAGTGTCACCTTGTTTCTTGTTTTGAAGTAAACCACGCAAGGTAACAGCTAGTCCCAAGAAAGCTGGAAAATGAGAACAAGCTATCTAAAAGGTCATTTGTTTTCTAGACCAGCTTTGGACAACTAAAGAGCTGTACAAATCATTAAACTCTTGAGTTAGCACTTATCTATTGCCTTTGGCCTGTAACCATCAGTGATGGAGGGGACTTGTGCATGTCAGGAAAGACATGACACTCCAGAGGTCACCTGCGCCACCCAGGCTTAGTACTGACACTGTCCAAAGGACAAGGTGACCCATTTGCCTGTCCTTTCAGTCCCCCAAATGATTTCTTCCACAGCACAACCCTGCACATTTCTACCCCAGCTGCAGTGCAGCCCCAGCCTGTGAGCCTTCTTGGCTCATCATAAATCAGGTCTCAGGATGCCTCTTCACTGCATTTGCATCTAACTCAGGGCAGGAACAAAGGTGGCTTAAACTAGTTCTCAAACTAGTTCTCCATTTTCCCTCCCAACCATGCTCTCATCCAGTGATGGATCTTGTCCCAGGAGTACTTCACTGCTCCAGGAGTTGGTCCCAAGGTAGAGAGTTTAAAAGTTAGAGTGCCTATCCACCCCCATCCCTTCCTCTTCATCAAAATGCCAGCCTTGTGTCTGTATAAAAACTAATTCCTGATTATAAGGATGTGTGCCTTAAAATGCAGGTCACACTGAGCTGATTTCTCACAGCCTGCTTTGTACTTGCTAATTATTGCCCGACTCCCTGCCTTGGACAGTTTGTCTTTCCTGACTCCAAAGTTCCTGGCCTTGGACAGTTTATTTAAGTGTGAAAGAGGAAGAGGCACAAGTCTTTTCTACCAATAAACAACATGAAATTAATATTTACTTTTTTTTTAGCTCAACTTGTGTTTGTTATTTTTTATGCATTCTATGCTTTCCCAGAAGCCACATGGTTTTTGCAATTCTAAGTCTCAGTCCTGGTTCACAAAGTTAGGAGAGCAGTTGTATTTGTTTTTCTTTTGCTTAAATGGATGTAGAAGTCATCGAAATAAACAAGATAAGCAATAGGCTGTCAGTAAACAATGAGGGAAAGTTTTATTGCTGGTTCCAAGAGTTTATTGCTGGTTCCAAGAGTCTCTTATGATAATCCCTTGTAATTTCAGGAAAAGCCAAACAAATCTTCACAGTAAGTTGGAGACTTTGAGGTTTGAATGTCCCTGAGAAAGGCATAGAAACCTCATAGTCCATAAAAGTACTGAAAGCTGGGAAATCAGTTGACAGTAAGGCATTGCTCCCTATTTTTTAAACCACCCACAAAACAAGGCATAGCTGAAGCACGATGGATGACTCCAGCTCTAGGAAGCATTTATGGTCCCACTTCGCACACAGTCACACAGAGCCCAGCTCAGTTTCTGCATAAAAGCTTCCCTGAGGTGAGATTACCAGCTCACAACATGCAACCAGGTTCTTGTGCTAAGTCTGAGGCCAAAAAGCCATACCTGGGGACACCAGGCTTGGTTCCTGCCCACGCTGCCCCTGTTACAGGGCAAGGCCCTGGTGCTACACAAAGTACAGACACACAGGATGCTACCTCTGCTCTGCAATTAGTGGCTGTCTGCATCAGGGCTAATTACACGCAAGGGCTAACAGGTCAGGCCCTGTGAAAAAACAGAGGTATAACAAGTCAGGAAAAGGCCCAGATTCTCCAGGTGCTGGGGTGTTAAAGCTCTTATGCCCAGGCTTCCTAGAAATAAGCACACAGAAGCTACCTAATACAGAATATAGATCTAAGACCTATTAAATGTCTCTGGAGTTTAGCAGGGCTCCTCAATGCCCAGCACAAACCCTGCTATACAGGCTTGTCTGACCTCCCCCGCCTTCATTCCTGCACTTTGCTTTAACTCCACCAAAGCTAAAAGAACATGTCCATGATCCTATCAGAGATACTAGCTCAGCCTAATTCTCCGATGCCCTCTGGCCATTCCTCACCCGAGATATTTTTGGCAGAGTCCTGACTAGCCATTGTTCAAAACAAAAGCATTAATCTGCCGGAAAGCAAAGACACAAAAACTGAACTTAAAATAAATGTTATCTTCTGAGCTGGACAGTTCAGATTACAGTTTGTAATCTTGTGTGCTGCATAAATCCTGTTGGACATCAGGGAATCTGCAGCTACATTCGTCTTCAGGACTCATGTAAACCATGTAAAAACAGGTTGCACAGCCCCCCAAAAAGCAACCACTAAGGTAATCCCTGTTACTGAATCTGCCTCCACTGAATTTAGAGAGCAATCTCTCCAGCAAGCAGAAGAGACAGAAACCATACAGCCATATACATGTAAGAAAGCATATAGCTGTATACACATATATATCACAGTTATATACACATCACAAACACATTCAGCATTTTACCCAGACTTTACACAAGGCCTGGACCCAGCCTGATTGATCCCCCCCGGACACATACAAAGTGCCTCCAGGTGAAGCTGCTCTGCCCTACAGCATAGCTGCCTCCTTACCCATACAGATCCCTGCTTGTGAACTGATGCGGCCTTTTAAATCCCTTCTCTCAACCCCCCAAGACATGCAGAGTTACAGCACTCTGGGACATAACAAAAACAGACACTTTTGTTAAATCAGCTGTACTAATTTAGGACAGAGCACAAAGCCACATTCACTTACACTAGACTAAGCTCTCAGTCCCAAAGACACCAGCTGAAGTCAGACAACTTCAGCACTTGAAATTGAGGGCAAGTTTCTGAACCAGTGCCTCCTGTGGCTCAGCACACACAGGGGGCTGAAGCTCCAGGGGAGGCAGTCTACAGGGGCTCTGCTTCCCACAGCCTGGGATCAATACCCATACACCATCTTCTACAAGCTAAAAACTTAAATAACTGCATGGAAACCCTTCAGCAAAGCCCTAGATGCCCTCCTTGGTATAGAGGTACAAAAAATTCAAGGAGGCTGCAAGTCTTTTAAGCTTACTGAGGTGTAAGACATCACAGGGAATCATCCCGGTCTGGGCTTGACCCCAAATCCTCTCACAAGCATTGTGCAGGTGTCAGTTCAATACCAGACTGCTCCAGTGGCATCAAAGCTCTCCCCAGAGACACCATGACCACCTACCACCATCTGTGAGCTGACAGAGAATAGACAGAAGAGAGGAATGCTTTGCATCCTAGAGGAGAGGAAGGCTTTGCATCCAAATAAAAAAAAAAGAGCTAGTATGATCTTGGGGGAAAAAAAAAACTCTGTAAGGTATTAACTAAGTGACCAGGCAGCAACAAACCGGATAAAGCTACCTATTACCCTTGGCAATGCCCCTTAGAGACCAAGTCCTCACTGATCCTGGCACATCTAATCAAATTGTGGATCTGTTCTCTTCATCAAGGTAAAACGTTCCTTGTAGCTGATGGCACTGATTGATCCGACTTAGTTAACATATTTTCTCTGAATTCCTTCTATTTAGCACTTTCTTCTGGGATTTATTGGTATAGCATGCACTTGTAAGCAAAAACAATTTCCCATTAAGGCACCGAGAACAGGCTGCTGCTGGCTTGTTTTCTATACCATTTTAGATTTTTCTCCTTTTTAAAGAAAATTAGATAGTAGTGATACTCATTTCAGACCCAGATCCTATTTCACAGAAGTCTACTTTTCACCCTCTGCTCACATCCAGTGATACACATACTGCATATTAAATCCCAGAAAACTTCACACCCCAGTCACCAAGGGCCCTGCACTAGTTCCCCACGTCCTTCACTCGAGATTTGGGCATGTTTCAGGCTGAGGTCAGTTTTCTAAGGTTTTCAGGGACAAAAGGTTTCAGGACAAAAACAGAGCCTCTCCCCCACTTCCATTCTTCTGTGTTTTTACAGGAGCATGAAATAGGGTGGACAACATTTGAGGTAAGCCACGGTCATTCCTTTACTGCAGAAAGGTTAGAAAGCTGTTGGTCAAGATGAGGTCCACCAGCAGGAGGTCCACACTCAGAAGCTAGCTTTGCTGCAAGGAGCACAAGTCTACTTGGAACAGGATTAATTCAAGAGCCAAAGAAAACAGAGGTAAAGCCAACCAAGGCTATTTGGGATTACAGAATTTACCTAAATATCAATCTTCCTTTTTTTGCATTCCCAAATCACGGCAAACACCTTTCAAGGTTCACATCCATGGCATAAACACAGCATCCCTGGGTTCTGGGCACCAGATTTAGTAGAGGCAGATCAGGTACCTAACATCTGGTCACACAGCTAGTCCTCACTGAAATATTGCTGATTTTCTAGAGATACACAGTCTTTAGGGTGTTCTCAAATCTTCATTCCTTTCTTTACTGGCCACTCCTCTGTTGACATCATTGGATTTAGCTGCTTATGAACTGCACTGAATGCTTCCCTATTGATTTCAGCAGATGCAGAAGCAGCTGCTGGCCAAAGACATTTGAGTTAAGGAGGAGTCTCAAGTCCTGTTAAAACTGGAGGTGCTCCAAAGCTCACAGTCTCAAAACTTAAGTCTTGTTAATGTTATAGCACTCACTGCAGTCACAGCAGTTGATATCACTCCCTCCAGCTTCTGGGTTTTAGCTTTAAATTCAAGCATATCAAGTTATATAGATTCAAACACCCAAATTTTCCAGATCCATTGCCTAAAAGTGCTGAGCCCTTCTGTTACACTTGCTCTTCCTTGTATCGTTTCAGCATCGATTATGGATTCCGCACACCAGAACTTAAGACCTTAACTTTAAGTAAATGTTATTCTACATAATTGAAACCATTTCAGTAACCCAGTTTGTTTATTCCTCCCCAAACATCCATTTTCTAGTATGCTTCAATAAAAACAGAGCTGCAAACCTGACGGGGGAATATAAAGATATACCCAGCTCTGCCAGGAAAATCTGTAATGTTTTATGCCTTGGCAAGATATATCTGTGTCTAGGGCACCCACTACACACCCACAGTATGTCTTCCCATCTTTACAGGCCACTTCAAGCTGGTATCTGAAGTCTTTAAACATTCTGGATTAAGAGAACTGAATGTTTTCTGAAGACCCAAAGGGCTGCAGAATATTTTAGTTCAAATAAAAACAGATTGTGGTGGTTCGCTCCTATGTGTCAGAGCTACTTACAGGCTTGCCTCCCTATTAGCTGTTGGGATTCATGAATATTCAAAGTTAATAGCTATTATGTTCTCGGGGCAGACGTATCCACTCCTTTATAAATTATACATGGACTCTTCACAGACAGCTGAGAAAGCCAATTAGCCAAGCGAAATTTGCATATCAATTGCAGAAGAAGTGTCCCTTGTTCAGCTGCTATGCAAGAAGCATCTTAGATTCACATTCTACATCTGTAGGTTGGTTTTGTTTGTTTTGTTGGTGGTTTGGTTTTGGCTTTAAGCCTTCCCCCATGGTTATTACTATCTTTAACTAAAGCTTTAACTAAATACCTGCCTGGGGGAAACAGCAATGCCCAGGGAGGCAGCCCAGCATCTCTGTGAGCAGCACACAGCTCAGGGCAGGGGCGGTCAGAGCCCAGAAACCCAACTGCAGAGGGGAAAGGTTCGTGGCTGCCTGACTTGAACTGCCAGAAGCAGCACAGGGGCACCCCAAAAACTCAGCAGCTCCCAGCCCAACCTAAGGGGTGTCCTCACACTCAGAGGTGGAAAACCCACTGCAGGAAGCACAGCCAGTTTATCCTTCATACAATTTATCCTTCTGAGCCGTGATCTCAGGCCTTATGGTCCCAGCCTACACGTGCCAACCCTTCTCCTGCTCCCCAATACCTTGTTTCCCTCTCGAACCCACCAGCCAGGGGGAGCAGGGACCAGCCCTGAGCTGTGTGTACTGGCTCAGCACCAGCTCCGATGGTAGCTCCACGTGGGCTGATGTGAGGCTATATTTAGGGCATGAAACTCCTGTTGTACCTCTGTAACTGCCTTCAGTGACTCACTGTGGGGAAATTAACATCCCAGCAGAACCATGAAAACAGAAGGAAAGATACTTTTGGGAAAACCGCCAACACCCTTTCTCTCCTAGGGGAGTTTAAATTGGCACCAGCATTTCTGTTCATATTGATCCACGCTCCTCCACACTCAGCACCACTATTTAAGTGTGAGGAGGAGCAGAAACAGCACAGATGAGCCACACGACTGTGAGAGCCATATGGGAAAGCGCTGATCCTTCTCTCTCTAGTATCAGCCTGTATTTATTGCAGTGTCTCTGTTTACAACCCAAGTTTACACAAACTCAGAGTGGGTATTTGCAGTCTACTAGGCACACACAGACCGTCAGCTGCTGCGTCTCAGTCGATGGGCAGTAACATCCACTTACAATGAGGCTGTAATTTGGAATATGGCCAGGTAAGGTCCTGTTCAAAGTGCCATGCCCAGGGCTGCAGGCAGATGTCTGCAGGAGATGGCAATCCTTCACAGCAGGACAAGGATCTGGTCCTTTTTTTCCTTTGCTCATCTTGGATGGATCTAGGAGGGGAGAGTGTCTGCCCACAAAGCTGCAGTGTAAAAGCCATCTGTCCTGCTTACCCCACAAATAATAAAGACAAAACTTCCCTTGCAGCTTTATTAAATACATATTGAAGGATTGCAGCCATCACAATCTGCTGGATATATAAGAGTGAGACCATGGTCATGCAGCATGCAAGCAGCACAGCCTGTACAGCACACAGCTCCCCTTCTCACCCCAGGTAGCAGACGATATATATATATATATACACACACATGCCACACATCCCTCTACAATTAATCTATTTCTCAGGATAGGAATCCAATTCAGCAGCTTTTCTGGCAGCTCGATGCCACATCAGGGTGTCTCCCACTGCAGGGTGCATTAGGAGGAAGCTCTCACCTCTGGCGTGGCTGTGCACGAGCCCAGATGGATCAACACAAAGCCACACCGCAGCCCCAAAGCCACCCCTGTGCCCAGGGGCACATCACTGCAGCAGTCTGTGCACTGCCAGCAGGGCCTGGTGCAGCCCCAGACTCTCACCTCACTAATATCACTGAGCATAATGAGCAGACAGACAATTAACAGATGGCAAAAGCTCTGGTTTCATATTCAGCCCTCAAGAAGCAGGAATCCTACAGTGGGAAAAGTCTCCAAAGCAGCTGAAGCAGGATTTTTTTCCCCCTCCCATGTGCAGAAATGATGAATAAGCTACCAGTGTAAGCACAGCTGGTACAAGGCCTCCCACAGCCCTTTGGTCATGTCAGTCATCTGATTGCCTTCACCGAGCATTTCCATGAGTGAGGACTTTTGGCAGAAGTTTGGCGAGACGAAGCACTTGCACATAATGACAGCTATGTGGAACAACATGAATATTTATACACACTGGCATGGGACCACTACGCTTCCCATATAATTACTTCTGCACTGTGTTTAGGCACGCCATTCACCTTGGATGCTTCCAGCTGAGCAGCTTTATGGCTCAGAGAGGCAGCGAACAAATAGGACCACGCTTCGCTCTCCGTTCATGCCAGTGCTGATTCAATGCCTCGGCTGCTGCTGAACAATGCCAGCTTCACCCTGGTGCTATTGCAAGGACCACAAGTGGTATGCTGCCTGCACTACAAGCTTTACTGCCTGCCCTCTGGTACACACAGCTCTGCTTTCCCATCACCTAGCCTGGAGACAGAGCTCAGGACTCTCTGGAGGTTTGTCCATGTGGCACAAACCTGCTCTGAACAGGATCTCTGGGTGCCAAAGCAGCATTTCCAAGAGCTGAGCCAGCTACAGGGAGGAAAGCGAGTAAAAGCACTGTCAGACCTGGTGCTCTACCTGCTGCAACATGCCACAACAAGATGAATACTTCACTGCTCTTACTTCTCTTAATCACCACTGACAGAGGTGGAGAACCAACAAAACCCAGCACAAAACAGTGGAATACAGATATTTCAGGGAATACAGACCAGACATCTTGAGGGGGTAAGGGATGCAAACAGGCACAGCACTGAAGAGCTGCAGATCTACCCAAGGAAACCAGCCCAGGAGAGGTAAGTAACCTTACAGACCTATTTGTAGTATTACTGAGCTTTGTGCTACCTGGAATAATTTCCTTTATAGGGTAGGAATAGGCAGAGAAATGTTCCTAACCACAGGCCACCTGTGTGCCTGACCAGTGCCACCCCTGCAGTTAGGAGGGGGACCTTGAAAACCCACATCCTGCCAGAGCTCAGCCATGAAGCCCCAACCCAGAGCACTAGCCAGAAGCATTCGCAGGGAAGACATTTTATTTAACAGAAATAGCTAACACAATTAGTGCTGCACCCACAGACTGCCAGCAGCAACAGTGGAAGGGACCTAGGCAGGAAATTTGCAACCTGCTGTCCAAGTAACACCTTCCCAGTTACACCTGTGGCCTTTTGCACAATCAATACCAATTACATCAACCCTGTCACTCCAGTAGGGAGGAGTGAAGTGATAATGACAATGATGTAACAGAAACATTAATTCTGGGCACATCGGTGATCTGAACTCACTTGTAAGCTTTCAAGGCATTAGGATGTGCTCGGAAGCCACAGATTCAGCACAGGTTGGAATGGCTGTGCAAACAGCTCAGACCAGAGCCCCTAGAAGTTAATTAAAACATCAAATGCTTCTGGATCAGTGCTCCATAAAAACACTTGTCAGCACACATTCACAAAAACTCCCAAAACAGACCGCAGTGACAGCTGCACAGGGCAATAAATATGTTAAACAAGGCAGCGTGGTAACCTCCCCTGGACTGGGGGATACTAATGAGAACTTCTGGACATTTTCCTCAATTTTTTGGCTCGTCTCACTGTGGCAGTTTAGGACCCAACCGATTTGCCATTCCTCGAGGCAGAATATGCCCGTGGTCAGCCAAACAACAACTTGAGAGCACTGGATGCAGAACAAGCAGCTCTGCAGGGTGGTTGCTGCTAGAACCAGCTTCTGCATCACCTGCACTCAGCATGGCCCCAGCTGGGGCAGGTCCTGCTACCAGGGAGGGATCTGAGCACTTGCCGTGGGCAGTCACCTTTGCAGCACTGCTGGTATCTCAAGAGTGCAGTTTATCACTTACTCTCACAGTACCTTCAGGGCCTGTTACAAGAAGCCCTTTGCAGGAAGATTGTAAATGCTTCTGACATGCAGGGAAATGAACTGGAGCTTAGCAAGGCCCTAAGGAGAATTTAAAGCACCGTATCAGCCTGTGAGACAAGAGTCCTCCACTCTTCATGCCCCAAGGAGGGGCTGGGTGATCCAACCAGGCACCTGCTGGCGCACAGAGTAACTCTGCAAGCCTGCTAAGAAGAGGACACCATACAGTGCCCCCTCCCTCATTTCCCAGCCTCTTTCTTGAAACTTTTCCCCAAAGACTTGATACAGACAGGAATCCAACCAAAACCAAAGTGGGCTGAGTCTGATCACTGAGAAGAAAGCCTGTACAAAGACATCCAGACAGCACAGTGGCCTAAGTCCTGCATGCCCAGAAATTAAACAAGTTTCCTTTAACTGTCAGACATTGCTGCACAACTGGAATAAATCACACAATTCAGACAAATCAGGAGATGTTTTCTCCTCAGATGCTAATCCAGGAGCAATTAGCTGCATGCTTAGCTGAGGGTTCAAATGCATCACAAGTGTACCAATGGACACTGCATGATATGATGAAATAACACCCAACAAAAAGTTTACCAGCTAGGTCTGGCTCTCAAAACAAAAAATTTAAATCAAGAAAATCAAATGAAGACTGAAAGGAAGCAAAAAAAAAAAAAATCAAACCTTGTGCTCCATACTAACATCTCAAAGCCCCGTCGTCCCTCAGATCCTTTGCTTTTTGTTCCACACCAAAAGTCAACTTATTGCCTTCCCTTCTCAGTAGGGGAGATGATTGATGCAAGACCCACACAGGCCTGTGTCAAATCCAAAGGCATTAAACATACAGAAGGGTGCTTTACCTATAACAATGCAAATTACATCAGCTGTAAGCTATCAAAAAAGCTCATTTCAAACAACAGTAATTTAACTGAGTTATTCCAAGGAGCACTAGTGGCTATATTTGTTTTCTTTCTGATATTGCAATAGCAAACCATGCATGAAGTTTATTAAGCCATGCTAATTGTATTTCTGTTCTAGTACACTTTAGCCATATGGAGAATCTGGCGGGTGCTCAAAAGACAAAATTGTTATTTGGGGAAAAATACCCTGAAAAGCTTCAACTGCCTCAAATGTTAATTCCTTCAAAGTGAATAATGCATAATCAAAACGTCAGCCGGGATGCGGTACAACATGTTGCAATCCATTGGAGAAAGGTAATTTGCAAACCCCAAGGAGATGGGTGTACCAAACCTGGCACAGTTCCTGTAAAACATGTGCCATTAACACTGTGGTGCATCTCTCCTATTAGAGGAGATCCCACAGCTCAGGGTTAGGCACACGCAATTCAGTGAAGTGCCAAGCAGCTCCAGGATGCTGCACGCCTTACAGAGCGGGTCCCTACCATCAGATCCCTTAAAAACTGAGTGCAAGAGGCTGTGAGGTTGTGTGCAGCAAGTAGGTAATTAGGGACAGAGGTAGCTGAAGCCTCAGGTAGTTCCTAAGCAGCACTGCAGAAGATACTCAAAGGGAAGAAAGGTTGGAATTGCTGAAGCCTTTTCCATGCACAGCCACTCAAGTTTACAAGCAAAAATAGCCCTTGGAGAAAGCCTTCCCACACAGAGAGTCCCCTAAACGTTTCAGGTGGAAAATGAATAGTAGCTCAACAAGAATTTACCACCCAAATTTCACCAGGGAAATCTCAGAATTACAGCAGCAAAGGCTGACACTTTAAAGTTCATCGCTATAAACTATCCTTGCTAAACTTCCCAAACCCTTTAAGCTGTATAACAAATGAGTATCACTATGCAAGATTAAGATTTCATAATCACCTGCATGCCTTGCTATTTTTTTATTTAAACATCTTATTTTTATTTCATCAAGAGAAGACAATGTCAATAAATTAAGTCCAAGCAGCATTTTATGTGCTGTAATTTTTTTTCCATCCTCACACTCTGCTCTTGTGCTGCTAATAATTCATGCCATCATTTGAAAGAGCGACTTTCAGTAAGGTTAGCCATAAAACAAGTCCCTGCTGATAGCATTGTGATGCAATCCAGCTATTTATGAATAAGGATATTTTACTTTATTAGTCCCTTCTACTCTAAGGAATAAAAATTTAACGACTTGCTGCTGAGAAGGAAGATGCAGGACCACAAAACCGTGACATGTAGAATACAGTTAATAGGAGCAATATGAGAGACTGCAGTTCTAAACATTTAAAATACTGATTGTGGATTAAAAGAATTTATGTTTGGACGATTCTCAGCTTTTTCATTACCTTGCTCTGATCACCCTAATAGCAGAATAATTGCAATATTATATATTTGTTCGTAACTCTTGGATTACCTAAAGTGACTGAAGAACAACGCAGTATGCACAACACACCTCAAAATAATTTGTCAGCAAAGAGGGCTTGAGGAAAATACATGGGCAGACAGTGCCATTACCAAGTGTTTTAAACAAAGCTTTAGGGTAAATCCTTTAAGGAACACAGGTAGGCAGTACCAGGGCCTTCATTCTTGTACTTGAAGAGAAGCTCTAGGACAAGATGCTCCTTGAAAAGTAACTTACTGCAATATGATCTACATGAATTAAAGCAAACCAGTCCTGTGAAGTCTTTAGCATCAGGTCTGTCACAAATTGCAGTAAACCACTAAAAATATGAGTGGATAGAATGACAAATGGTAATTTTGAACTACACCGGCATCAGCAGTTTTTAACACAAGCAGTCATCTCACAAAAGAAGCCAAGAGTACCAAATCTCATTTCACATGGCTTACATGCTGTACCTGAATAAGGGGTTCAGCTGACTTCAACACAAATTCATGAGAGGCCACTGGACAAAGCACCATTGGTCCTGAATACAGTTACACTTCAAATAAGCTGAGAAACCCACATTTCTCCTGCTGGATTGAGCTGCCTTCCCAATGCAAAGTGCTCTCAGCAATTCTTTCACAAAGCTCGAGCAAGTCTCACAAGCCGCAGATGGCACGATCCCTCTCCCAGGAAAAGCTGGCATTTGCTATGCAGTGAGAAGCGTTAGAGGGCAAACAAGCCCCCTGCCTGGGCCTGACACATCTTCCCCCCGTCAAAACAAACCCTTCACATAGCTTGCTGAAAACCAGCAGGAGACATGTTAAGAAAAATCAGATGTCACCACACAGGCTCTGCCACCTAAGCTACATGGGAAGCTCCCGTGACTCATTGCTTCAGTCACGCAGCAGAGGAAGGAGCAGGAGTAATTTCCATGCCATCACTGTTTATTCCAATAACGTCCCATTTTCAGCACTACAAGGAAACCTGTCTGTGCACAGTACAGCCAGGCCTGCCTGCAGTGAGCTAACTCACCCACTGAGCATCTCCATGGGTGCAAGGGGGAAGGATCTCCAGCCTGAGCCACCAAGCATCTCCTGCTAGTAAGTAGGAAAGGTGAACTCTAATGAGGGAGAAGCAGGAATAGTTTTGCAGGCAGCAATTACCAAGCATGTTTCCTCCTGAAGATTAAAAGGTGTTTTTTTTTTTAATAATGAATATACCTGGATTTGTGTATTCAGTCAAGCTTTATAACTAACAAACCAAATTAGCCTCATTTCCTCAAAGACATCTTATAAACATAGCTTATATGGTCTAGAGTCTGAATTTGTCACCTGCAACGCTGTGAACTCCAGGGACTGACACAGAAAGCACTGAGAAAAACATTAAATCAAACATCTTTTCAATACCTTATTTCTGGTTGATTGCCCCTGGAAACACAAAGTAAAGGGCAAAGAGGAAAAAAAAGCGAGAAATTGATGTGTCCACCCTTATTAGAGGAACACATCAGCATTTCCTCTCCTGTTCAGCCCTCATTGCTGTCTGCATTTTAATTAGCTTTGCATGGTTAATTGGATGATCAATGAGGCAGAGAACTCCATAACATCCTGATCAACAGGGATGCTAACCCTAGGTTTATCTGAGAAAATAGGTAATGAAAAACTTGCCTGCTACCACTGCAGTAAGATCTACAGGCAGCCTTCATGCAACATAGGATGAAGCACAAAGAACAGCTCAGGCACGTCCTGTGCCCTACACACAGTGGTGCCACACATCCTGAGGCCCCAGGGTCTTGCAAGAGCCCCAGCTTAAGCTGGAGGCAGCCTTTAAGCCACGGCTTCCAAGCCAAGTATCCATGAACTAGCTGTGCAAGCACAAGTGGACACGAGTTGTCCTATTTCACTGGGCTGATTCAGGGGTTAAGTATAACAGGACAACGTGGCCTTAATTTAGACACAGCTTTCCAGCATTAATAGCATTTCTCGAAAGTATTTTGTTGACTTTTTCTACTTTTCACTGACCCTCAGTCATATATTTTTCAGCTGCCTTCCCCCTTGCCACTGCCCCACTTCCTTCCTCAGTTTTCAACTAAATCCAAGCCATTGACGTAATTCAGGCATTCAGAGGGCAAAATAAAACCCACCCTTGATCCTGGTCCAGAAGCTGTTCTAATCAAGTTGAGGTCAAGTTATCAGGCCTGCTTGGCTAGCCAGAGGGCCACAGGGAAGGGGCACCTGAGTGCTGAGCAGCTCAGATGAGAAATAGAGCTCCTTACACCCCAGCTGGCTCTGCCCTAGTACCAGAGGGCCTCAGCAGCTGCCAACACTGCAGCTTTCTCAGTCTAACATAGCAAAGCAGGATTTTGCTTGTGCAGCATTTGTATAGATGAGTAAAGTTAAGATTAAGTGCATCTCGCCTCAAAAGCTTCCTTTTGAATTGGCCTTTAAGGCTTAAGCTCTCCATTTCCAGATAATTCTGTCCCTTCATCTAAAGGGAAGCTATGCTCAGGCTCACCATTTAATGCTTGAAAGATTATCATCACCACAGCTGTAATCCAAAGTGCTTCCGGGTCTCTGCCTGTGTTTTGCAGTTTTGAACTTCCAGCATCTACCTCCAGACAGACACATCCCTGGTCTTATCAGCACTTCTTTACTCGGAATGGGAAGCCAGATGTTACAGAATGAAAGCTCGAGATATCTGCTGGGAAAAACACCAGAGAGCAAGAAAAACAGTAGCTAGTGTTAAAAGCAAATGAAAAAATGTAGTTGAATAGTAGTTAGAAAAACAGATCCAGCTCACATTGTATTATACCTCCCCACCTCTAGAGAAAAGGTTTTCCGAGTATTTTGGTTATGAGTAGGGTTACACATGCAAAGCTGTTTATAAAACAATGATTCATTACAGCAGCATTTCAGTACTCCCAGATCTCCAGTATGACTTGCAGATCATCTAGAGTTGCAACACATTCTGCCTTTATCTGCCATCCTTTGTTTTGCTACCTTTACTTATCCAATGCAACACCAGCAGAAATATTAGCCTTCAAAAACCCATGAAGTGGAAAACCGGGCATGTATTTAGGCAATTTAATTGCATTTTGATCAATACAATTGCAAAATAAGCCATATGATTTCTATCTGCTTGGTGTTACTGACAGTTAACACTAGCCAGATGTTAGAGCAGATCATTTCTGCATCTGGTAGATTGAATCCCACTCCACCAGATATGAACTAAGGCTCTAACCAGGGTACCAGCATCTCTCTGGCCAGAAAGAGGACTGATAAGTGGGCTGAGCTCCTCTCAGCTGAAAGGAGATCTTCAGGAATTGTACGTAGTTTTCACAAATAATTCTGAATTTCATAGATTAGGAAACCAAACCCCAAGGAATAATGCTGTCATCCAAAAGGCCAAGGAAAAGGTCTAGCTCCTCCTATGATATGTCTGAGGAGCATCTTTCAGCCACTTTACTGAATCTGCTTAAACTAACAAGCTAAGATGCACATCGAGCATGCCATTAGCTATCCGCATTACAGCCCAGAGGGTGCTTGCCAATATCCATTCAGAATAAAGTCAGTTAAATGCAGCTTCAGGCATGTCTGTCTGCATTTTAGCATGGCTCTTCAACTGGGTTGCACTACCATGAGGAGGTAATAGACTGGAAAAAAGAGTGATTTTGTGTCTCAGGACAAAACAGCACCTCCAGCAAACCCAGCCACTCAGGGGCTAAGGGGCAGAGGCCCCAGGCAGCATACACTGCCCTCAGCTCTGAAGCCGAGCTTGCATTAAAGCCATGCCTCTTGCAGCTGAGCATCCATGAAATGAGTTATTCAGTTGTTCTCCAGGAACACACTGCAACCTTGCGAAGAGCTGCACACTTGCAGTGACTGCAGCTGACAAGCCATTGCTGATTAACTTTTAACTTCTGTATGTTATGTTTTTATTGCAGAAGCACCTGGCTCCCCCAGGCCAGAGAAGGGCTGGAGGATCACCTTGTTTGGGGGAAGCACCTTGTGAGACTGACAGTCAGACACAAAGGTCACAGCAGCATCTCCTTCCTCCTGCCAGGCCAGCTGACCTTGCCACAGCTCTGCTCATCATTTGCCTGCCCAGGCCAGACTAATCCTAACCTGGTGGAACACGTAGGAAGCTAGTTCCTGCTGCACCCCTTACCCCAGCTCCAACCCAGATGGGACTGAAAGGGCAGAGTCTTTGTCAGGGCAGTTTTCACTTGGGATTTCACTTTTATTCAATATAAAATCAGTATTAATGTGATGCTAATTAGTATAGAGCTTTGCATTCACATCACACTTCACTTTTCACTCTCTGAAAGCAGTTCATCTCCCATCCACACCATTGCTGAAACTGGAAAAAATATGGAGGGAATGTTGGAAATGCCCAGGTAACTCCCTCAGCTGTCTCCATGCATTTCACAGATGTGTAATAAGGCTGTAATTATCACCATAAATAGTTTTTTCACCAAGTGAGGATTAGCTCTTTACCAATGATTACAAATAAATCTACCTACCTATCAATATATATTTAGAGAGACACACAGAAAGCCTCTGGAGACTATTTCATTAGCGCTCACTGGAGCTGTACATAACACTGCTGATGTTGCTGGCCGTGCTCATTGTGCTGGGAGACCACATTAGTCAGGCACCAAGGGACTGCTGCTGTTTTCACAGGCTTAGGAAAATCCTTTTTCTAGTGCTTCTCTGTGGGATTTAACCTCTCTAGCCGTCTTTAAAGACTAGCTCTATGGGAGCAGAAATCGAGCATCCAGCTCCCCCACCAGCCAGACATCTGCAGCAGCAGCCTGGTGTGAACACAGGCCACGGGGAAGGTCCTTGCTCTAATGTACACTCTGTAGCTCACAGCCATTTGCTCTTCCTCCTGCTCTCCAGAGCCTCTTTCAAGATACCTTACTCCAGGAGGCTCAGTGGTAGCACTGTGGTTATGTCCCAAGGTATGTTATTAAGCACCAAGCCATCTCCTCCCAAATTTCACTTGCATCTCAAGAGGCAGGATGTGGGTTCTGCTGGCTGGCATCAGAAGCCTCACTTGCCTCATGTACAAAGCAAGAGCCTCTTCAGTTCTGCCTCTTCACTGACCACAGTCCATTTTGCTAACTGGAAGCAGGTGTTTCTTCAGCTTTAACAGCCAGATGTGATGCCTAAAGATGAGCCCTGAGCCTGTTTCGATGAAGTCTGTGATACCATGCTTTCATGGGTAATGAAATGGGTAATTTCATGAATGCTTTTGGGGCATTCAGGTTGTTGGGGTTTAGTCCACAATGGTTAGAAGAGATGGAGTTCACTGAGAACTGGGAGCCATTGGCAAGTCCTCCAGGCTGAGGAGGCCTGTAGACATAACCAAGGCTTCAGATAGCTCCACCAGGCTCATTTTAGGCCATCTCCTGATCCCAGCTTTGCCTTTCAAAACTCCATATTTGAGACCATTCTCCACATGCCACACTGCACATTTTTCCCTGTTCCACACCTAAACTTTAAGGACTGCAACTGGCACCAGTCCAGCTCTGCATCTGGCCTTCACCCTGCACTTGCAAAGCATGGATATTCTGCTCACACAGGAGAAGTTTAGGCACCAAAAAGAACAGGAATCATTAAATATCTTCAGCAGATTGCCACAGTAGGACACTCCAGGAGTCATCCTTCAAAAGGGATGAGAGCAGCTGGCTTCCCCGGAGTGCCATGGAGCTCCTCACCCGAGTGCTTTGTGCTCTGAAGGACTTGTAAACAAGAGCTTTGCTTTTAGCAAACAGCTCCCATTAAAAGAAGCTAAGCAGATATTTGTCTCAAGTTCAGTTTTCAAACCACAGACAGACAGCCCATTGTAGCCACTGTAATGAACTACAATGGTTTAGGAGGAAAGAAGGATATATTTTAGAACCATAAGACAGCCAAACAAAGAAAAGCGATGAGTTTTTCCCAAGTAATATTCCATCATGCCAGTAAGACAACAGGAGTCAATTTGAAGGAAACAGCAGGCAGTGGCTTTCTCTCCTAGCAGCCTTTACTTGCCAGGCAGACAGGGCTGACACAGCAATGGGTCCCAGAGGTGGCATAAAGAGCGATGGCCATGAGAAAGCACCAGGCTTTTGGAGGGAAGTGGAAGAGTCTTCCCAAGAGATTGGGAAAAAATAGATTAGATGCTATCATTAGCAGCAGATACAGGCTGAAAGAGAATACAAGATGCTAATAGTCATACCACAAATGTTCTTTTAAGACACAATCAGAACATATCCTCATATTTATAAAGGCAGATGCACGCTGGAGTTACACAACATGTATATCCACAAAGTTGTCTCAACATCTACATGCCTCACCACCAAGCAAATCCATCCAGCTGGTTTGACAGACCCACATACACCCCACCAAGTAAGTGTTTGGTATTTATTGACCCATACAGCAAAAATACACCTTTACCACAACACTGGGATGCACTGCAGATGATGCAGTGCCCTGATGGAAGAAAACCTGTTTTAAGCTTAAAAATGCTATAAGTTTTTATGATAATTTCTGCTTCTTGAGGAGGGAAAAGTAGTAATTAACAGCCAGCTGAACTCCCTGCTATATGAAGAGTGCTCCCACACTGCTGTCAGCCGTGACAGCACCCAGCACTCTGTGGGCAGCACCTTTTTTCCCCCCCTTGCTAAACAGCAACTGAAAGGCACTGCTTTCACCAGCCTGCCTGTACCAGCATGGGCAAGGCTCACGCAGATTAAAACCAAGACTTAAAACCAAGGAGCTCCTTCAGAGCAATCCCCAGAGCAGTTTGGTGGTGGTGGCCACCAGTCTCAGTGCTTACCTGTGAAATCTGGGCAGATCAGCCCACTGGATCACATCTGGCCAGAGCCACTCTGCCGGCAACCATCCCGAAGCCATCTCTTGCCAAGTGCAGCACAGCAATTTTGAAATCAAGCTACAGGAGTGGGGTGCTGTCCTTCCCCTTGGGCAAGAGCTCTTCTCCCTGAAGTCACGGGGTAGCTGCCCCCTACCTTAAGGACCAGCAAAGGAAAGAGCAGGGGCCCTCAGCCTGCCCCCACAGATCTCAGCAATCAAGTTTCAGCCAACTTCAGTAATGACAAAATGGATTTTTCCCAGTCAGTTTTTTCCTCCAGTTGAAATGGGTGTCAATTTGACTTGTCAGTTTTAATTAGCATTTACATTATGTACTGCTCTGAAGTTGCTCTGTTTTGACAAACAAGGGGAAAGTCTAATACATTACTCAAGCCTAGAATTTCGGATGTCAACATGAAAGGCAAAACTAATTAAGATGCTTCACAGGAGAACACAACGCTTCCCAGACAGCCAGTGACATGATGGCTTAGACAGGCATTCTGTACATGTGGATATGTACAAACTCCTCCAAACAGGAAGGGGTTCGTAGATGAAAACTGACATCAATTAGTCCTAGCAATGGAAGAGAGTCCAAGACCTGCAGCTAATTTCAAGACTCATAATACTAGATGTTGTCTAATAATACTAGATGTTGTAGAAGAATCAATCCTTCTTTCAAATAAGAAATCGTAGCAACTCCAGATAAAGATTTGCAGAAAGCATTATCAGCAGCTAATGAATGGAGAACCGACACAAGCACAGGCTCTGGAGCAAATTTGGTTCCTATCTCTGTCTGTAGTCAAACAGTATTACAAACAGATATACCTCCAGGGACATCAATGGAGACATCAGCATCATTATTTTATTTATTTTTACAAAGTAAGACTTACTAGACATCTCAATTGACCAAAGCAAGTTGACATCTGTTTTCTCCCTTTTTTAACCCATCTAACTCAGCCAGACTTGCAAAGAGTATAATACTGAGATCAAACCCATATGCAAATGGGAGCTATTTTGTTTAGTGCCATGCCTAACACTGCCAAGTACCATTACAAGTGCACTTCACACCACTCAGTGACACTTCCAGTGATGTTACTCATCAAAACACTTCACAGTTCTTCACAGGACATCTCCAACCCTGTGAGAAGGCCCTCAGTTCTTGGCAGGAAAAAAAAAGTCAGGAGCCATCTTCAGTCCTAGAGCAACATTCATCATCACAGTTGTGTTTGGTTTGCTTTTCCACTGGCCATACTTTGTTTAGATGACACTAATGCTGTAACACCAGATAAAACACATGGCAGCTCTGCAAAACAGAAAGAGGACACACTCCCAAGAATCGTGTTATTTCCCTCAGCTATTTACTTGTTTTACAGGCAAGTTTAGAGATTCTTGGGAATCAAGGTTTGTAATGGAAGTACCAACTGGCCTTGGATTGTAGCAGCACAAACACTGCAGCTCTAACAACTCACCAAAATCTAAGCTGAACCATGCCATGAAGGGACATTTCAGAATGTTGTTTTTTTTTTTTTTTTTGTTTGTTTGTTTTTGACAATAGCTGTTACCAAAATCAGATTAGCAAAAAAATTGTTTCAGGAATCCCAGCATATTTCATTCTTTCCTCCAGACTCCTTAGATCCCATTTCCTACCACTGGACTCCAAAACACATTTTTCCCCAATTCCATTTCCAAGAGTTGTTAAAAATAAACATCAGATGAGCACTGCCCTGGGTTTGGCTGCCTACCAGAGCCTCATCTGCAGCCTTTCCCAAGCCATGCTTGGGACTGCACGGGACTTGGTGGCAGAAGCACATCCCATGGGCCAAGCCATCAGCCCCAAGGCAACGTGACAGTGCTGCTGGCACAAATGACTGCAGGGCTCTGGACTGACTGAGCACATAGATCCTGTGACCAGGGAGGAATCACTGTTCATCTGCAGCTTGGCAGAGTTCACTGGTCTAACTTGTCCCTTTTACCTTATGGCTCCACTGTTAACAGAAGAGAGGATATAAAACAATACAATTTCACGTGATTTAATAGCTGGATTTAGCCAGCTGCTTATTAGAAACAAGTCAAATGAAGAAATCCCACATCCCTTCACAGAAAAAAATATAACATGGGATTATTCTTTGCTGGCATAGCAATAACATTCAGATACCTCAGCTAGAGCCAAAGATAGGCTCTAACCAAAGATCCCCAGAACCAGCCTAGCACAGTGCTGAGGTGGGACAGGTCTCAGCTCAGGCTCATATTTCTCAGGATCCTTGCCTAGCCCACTGGCACACATCATTTCATGGCCACATCTGAGCACTGAAGTCACCTGTGCCCCAGTGACTAGGGTTTGGGGGAGGCAGGTGTTGAAGGCACTGAGCAAAGAGCTAAGAAAGGTGCTGAACAAACTGCTTGCCTGAAGCCAGCTCTAAGAAACACCAGGCACAGGTACTTAGGTGGAATTTCAGACAGCTGACTGGTCCTGAAAAAAATTAAATCACTTCAGAAATGTTACAAATGCTCTAGGTATCTTTCTAAATAAGAAAAGCCAACAGATAATATAATCGAACATTTAACATCACTGTACCTGTGATTCTGTCTGCAAAACATTTACCCCTAATATATCCTCTCTCATCTACACAAAATCCACCTGCAGTAAATTACCAGCAGTACCAGCTTGGCCTAGCTAATGAATTGAAGAAATGCACAGGGGATTTTACAGTTAATTGTGACAAGCAACAACATTCTTCTAGAACAAGTTAGGTCTCACTTTGGTAGGTTCTTGCTCAAGCTTAAGATGCACTTCAGCATCTACACAAATGCATCATCAGCTCCCACAGCAGCTTGGTGCATCATCTATACATAAAGGATTTGATTTCTCTCTATAAATACAATTAGATTTGAGGATACCCAGTTCAAACAAAGTAGGTTTGTAGAGTAAGGAAATGATTTTCAGTACTGGAAGGAATCAGTTCAGTCAGACTGACCTCCAGCATCACAGGCTACAGCTCCTGCATTGCTTTCTTAAAAGAGCTGCTGCTTCTGCACAGCAGCTCCAGCTTAATCCCTAGTCCCATGCTAGCTAAGCATTATTTTTCCCCACAAATATTATGGATATTAGTCATTTTTATCTGCAAATCAACTCCTATAGGAATCTAATATTGGTTGTTTTTAAAGTTACACTGACAACATCAGATCACTACTCATTTTCATTTTTTGTTGCCATGAATGTAACTTCAGAAGGCTACATGTAAAAGCCCCAATTCCTAACTAATGAAAAACCATACCGATTGGGACAGTTCACCTCCTGCAATAGTGTTACATCAGTGTAACCACAGCTTTCTATGGAATTAGCCTTGTTCACTCCACTGGGAAACAAAGGTCAGCCCTACCATTTTCTGCCTACTACTCTTACAGTAGGAGTTTAACCCACAAATCCATATGCATGACCCAATTTTAGGGGAGAGAATTACTCAGCGTGGCCAAACACTATTGCAGCAAATATAACAATGCTCCATGACCGCTAATTGTTTTCACCGAAAGAACAGACTCATTTAAGGTAGAGAAGAGTGCATATACCAGAATTAGACAGTACACATTAGTACAAACAAAAAAAGAATAAAGCCAGTCCTATGACTGCATTAAAACAGCTCAACAAATCATAAGAGATATTATGAATTAGCGTGGCTGGACTCTAATGTGTTACTGATAATTACACATTTAATCAAATTAAGCATGGCACACAGATCTGGTCTGTCTTTTCTCCCACTTCTGATTGATCTCAGCCCTTGCTGTGTTATAGACAAAGGATCCTGCTCCTTTTAAGGCTGGGCAGATCAGACCTCATTTAGGTATTTGGGTCTGTTTCTGGCCACTGCCCACCATCCAAGTGTCCTGCCAGGATAACCTCCCCATTATAACCGCTGATGTTGGCAAGTTACTAACCTTCCAAGCTATTGGGGTTTCCCTATCCAACCTACACACTACGTATTAGTAAGTTACACGTACATGTATTTCTGCCTTCCATACACCAGGTTCAGGGGAAATCATCAGCTAGAGTGCCAGATCTCAAAACTCAGCTGGCTCTGTTCCTTTAGTGACTGTGTTTTTCTGTCACCTGGTGTTTGATTGTGTGTTTTTTTTTTTTTTTTCCTCCCATTACACACTTCCCTACCCTTCCCAAAGGGCATCAATTGAAAAATCATGAGACCATTGTAATGTACAGCAAGCTGTACTCCCAGTCCTGGGGTTTGTCCCAGGCCATTAATACAAGGTGTCTGCAAAGCCTTGTCTCAGCCAGCTTATTCAAGTCCTCTCCCCTTCCAGGAACACTGTTCACCTTTGATTTTCATTTCAAAGTTCCTGCTTCAGCAGGGTTAATGAGAAAGAAATCATACAGCAAATTAAGACTTAATCATTGTGCAATTCCCTTAGATAAACGATAATCATCCCATCCTCAGTACTTTGCAGTGTAATTAATTGTACCTCCATACCAAAGGGAAAAACTATAGCACACTTCATTTCAAGGTCACAAACCATGTGAGAAAGAGGCAAGAACAGAAGTGAGATCTCCTGACTTGTCACCCCTGCTTAAAGTCCTCTGCTCCCGCTACCAGGCAGCATCTTCTCTTCAAGTTTACACAAAACAAAGTCAATGGCAGCTACCAAGTAAAAAAACAATGAGAACAGATGCTACAAAGGAGCCTTGCAGTATTGATCACAAAGAAACTGCAGTTTAAATCCATGTTTTTGATATGTGGTTTGACACACAGGCTTGTATACAAGCTATCTAGGTCATTTTATGTGTCCTTGTAATTTTTGTGTCCCTGTAATGACTAAAGAAACTATGGAATTAAAGATCCAAGTGTCACCTCTGAGCTCAGTTCTAATTTACTCTTCTCTGCTGAGCTATTTGTCATCCTAACATCACCATCAAAACAAGTGAATTCTACTAGATAGATTATTAAAGTATTTATTATTCAGAACAAGATAGCAACATAGTAAACTCAACCCCAATATACCCCAGAATGATAGCTGCTGCTCCCCCTTCTGTTATTTGGGCATCTTAATGAAATTTCATCTGGCTGCAAAGTGAAACATGAATGATTTATGCATAACAAATAGTCCATTTAATTAGCAGCAGAAATGTTTAATGGCTAATATTAATTTATGTTTCAACACAGAGCCAAAACTCTCAGCTGAAAGCTCTGAATCCAGACATTTGTGCTTGGTATTCATTTCACTTGAATGGTTCACACAAAGCTGAATTTTAAATGTGTCTATACAATGAGGAAGTTGAGTTGTGACCAAATCACAAGTAAGCATTCAGTTTGAAGAAACCTACAGAGACTACATTTGGGATATTCAATGATTCTATAATTCATCCCAGCCTGTAATAAGTATCATATGTTGCAGCCCCAAATTACAGCAGCTTCAGAGGTGACATTCATTCCTTACCCACAGGCTGATTACCATACTCCATGAAGCATGAAGATCAAGAGATCATTACCCTCCCAGCTGTTATCAATGACTCTGCCATTCCAGCCCAGCTCAGTGCCTTTTCAAAGAGGTCACCTGCATGTATGAGTAATTCTTCAAATGACAACCCACAAACATGCTCCAAAGCAAGCAAGCAGTTACAAGAACTTGCAAGAAAGCCTCATAGGGCATCATAACAACTACTCCTTGCTTTCCAAAATTATAGCATCAGAGATCGGAGCAGGGGAAGGGTCTGGCATCTCAAAAGACACTGTCAGCCTGAGCACCAAAAGTTACAGGGCAAACTCTTTATTCCCTTTCTGGAATAAAGCCTGCCAAACCCTGCCAGTCTACAGAGGGGATCAGCAGGGCAGAAGCACCCCATTTTTGAGCTCTTACCAAGCTAGATGCAGGAAAGCACTGAGCAGTGCCCAGCCCTTCTGCAGAGCTGGACTCATACAGACCAACCAGCAAGACCTGTCTCACTCTTCATCTTGCATAAACATCACTTTTTAAACATACTGAGAATAGGAAGCGTCCAATTTCTGTATTAACAACCCTAAAATTCTCTTCCTGTGCAGTTCTGGGCCACAAAAACTAAATTTACCTTTCCCTATTAGAAAAAAGCAGAGGGAAAACTACTGTATGGCAGCTAAGAAAAAGCTCATTTTACACTCCCCAGTCACTAGTACGCAAAGTGCAAATCCCTACATTCCCTGATTGCATTATCTAATGTTTCCTCAGTAAAAATAAAAATACCAGCTCTCCTCTACATGCGTGGAAAGGACATTTTTCTTCGTTGCTTGCAGTTTATTGATTTTTCAGCTGTTCAAGTATAAGTGAATCTGTAAGACCTCACCTCTAACCACTCTGCATGTGCTTTATGTTACAGAGCAGTTTAAGGCAGTAAAATGTCAAAATAAACAAGATAAACCAGTGACTATGGCATGTTTCCCCACGGGCAGGGAAGCATTATCAGCCCCTGGCGCATTTTCCATTTGCTCTGAAGTACCATGAAGAAAAATCAAAACTTTTATACAGCCAATGCTTGGTAACTTACAATTAGTATTGATTACTTTTAGAAAACCCAGGGTGGATGTATATGTCTATATGTGTTTCTATACAAGGAAAACAGCATGGATAGGGCCTGTCCTGAAATCTAAAGGGAGATGTTTCAGGGCTGCTGATGAGAGCTACTACAATGTGTCCTCTCCATTGCTTGGAAGATGGAGAATGAGGAATGGAGAGGTTAATTTCTGGTCTAGGGTACTGCAAAGAGTCTTGTGGGGAAGAAATGCCTTCAGTGCTTCAAGATAATGGCACAGGGAGGGCACTGTCTGAAGCACAGCACAAAGCAAGGAGGAGCACTGCCAGACGCTGCCTTTCCCCTGTCCCACCAGTTACCCTCACAATGGCAAACCCAACCCCAGTGAGCCAGCTCAGCCTCCCCACCACAGCCCCCAAAACACAGCACCTCACCTCCCTCAGCCCCTGGGGCAGGATTGCCCCTTCCTACCTCAGCGAGGTTTCTCTCCAGGCCCAGTCTCAGTCACAACCTGACGTGAGTCCATGCCAGCAAAACCTCAGCACTCCAAACCCCACCATGGTGCTCTATGACCCAGGCATGCTGGAAGGGGCACAGCAACTACCCCACAACCCCACTCTTCCCTTCTTCCCATCTGCTAAAGAGAGGAAAAGTCTCTCCTCAGGGCAATTTAAGCGAGTGGGGTTGGGTGCCGCCTGCCCAGGTGCAGCCCTCAGTGCTGACCAGCCCAGCTGCACCAGACCTCCATCCCCACCGCTCCTTCAGGAGTGCTTTACAAGAACCAGTTGGTTATAGTTAAAACTAAATTAGTGCCAGGGGAAAGGGGAAGCATTTTCATCTGGATCTGGCTGTGAATCACTGGAAGATCCCCATATTTTAGAGGAGAGGGCTCTACAGCTGATCCCATCAAGCCAGGCTACCCTGGTACAGTCCTAAGAACAGATCAAAAATAAATAAAAGTTTCCTTTCATTTTATCTTTACCCCTGAGGGGCTTCCATGATGGTGGCCACCTTTTCTGAAATGTTTTCTCCTGCTGGAGAAGCTCAAAGAAATTCCTTCTCCCTTGCTGCACCATGCTGGCGTGGCAAGAGTGCCAGGACGCTGCAAGGGGGACAAAAAAAAAAACAACAAACAAACAAACAAAAAAAAATAATAAAATGGTAGGGTTGAAAATGGCTGTTTTTAAGTATTTCAAAAGCATTAGAAAGCTAAATGCTGTTTAAAAATATATTGTACTAGTTTTGTATCAATTACCAAGACATTTGTGTACCTAACATGTCCAGAAGTACTCCCCATTTTCCTATATGTTTCTGTAGCTTTATTTACAATATTCCCTTATGTGCTAATTCTTCATCATCATGCAGTGCAGTTTTGATTGTGTTTTATTACTTACAACATACGTTTATTCAAATAGATTTTAAAGCAAAACATCCAGTAATGGTCTGTTTCCTCTCAACAAACTTGGCACTGACAGGCCATGGACCCAAGGGGGAATCCACAAGGAGCGAGGCAAAGCTGGAGGTGATGCCGGGCACGTGCCCCAGCACCATGAAAACCCCAGGGTCCTTTTTTATATTAAAGGCTTCATTAACTTCCTCGTCCTGGCCAGGCCCTGGGTTGAGCACGTATAGCCCCTCCATACATTCCTCTCTCATTTCAAACACAGATGACATTTTTAATTTCCTTCCAGCAAATTGCTCCGCTCTTCTTCTTTAATGCTTTTTTTTTTTTTTAATTAATTGAAAAACAGCTGCCACTTTTCACCAGATTAATACCTCTGTCCTACACACTTATCAAAACCACTGGAAACCCTACCTGAAGGCAAAGCAACCTGCTTACAGCTGAAGAAACGATAAATTTTGCAGCCTACTTCCAAGGAAATTCTGAAGTTTTGTTCACAGCAGAAGAGTACAATGCAGATAGAATTTACAATGACAATAGACCACACAATTACAAACTACAAATTTTAAATAAATTTACAATTGCAATAAACCACAATTTATTAAGTATGTTACCTATAAAATATTCTACATGCAGAATAAATGGTGTTTCAGCTGGAAAGATTTATAATATGTTTTGATGGCTCAGACTATTTAAGAGGCAAGCAGTGATTGCACAGCCATTGCCTCTAATCTCAAAGACATTAAAGTTTTCCTGGCCTCTTAGAAGTTATTATTTGAGTTAAAAACCTTATCAGAATAACATGCTTGGGAGATCACATGGAAACATATTTAAATTAATGGTTCAGACCACCCCTTTTTTCTTTGGAAACTGACCCCATACTGTAAATTCTATCTCTGCTGTGCAGTGCTTTACTTATAGCATCTGAATAATGGATATCATAAGCAAGCATTGCAAAATGAAAATTCAGTTAACGATATTATGGAGCTTCCATTCACAAATGTAGTTCATGAGTAGTACACATTTTACGGATCTTACCACCAAGGAAAACATTTGCATATCTCATCACAGAGTTCTTCCAAGAGCCCATGCTGCATTTCTTATCTCAGGGCTTTTATAGTAAGAAATATTGCATTAGGCCCGGTAATTTACATTTTGCTGATAAAATTCTAAATACATATGCAGCAGCTCTTTATTGACTGCCTTCATGATATAAATTATAAACTTGGGAGTAAATGCATTAGGACAAATATTGATTTCCAGATAGTCACTATGAGTGAGATCTTATCCTGGAGTTGAATTATGGTATCTCTTGTCTTTTATAGCTGTATTTTATCTCCCAGCTACTATACTTTCTAGCAAGTACATAAATAAATAACACCACCTCACTTCTGACAGAGAGTTCAATTCATTCATGGTAGAAATAGCAGGTACGAGCCAGTGCAAGGGTGCTCTAGGATCACTACAAATACAGACATTTGGGGATCTGCAACTATCATAAAATCTATTTTTTCAGCACGTTACATCGCTGAGTATTGCAAATTTTGCAGGGGAAGCAGCGGATGAATTCCCATGCCTCTTGGAAAATAAGTAATAGTACTGCCCTGGGTTGTCATGGAACAAATAGCACTCCTTGTTTGTTCAACAAGCCTGCTCCTGTTCAGCGATTTTCTGTTTTAACAGCAATTCTCAGCTGTTACTACACAGTGCTGCAGCTGCGCCTCATCTTGTTTGTGTGTTGGCTTGTGGGCTGTTCAAGCAATCGTCCTGCACGCTTCAGTTACAGCACCAGCTTTGGTATCCGTGTTACTACAGATGGTTTTATTAGTAAAAGAAAAACTTGGTGCTTTTCTGTACAGCTCTGTGGAGTCCTTTCATGATCAAACTTGCTTCTCAGTAGAGCTCCACGAGTTTGCAGAATTTAAACTGCCCAACCTATTTTCACCAGGAGTTTGGCCTGTATTGAAATATGCTCATAGCGATATTGAAAAAGCAAAACTGGAAATTAAGTAACAAATACATATGTGTATATTTATGTTTGAACCATGGTCAGTGACACTCATGATGTCACACTGATGTAGAGCAAATACTGTCTGTAAGTGTCCACTGGCTGATTGCACATGGCACGTTGTTAGGAAACGGGAGCAAGGCGCTGTCTGTGTAGTAAATCAGAGATCTCCAGCTGCAGCTTTGACTGGATCACTATCTGTACTCCACCAACCTCACCTTGGAAGTGGCACTGAGACCCCCAACCAAACATCTCTGGCCAAGCTGGCCTGGAAGTACAATTGCTGCGACCTGCGGACAGGACCCATCAGCTGAAGAACTGCATAAATGCAGCAAAACCCACAATTAAAATGTGCTTCTTTCCATCAGGAACTTACCTTTATATCTTTTCCCCAAGTCCAGCCTCGTCCATGATGAAGTAGGAATTAATGCCTTGCAAGCCAATTTTAAAGAGGAGCTTTGCACATTTCAGGCATATTTCCATGTTTATTTTCAAGCATTGGCCTTTTTTCCTCCCCCTTTTTTATTTTTTTAAATTTTATAAGCCCATTTCAAAATTGTGAGCTTGAGGCAATGCAAGGAAGGGGACATTGTATTCTGCATCTGCTAGAGCAAGATAACCACCTACCAATGAGACAGAGGCAAGCCATGGTTTTCATGCGATAGTTTTCATGTTTATCCTGCTGCTGCAATGAAATGCTGCTTTTCCTTTGCAGGCAGCAAGGACAGCAGCTATTTCTATGTTTATTTATTTTTCCACTTTCCAACCAGTGCAACCTCATCTCTAGCTTTTGAGACTGAGCACTGAGAACCCAGTAGCCTCTGCTCAGTCCTGCCACCAGCACAGGAGCAGTCAGTGCGCCTCCAATGAATACTCAGCGTGCCTAAGATATGGAAGAAATGTTAATGAAATGAAATGAAAGTCTGTATTTCTCTGTAGACAGCTCAGTAGAAGCTAATTGCTAGATGCCACATTTCTTTCAAGAACAGAGATCTGCCTTCTCTGATAAGTAATTTACTAATTTAGGATACACTTTTCTTAACGAAAGATCAGTAAAATCTTAAGATTTTACTGATGATTTAATAACTCCAGTTTAATTGCCCTTTCAGAAATATTTTTAAATATTTATTTTCAGAGCATAATACAACTTGATCACAAGCCCAAATTTGAAATACTAGCCCAAAAGAAGCACATTGGATGCTGTCTGATTTTTAAAATAAAAATGCAGCCACAGCAGGGTTTTTGCAAAGCCCTTTCTGAGACTGGGCAAGAAACGGCTTATAAAAAAGGAGCAGGCTGCAACCCATGATCTCACAGCTGCAGAACATAGACACGAGAAAGGCAAAGGGCCTTGGAGGGACACACAGTGATGAGACGACACAAAGAGAGTTTCCTCCACAAAGAGGATGACTGCAGTGCATCAGGCTGCTGGCTTACAGGTGGCTGGAAGAAAAACTCATGAATCCGACGTACGCCTGAACTCAATCTCTATTTTAACCAATTATATTTGTCAATTCAATCTGCTTTCTGGTAGTCAACAAAACCCAAGCTGTTCCAAATATTTATTAAAAAATAACTGCAAAGGAAAAAATCAATAAGCAGTCCAATGGGAGATTTATTACAGTTTTAACAGGTAAAGGGAACAAATCTTCTTCATGAACAAAAAATAGCAATAGGAAGTATACTGCAGATTTATTAATCAAATAACAAAGTGGAAACAGTATATGCAATATATCTTCATATATAAATATACCGATTACATTCCTCTTAAATAGATTAAACAACATTCATTAGCAACATCCCAAAAAAATTCTTCATGGCAAGAGATTAATCTTACTTCATAGCAATACCATCTCTCCATATGTTCACATCCACTACAACAATCTCAGGGTTTGGGGACAGATCAAATCCATAGCAAGTGATATAAATCCTATTTATAGGAGAGGTCAATGCTGTTTCCGAGATTTAAGGCAGGGTATGCAACAGGTGGAATTGGCAGAGTGTAGTTTAAGCTGTGGGATTTCCTTGAAAGCTCCAATTTGGATTAAAGCTAGATTATCATGGGGAAACTGACTCTGCTCAGGATTCACAGTTTAAGACACACCTCCCTTTTTCTGTAAACAAATGTTAACAAAATAAACTTTCTGTACCCTGTTAACCATTTCTTAACATAAAAATAAGGAGCTGCTCGGGTAGTCTTAAAATAATTCAGTATAAAAATCTATTCTATCCTATCCTAAGTACTGTCTCTGTATCAAAGTGCTAGCAAATGGCACAGTGTTTTCTGTTTGAAGCCAGCATTCCCTGCTCTTAATGTTTTATATTGCAGATCCCAACCCCAGCAGGACTTCGCTCAGGAACCCAGCCGTGACGGCTGAATCATCCCGCTGGGACTCCGAAAACACTTCTGAACGGGTTGTGCTGGGGCGAGCTCTCGGTGCCGTCTGATGGCTGGAGCCCATCACAGGACCCATCCCCAGCCTGCAGGGTGGCACAGGGCCCCCACCTCGCAGCAGCAGGCGCTTTGTCCCCTGCAAATCCAGCAGAAGAGGGGCAGGTGCCCTGTCACTTTGCATAGTTCGGTTCAGCAGGACTCCACGAGCCCCTGGGAGATGCTTGTGGTGCTCCTCTTGCTCCTTTCCCCACCAGGCACCAGCAGAGGCTCCCACTGTGTGCCTGTTTGGGACCTCTTTGGCTTACCCAGCTTGGTTCAAACACTCGCTGGCTGTTACTTTGGAGCCCAAATAAGAAATAGTGCAAATCCAAGCTTAAAGAAAGGAAAAATACTACATTGCCTGCATTAAACATTCAGTTAGAAAGGCAAGGATCCATAGGATGAAACCCCAGTGGTGGGGGATTATGAGACATTTGGCAAACTTGTAAAGGATCCTTCGTGATTGTCTGAAAGGAGTGTACTTGGCTTGGGTTGGTGCTGAACAGATAAAATTATTTGCTAATGTGATTCTGACTAACGCTGCTGTGGCTAATTAGAAACTAATTTGAGGACTGGTCACAGCACAGGGGACAACTCCCTGGGCGATGGCAGGAGCACTGACTGCAGCTGCAGCTGCCTCTCTGCACTTGTCTTGTCCTAGTTTGACTCAAAACATCCTTGTTTGCACAAAATGGTGTGAATTCGTCCAGACTGGTTTTGCTGGAAGGCAAACAGACCATGTTATTTCCAAGGGTCAATATACCTTTATTTGGCCATGCTCAGGCAGATCAAGAGGCCAAAACAGACTTCAGCTTGATTCCTATTATGGGATGCTGGCTGCAGTGCATTTTAAAACAATAATCATCTGATGTTGCGGAGATGTTCAAGTCTGAAAACATCATGAAGTGCAAGGGCGCCCAGCAAAGACAGAGACCTGCTCACATCACAGCGACCTTTGCCACAGGGCAGCACACACACTGCACTGAAGTAATGCACCATGCAGTGTTTTTTGGCCTGATCCATAAAGGAGCTCAATTTCTTTCAACTTTTCTTCCCCCAGAATATTCAGCAGGAGGGACGTTCAGCAACAGGATGCTTTCAACAAGCAGTGCAGAAATGGCTTACCTTTGCTCAGGATTAGGCACTTAGCCTGCCTATGGATTTTTGTAAATCCTGCCTGCTTTCATCTCGAGGCACCTGTGTGCTACCACAAAGGCTCTCGGCAGTTCAGGACTCAGCCCTATGAACCTGCTCTGACTGCAATCAGTACCTTAAGTCACTGGAAGAAGGCTGCATTCTTTGATCAGGAGCAGGCCGGCTGCTGTCTTTATTATACCCACGGGGCTCAGACCTGCTCCTACCCCTCGTGCAGCTCCCGCTGTGCCCCCTGGTACACCGGCACCAAGCCAGGCTTGCTAGCTTGAAGACAGAGCTGCACCAGGGGAGTTTTATCTGCTGATTTAATGGGACTGTTTCAAAGCAGGTTCCGCTCATTTAAAACCGTAAGAAGTTGAATTCACAATGAGTCGAAGAAAAAATAAAGTCGTATTTACAGACAGCAATCAGTCCCCCTATACACACTTCATTAAAGAAACAGCCTTATCTCTGCCCATGTGCTTGTTTCTGATGCGATACTGGCCTTCCCAGCACTTCAGGACATGGTTTTCAATGACAAAGATAACAAAGTTCAGGTGTTAACTGAGAACTGATGCGTGAATATGCTTACGTAGCTATCTTCTCCCAGCTCCCATGAATTAATCACTGCTTCACCCATGAACAAAATGGAATAAAATTCTCCCCTCTTTTCCCCCATCAAATTCAAGTTATGTGGTGGGCAAAAGGGAAGATAGTTGGAACAAAAACTTCCTTCCCCTTCTGCCTTCATGGCCAAGTGCAAATATCACCGGAACTCAGTTTTCCTCTTTTATTAAAAGCCTGCATCTGCATTGAGCGGATAGGACTCTGTTATGTTCATCTTTTTTATGATGCTCATGCAGAAGGAACTTCTGATAGATGTTTGGAATGAATGCAAGCCATGGCAGGACACTGCCTAAATTAGAATCAGGCTCCAAGTATCTTCCTGCAATTAGATTATGTCATGTGCTATATACTCTTATTCATGGCCTGGAAGGAGAGTGCAAGGGTACTTAATATCTGTAGAGATTCAATTAAAATGAGCACATCAGACACTCACTAGGTCTGGCTTCTGTTTGCCTTGCATTCAGCCCAGGCCAGCTACTAAGCTATAATAGAAGGAAAAAGGAAAACAAACACACGCGCAGTGGAAGTCATTGTGCTCATATGTACGCCTGCTGGCTAACACCATTACTAACCTAACTGAAAAGATACGAAGCCATGCAGTTTACACTTTGATTACTGTAATTTGGGTTATGTTAATGCTAAGGAACAGAATTCAGAGGGAGGTGAGAAAAGTTGGTTTGTGTTACATAGCAATTCTGCAGGTTGCATTTCAAATATAGCTGCATTTTTTCATGCACTCTGAATTCTTTTCGAGGGTAGTGGCATGCTTGTTGCAGAAGCAACCAAAGCAATTTATTAGGCACACAGTGAATGATGGCATAGGAAAAAATATAAAATAAAATAATTAAAAAAAAGGTAAAGGGCAGTTGTTCCATTCTTAAAATCCTTACTCAAAGCCATGATGTCATGGTGATAAGCTGAGCATTAAAAGTACCAGACTCCTTCCTTGCATGAGAAGGGGGTGGCCATTTGGGGTCCAGCAACAAGAGCTGTGAAATGCACAGGTAGAAAGGCTTATGTATTATATGTACACGGGTAACCCAGAATAAATATTGCTGCTGTTCTGGCTCATAAGTTTATTTCGGCTTGGTTGTTATTGTTCGTTACTGCTGGAGACGGCTTGCTTTTCAGCCCTTCTGTCCCACCCTTCGACACATCAATGAAGAGCAGCCTGGGAGTCCGGAGTGTCAGCAGTATCCTTTTGTACTCCTTTCGGAAATTCTGGTTAAGCAGCCCATAGATCACGGCATTGAGGCAGCTGTTAAAATAGGCCATAAAATAGCTCAGGACAAAAAGCCACTCTGGAATGTGTGGCTGCACTTTGGAAGGATTAATTGAAACAGCAAGGCCAATAAAGTTTAATGGTCCCCAGCACACAGCAAAAAGGACAAAAACCACAAACATGGTCAAGAAATTCCGGATGTCAGCTGCTCGGAGCTTCTGCTTGCAGTCTTGTCTCACCCGGTGTTTGACTTGAATCACCAAAATCCAGATCCGTAGGTAGCAAAACGTCACGATGGACAGCGGGACGATGAAGTGGACCACCACCACCGCGATGGTGTACGACGTGCTCACCGTCTGGGCAAAGGTGCAGGAGTAAATCCGGGGGTCATATTGCAAGGACCCAACGAAGAAGTTTGGCACGATGGCCACCACGGTGAGCAGCCAGGTCAGGCAGATGTAGCAGCAGGTGTTCTTCAGGTTGAAGAGCTTATCATACCGAAGGCTGTGGCAGATGTAGCAGTAGCGGTTGATTGCGATGGCGGTGATGTTGAAAATGGACCCGATGACACTGAGGCCCATCAGGAACCCGCTTATCTGGCAGTGGACGTTTCCCATGGTCCACCCATTGTGGAAAATGGCACTCAGGATCAGAGGGTACGGATACACTGCCACTACAAGGTCTGCAACAGACAAGCTGACCACAAAGATGTTGCCTATGGAAAAGGAGAAGAGACCACAAGAGGTTAGCGGAGGTCCGGACAGACAACTTCCACCTCAGAACTCCTCTTTGGGCCTAACTCTGCTTGTGAGCTTCACTCTGCCTCCCATTTGGAGTTTGAAACCATAGAAAATAAGACTTTGCTGTCTGTACTACTGACAGCAATAGGGAGTAACTGGGCATTATTAACCTGTGTATTCCTTCCTAAAAAAGATCTAAGCTGGAAGCATTAGCCTTAGCTCAGCTGTTATTTCCTCCTGTCTTTGAACAGGCTTCCTAAATACCCAAATAAAATCCTAAATTAAAATGTATGGATTAATAATTTTCCTGAAGAAAGGAAGCAAGAGGTGTTTAGAGAACTGGCATAACTACAGGACCAGCTATAATGCTGTAAGGAATATTTGTCAAAATTCAGCTTTCTGATGATTAGACAAATTGTCATTTCAAGAGAAACTCAGCAATATAGAGGACAGCACTAGGAAAAGTCATTTTTCCTAACATCACTCCCTGCAGATAAATCTGCAGTAGTAGGAAGAATATTATTAGAGTACTGGTAGAGGATATGTTTAATAGATTTAAGGCAGTAACATCCATGCAGCTATGGGTTACAGGTGACACCCCAGCTCACTGATCACACCTGCACTCTCTCTTCAAACCTTCATAGCATGCTGTCTACCAGATTATCTCAAAAATAAAACAAAACAAAAAAAAATGTGCCTTTTTCTGTATTATCCGTGGAGAGGCTCACTGAGATCTCAGTTCAACTAGGTCACTGGCTTTGGCATTTGGAAAACATATCCAAGGGCTGTCAGAAATCACGCCTGCATCACCATCACAGTTGGCTCCTTGCTATGTTTGCTCCCAACAAAAACTATCGGCACCAGTCAACAGCCCCCGTCAGGCAGCAAAGGCCACTTCACACCGGCCGGGAAGCAGTCTGGACTCGAGAACAGCCCACGGTGGCACCGAATTGTGGCAGCTGACACAAAGCATCATTTCAAAACAAGTATTAGTAGAGGACACGCGAAGGGCTAAAACCTCAGCAGGGAGAGATTTTGCACAGGCAGCCTCTGTGGCTGCTCTGGCTATGCAGGCTTAGCACTCACATAGAGAGGGAGCGCTGCTCTGCAGCGAATTTGTACTCCTTCAGTCACAGAGATGCCTCCTCAACAAAAAGCACCAGAATCTCCTCTGGGGAAGTTTAGGGAAAATTCTTAGCCTCACATCCCTGCCAGCAACTGGGAGAAATCACAGCCTGGGCAAGTCCTTCCTCACTAACTTGGATAGTTGGGAAAATGTAAAAATACAGAGAAATTTTAAAAAAAATAAAATCAGGTCAGACAGCTTAACTTTGCACTTTTTCACAGCAATAAACTCAACTTCCCTTTTATTTGGCAGCATGGTCAGCTTCATATTTTTCTCCTGGTGGGTGAGCGCGGAGGCCAGAGCCACCCAGCAGCCACGTGCCAGCCGGTCCTGAAAAACTGAGCATGTTAACAACTGAGTACTCTGAGGAGGGGGCACGCTGCATGCTTCCAAGCAGAATAGGCCCTCCAAAATATGGGAAATGGCTGCTTTTTATTGAAATAAGAGTCAACTTCAGTTAAATACCCAATGTGAAGCAATCTAATGTGTGGCTGTTACGGAAAGCAAACAGCAATCTCCTGTCAATCATCTTTTCTATGTCACTACTGATTTATTATTATTTTTAAAAAAACATTTTTCCACTATAAAACACAGGAGTCCTGCCTGCGAGCAATACCAGCAGGACATTATCTCAAACTTCAGTGATGTGCTTCTGTGGCACTATTTTCAGATGCATCTTTTTGTCTTCTTGATCAAACAGATATAATTCCTCATTAACTTCCACACTTTCCAACACGTTTTTAAACTTCCATGTGGTATGAATTGGTTTGCGCATCTCTGTGCTCCATCCCTGCCCCAGCATAATGGCAGCACAGACCTGACCACCTTCTCACAGAAACTTGAAGCCTTTTCACATGCCACAGGTCCAACACAGGACTATAGGGGTACAATACCCTGGTCGCAGTGGAATCTGCAAATTATTTGAAACACTAAACAGCCTGAAGCCTGGCAGCAGGTCAGGTTATAAGCACGTGCAGGTACACAGAAGGGGATTTATCCCAGAGCACCTTCTGCCCTACTACTTTGCTCCATGAGCTCCCCTAATCACTCCCATACTTGTGTTTCTGCTCACTTTGGCAGCCTGCTCCTGTACTGCAGCAGATCCCTGGCAGTGCCAGGAACCCATTTTGCCTGGATTATCTGACAGCACAGGTTATCTGAGGACTTACTGTCAAGTCCTGGCACCAGGTTTCATATGCGTGGAAATCTTGCAGAGTTCTGCAAACCCAATAAGCCACATACACAAAGGTCCCCAATGGCAGGCTGCCCAAGCATCACCTGACTTCCATACAAATGCACATCACTCTTCTACAAAGATGAACTGAGCATCACTGTGCAAATACAAGGGTCGCTGGCCCTGCCTGCCTCGGGAGGCTGCTGGAAATCCCGTGGTGCCCAAGCTCCAGTTGCATCGATCTCCCTGTTGATCCCACAGCACCTGTGGGCTGTCCTCTAAGACACACGGGCTGTGTTTTAGGCATCCTGAACCTAGAAGCTGGGTTGAAAAGGAAAATAAATAAGAGATTAAAATACTTTGTCTTAAAATAGACTATTTTTATACAGCCAAAAGTGTCCAAATAGAATATCCGAAAGCCTTGTTCACTGTTACCAGACTTACACTCGCCTTCCTTGTTAAGGAGGGAGAGTGTTAGAGGATAGGTTAGAAAAACATGCCAAGATACACAAAATGCTAAGTTTACAGGAGTGACCAGTATGTTTGCGGTGACAATTCACTATCTGTGGCCTACAATACGAAGCACCTTAACCTTCATGTTTCTCTTTCCAGGTTTTCTGAAAAACTCATGTCCAGAAGGAGGTGAACTGGAATTAAGACTCTCTTCAGCATCAAAAGGATCTATCTGTAATAAGGCTCAGTAAACAATTTAATAGGCCATGACTGTAAAGCAAGCCTCTGATGACCACTTACCATAACCTAATACTCTCTATTTAACCTTTGAAAGCTGCAAAACAGAAACAAAATGCACTGTTTGCCCCAAGCAAAATAGATAAAGTCTTAAAAGCTTTATTCAACGTGCAACAAGGCTCTGTATTAGCTCTGACAGCCTCCTTTCTGTGTTTGTTTTTACCTGCTACTCGCTAAGCATTTGCTTGTACCTCGCTGACCTCCACTTCCACTTGGCAGACACGAAGAGCACGCTTGGCTCTGCGAAATAAGTGGCAGTGCACAGAAAGCACCTTCAGAACAATTTTGTTCTCTTTATACTATAAAGATGGCACTGAGGGTTTGCAGCCACGTTATCATATACTGACTGCCCTTTTGGCCCGATAATACCGGGGTGCTTGGGGCAGCCAATGCTGCAGCCCTCACACTGAGGAGTATTTCCAACATCCCCAGCCCCAAAAGGGCACTCCAGGGAGCAAAGCAACTGCCCGGTCAAAGAGCATTAGGGTTGAGCCTCCTGCAGGGGTCTAGCTCAATGTCACTTGCCCTGAGAACATCACACAATCACACATGCGGCACAAAATGGCAAAGAAGAAAGTCCAGGCTGACATTTTGACAACAGAAAGTGTTTGACAACTCAAAAATCAGGGACACTCTCCCTGAGGTCCAGGCAACAGGAAAAAAATAAAATAAATAAAATAAAATAAAATAAAATAAAATATCTGTTATTTAGTTCATCAATCCACAAATTCTAACTGATGATTTTATACATGTATTTAGGAAGCCTATTCAAAGACAGGAGTAACCTAGAGAAAGAGAAAAAAAACAATCAATTATCCAGTATCCACCAGGAGAGGACACAGCCTGGTCACTGGCAGATGATGCGGTCAGGCTGCCAGCAGCTCTCAAATTCCAACTGTGCTGCATAAAATGATCCTGCTGGTAACGAACAGCCAGGAGAGAAGGACCACAGCACACTTAGAACGTAACGTTAGAGAACGTGGAAATATCCAGTGTAAGGACACAACAAAAGTCCTAGACAAAAGCATAAACTTCCACCACCATTGAACTTTTTCCTGGCAAATGTCTCTCTCAGCACAATCACGATGCCAGACAGCAGCAGTGTGCTCAGGATGAGCATCACCAGTAGTGCTGGTGTCGTTCCCAGAAGGAAAGCTGTGGGTGCATGGTGCTCCCCTGTCTTGGCATCCATGGAATCTATGCAGGAGCAAGGCCAAGGTGTTTCGGCACCACTTTGGCATCGTGACTGCAAGCCTCATCAACCGGCTCCTCAGTGCATCACCACGGCTGAACAAAAGCTGCCTTTCCCTCTGGATCTGTGGGAAAGGCTTGCTCCCAGCAGGAGGAGAAAACCCTCGCAGTACTTACTGAGGTAGAAAGGACCCACTCCCAGGCACTTCCATCACATTCATTTTTTTACGCTCCACATATTATTTTGTCCGCTGGTTGGAGAAAGGAATTACTTGCACTGCTGGCAGAGGGCTGGGTTTTAGATGTGCTTTTAGGTCACGACCTTTAACTGTATTGCTGTCAAAAGCATATCTGAGCCGTGCCTTCAGCTGCTCTAATTGCGTGCAGCGAAGGGCAATCATTGCAATGTTTACACTCCAGAGACTCACAACTTTCATTTGGATACGGCCAGCCAGCTTCAAAGCTGTGTTCAAGCTCAGGAGCCTGTGGAAATGCGTGGAAATACAAGCGGCCCTGTTCACATGGTTTCCTATCTTCCATTTTATCGCTTACCATTATATTGGAAACAATGGAAATGGGCACTTTTTCCCTTGGTGTGTCACAGATGGGAGGTGGACGTTGGCTCTCAACTGAATAAAATGAGTTGTTCCCTCCTCTTCTGGACCTTTCGAAAGGGGTGTTCCTCTTTTGGTAACAGTGCAGAGCAACACCCTCATTTTCAGAGTTTTAGATATATTAAAAACAAAAAGAAGCTTTCAGACCATCTCATAGAAACCCTGCCTCAAAAACTTCCTCCTACTCCACATTAATCCTAATACATCCTGCTCAGCTCAGACATGCCTTCCTGAAAATATTATTTGAAGGTATTTTAAAAGAAAGAGGAAACTATGTAAAATTTGATATTTTACCTAGCTCCAAAAGTTTTTAAACTTTTAGAAAATAACATTTCCTGTTCATTTATGTGCCTTTTAATGACTCCTGTGTTTTCACTGAAGTTTTGGCCTTTTGCATGAGGAAAAATCCCAATGTTGTTATTCCTCTGGATTTCTAAACTTAACTCTTGTTACTGTGATGTTTTGCCTGGATGCAAATACGGCAATAGGTTTTGCCAGAAAAAGAGGAGGAATATATATGATCATCTTGATCTGGCTTTTAATACATGCAGATTAAGTGCTAAAAGCAATGCTATCCGGTTGGCAACTGGGAAGCTTGGTTCCTCCCTGCATCCCTTCCAAATGCCTAGGGTGAAGACAAATTTGGGAATATCACGTGCACCTCGTAGCCTTTGCAGGGCACCGCAGTGAGGCCGATGGAGGGAGGTGTGGGAGTCAGGAGGCCCTTGCAGCCAGCCTCTGGTTTACACCGCAAGCCTCAGCACCTCTGCCAGCACCAGCTGAGCCCGCACAGTGCTGGCTGCAGCATCTCAGCCTTCAAGGACCATAAACCAACAGCTCACCACCTTCTGTTTCTGACCGAAATCACTGCCGAGCGGTACTGCGTGACTAAGCAGCCCGTTCCCATGCAGGCTGATGCCCTTACATTTACCCTGACACACTAGGATGCACAAGCACAGATAAGCTCTACCAGCCCATGTTAACTCGCCAAGCCTAGCATTTATTAACTGGTTTGCCAAGTGCCCTGAAACAAAGCAGTATTGTACAGTTCCCAGCTTCAGGAGAGAGCAAGCTGAACTTAGGCAACAGAGAAAAAGCTCAGTCTGGTCACAGATCAGCACAAGACGAAACACTGCCCCAAATTCAACCTCACTTTCTAGCGGAGGCTCGAGACAGACCTCTAACACATACTGATCCTGGCAGCATCACGCCTCTGGCGCTGTGTCCAACAAGAACAAGAGATTAACATCAAAATGATTCACTTGCCATAAAGGCCATTTTTAGACAAAAAATGTAATCAACTTATGAAATAACAAAGCCTAAATCAATAACCGAAGGAATAATAATAGAAGGGCTTTACATAACAGAAAAGAGTTAGGCTTGGTGCACACACTAAGAGAAAGCATCTGTGCACCAAGTGTCTGTCCTCAGCTCAAGGATGCTGAAATGGGATTGTCTGCCTAGAGACAGCTTGTCTGCTTTTCCCATTCTCAGTCTAAAGAAAGCTGTTTCCTTTCCCAGCTAGAAAAAAGGCTGAGCTACCTGAATTGCTGTTCATCTCGCCTTCACAACATGCTAGGAACAGGAGTGATATTCCCTGCATTACAGACAGAGGAAGAGAGACCCATCATTTGTTGGCTTGGCCACGGTGATGCCAACTGTAAAAGAAGCCCTGCATGTAAGTAGGAGACCAGAAAGTGAAAGAAAATCTGTCCTGGACCTTCTGGTTCATTCACAACTATCTACTAATCCCATCAGAAACAGAGAGTTACTTTCACCTGGGAACACTGCAGGGACGCTGATACAATTGTGCTGGCAAAAATTCAGTGCAAACAATTCAAGTTGATTCAATAACAATAATAACGATACTGGAAAAAATTACCTCAAATAAAAATAATAATAATAATAAAAAGGCAAGCCCTAAAGGATTTTCTTATTTTTCCCAGAAATGAGTCCAAAATACAATGTTTCCCAGAACATCAGTAAAATCTTTACTTTAGATATTCCACAGGACTTACAGAACTTGTATCAAGTCTGGGTACAGGACTGGCAACAAGGAGCTATTGATGGTACGAGAAACTCTTGGAAATGGGAGTCCCAAGTGAATTGTATGAGAACATTTGCTTCTGTTTGTGTTTTTTTGTGGGGGTTTTTGTTTGTTTGTTTGTTCTTCCTAACGACTTGTGACGCTTAATCATCTTCGAGGTGCATTGAATGGGAATATTGCAAGAGAAAAGCAGTTTTTGCAGCAAAGTCCACACTAAACGTGTTCCGACATAAGCCCATGGTTTAAATGGATGTGCTCTAACACTGACCTCTATAGGAAGTCTAATGGTGGATAGTATCCAATTGGGTGAATGAGGATAAGATTGCATGGGCCTATGAGACCTAAATTACTGGAAGAACCTCTCGAAGTAAGTAGCCACACATGTAGGCAGAGAAATGTGCATGGTAAGTGGGAGATCTTGCACTCGTGGAGCACAACTGAGCAGATACCTCTGCTATCGACAGCTTCCAGCACAATACCACTGGATTCTGTCTTAAACAAACAACATTTTGCCCCCAGAAAGGAAAATAAGTAAATAAATAAATAAATAAATAAATGATGCTGGAAATAAATAAAATAAAGCCACCCATGTGAAACTGAGCTTGCCTCATCCTGAAATACCCCAAGTCCTAGTTTCTTGACAGTAATGCTGGGGGCAGACTTACTTTACAACTGCATAATAATCATCAAGTGACGGGGCTTTTAAGTGTATCCGCAAACTTTTCTGCCCTTTGCCTTTTTATCTCCATTGAAGTTTTCTCAGCAAGAAATAAATCACAGGAATTTCTTTTCTCTGAAACTGCTTAACACCCACACCAAGATACTTCAAAGCGGTAGCGTGCAACTTCATTTAGCCTTATGACTCCCATCACAGGCCAAGGAGGCTTGGAGGAGCCAAGCCAAGGAGACTCTTTCTCCAAAGGCAAGAGAAATGGTCAAGATTCCTAATTTAAAAAATAAATAAATAAATAAAACCAACCTCGCTCACTCCGTGCCATTTCTGAAAAGCCGTCTCCCCCACCCCTAGGCCTTCCTTATCTACTGACAGCATTTTTAAAGAGCTGTCATTTATCCAGCATGAGATACGACTTCCTGCCTCCTGGTCCCTTCAGAACCGTTTGTAAACCTCTGTGTCCTCTGCTTAGCAGGATTCACTCATTTTCCCTTTCATTGCTGAAATCCCACGTTGTTAGCTGCCCTGATGAAGTATTTTTGTTGATCGACAAGCTCCAGAGTGACAAAATATTTAAGGAGCTACATCAGGATGAAACAAAGCCTGGGCTTAGTACAGAGGTTTCTGCATCTCGGCAGCTCAGGCAACATCCCGTGAGCCAGGAGGTCATCTTCAGCCCAGCAGGACCGTCCTCGACACCACATGAAGCTTCCAGTGGACTGAAATAACCCAGTCAAGTGCCTGTGGATGTTGTAAGGAACCCAGGGAGTGATTTGCAACATCAGAGCTCTAAGGAACCGGGGTTCAGAGCTTCGGTAATGGATGTACACACAATGAGGAGCCCAGCCCTTGCAATAAGCTCCAGCCTCAACATCCAGCAGCCTCCCCAGGCAGGAGCATGAGGCTGGAGCACCTCAGCCAGCATGTCACCCTGCCCTGGTCATCATGTGCCCCAAGAGCACATTGACTTCACCACCCCAAAAACAAACGCATCCTGGCACCAGGGGCTTGGACCGCAGCTGCTAATTCGGACAAGACAGGAGGGAAGGGCAGAACAGGGGAAGAGGTCTGCTTTGGTCTCCCTCGGGAGCACAAAGTCTTTCCCAAATTCAGCTACATAACACAGCCTTTAAAAGGAGAGCGACAGCTTCTTCTATATCAGCAGCAAGGCAGGAGCTCACATGCCAGCGCTGCCTTCTTATGATAACTGCCCTTTTATCATTTATTCAGGAATGAGGCTGTAACGAGGCAGATTTATATCAAATGACAAATAACAGCTGTGGGGAAAAGAAAAAGAAGTGTCGTGCTTCATTAGAACCCTGTAAGGCTCTGACAGCCCGAAACACACCGCCAAAGTGGCAAATGCAGCCAGAAAGACGAGGCAGAGCTCACAGCAGCTGTTAAGCCAAATGGGAACTTGTTAAAATTAAGGGCCATCTTTCCCTTTTCATATTTAGTTTCAAAAGACCACGCAAAGAAATTCAACCTCTTATGAAGACTGAGTCATTAGTGCAGATGTGACAAAAGGCCTCGGCCAAGATTTCAGGTTGAAAGTAAGTGTTAATTCCCAGGTGGTTGCTCAAACCTTAGGAATACATTAATCTGGTATCAACTGGAGCCCCCCAATATGAAAGCCATAAATCTTACCAGGATAAATTTCCCTATTACTCACTTGGTGTTACAATACTGCTTAAAAACCTGCAAGCATTTGACTTGGAGGAAAAGATGTTGATGGGTCTGCAGCATTAGCTACGACGTGCTCGGGACTGAAAAGTATCCTGCAAGTCAAGTGGGAGGTTTTGCCTGAAGGATGCTGATTTCCAGAATGGGCTAGGAGCTCTGTGCTTCAATCAGGTCCAAAACAAACACTGAAAAAGCAAAGGAATTAAATACCTAAGCTGCCAGGCAGCCACAGATCATCCCACAGCATGAGGGGGCAGCACCAAGCTTTCTGAATTTCCTTAGTGGGCAGGCAGTGATGGCACTATGCAAACCTCAGAATATCAGCACTGCTCATCTTTGTTCGCTTCATTTCTCAAGGAGACTGAAGTGTGTCTGATCGCACTGCCTGCCTTTCCCCGATAATTTTTGTTATCGAAGGCCAGCTTCATTCCCTTTGTACAGGAGAGTGGATGGCTCATTAAAAAAATAGAAAAGGTTTCTGCACAATGGAAACTGGTCCCCAGCAGAGCAGGGATATTGTGAGCGACTGAGCTCATTAGAAAGGTATAGGGTGACCCTAAGTTTTTTTGGGAAAACAGGGCATTCAGTTTTCACAAAACCACAGACCGTGGGACAAGTTCTTATGGACACAATTCAGAACCAGCCCTGGGGAAACCAGACTCATTTCAATGCTCAACTAAAACTAAACTCAATCTGCCGAAAACATGTTAAACTTGGATTTCAGTGGAGCAACCACTGTATAATGCCACAATACGGCAGCAAGGTTGTGGGTTACCTAAACTGCCATTCAAGAAAGAAAATGCAAGACAAAGAGGCTGAGATAGTGTTAGCCAACACAGATAGATTGGCTTGCTAATGAATTTAATGCTGACTTAATCTTCTGACTTGGCAGTGCCACGAAAAGCCTGCTCTTTTGGCCTCCCCTCGCCTAAATGAAATTAACCTATTCCAGAAAATTAAGGACGATTTACCAGGCCACTGAAGGCCGACTTCTTGTTGGATCTGGATCCGTGTTAATCCATCCAAGAAAAAAAAAAAAAAGAGAAACTCTGTGATTTAGAAACTCGACTATGGGAGGGTTGGCAGAGGGGCACATGTGGGCTCTCACTGCTCGTTTCTTGCAGGCGTGCTGGCACCAGCCAAGAATTTTTGTATGAACACAGCAGGAGCAGCGTATTTCACTGCAATTTCAAGCTTTTTTGCTTCCTTGACAAAGCTGAAGGTAGCTGAGGCTGTGCAGGGGATGCTCAGGGGACCCAAAAAGCCCAGCTCTCCTTCTACATCTGACACTTTCCAGGCACAAGGCATGACCCATGTTGTCAACATCAGAGAGCTTGGCCCTGCCCCTGGGGACATCAGGGAGGGCAGAACACCACATCTGCATTCCCCATTAGCCATTTAAACCAGCATTCAGAGATTTTTCCATTTTCCCCTCAGCTTACGGCTGCTGTGTCACGGGAGACAAAGCCAGCTCTCACTGAATCAGCGGGACCTCCCCGGGGACAAGCAGCAGGTCGTAAACCACACACTTCTGCATCTCCCCGTGTTGTGAAGAGCAGTTCCCATCCCAAAAGTGAGAAGGCGTTGGGAAGGTAATGGTTGTGCTGATGCTATGTAAAGGCCAGGGGAGCAAAGCCCTAATCCAGCATGCGTTGCAGTCTCCTGGTGATTTACAGATTGTTTTCCATGGATGTGGCCTGGTGTTTACATCAGTATTTGTAGCTGCTGCAACAGTTACGCAAACATCATGGGGATACAGATTCGAGAGCCTAAAAATGATACGCGTATAATTAACACTCATCATAAAAGCATCCGAGAAATCTTCCAATCCCCATTCCAAGGTAAAACAGAATTCAGAGTTTACCAGTGCTCTGGAGACGTATTTTGGAAACTGGAATGACATAATGCAAAATATATTTCATTACCCATGTAACATCCAAGACAAAACTAGATACTGGATAAAGTCCAGGTTAGAAACCACAAACTTCTTCAGTTCCATAGCTCACAGCATTTTCAATCTTTTACATAATTACACAGACTTCAACTCCGGCACATGATATCATGCAAATGATTACCTACCTACACTCATTTCCCCAAGATACACAGAGCCCTTAACAGCGGACAGCACACAACCTTATAGAGAAAAATAAATAAACACACTATCTTCACAAGAGACTGTTAAGACACTGAAAGGTTGTGGAAAATTGGAAATAGCATCCACGCTGAGAGCATAAATGATCCTTCTCTTAGGGAGAACACAATTGGACTGCTGTTTCTCACTAGGAAAAGCAGAAAAACATTTGCAAACACGAGCCCTATTATGAGATCCATAAATCTACATCCCACAGTTGAGATCATCCTTCCCTTCCCTACTGTTCCAAGAAAGCCCTTGCTGCTTTCCTTTATATTTCAGCAGAGGACAAGGAACAGCCAAATGCTGCTAAGGTCAAACCTCCTGCCCCAGTACTTCCTTCTTAGCACTGGAAGTCCCAAGGTAAAACTCCCCTCCTGCCTTCTTTGCCAACTGGTTTGCTCCCACCAGGGCTGGTCCTGGCACGGCTCATCTCACCACTTCTGCAGCAACAACATTGGGAGCATCACTTTGAAAGCTGGGTTGGACAGATGTATTTAACGAAGGTAGGCAGGCAACATCACAAGTTAAGCTCTTCTTTCTCAACTTTGCTCTTCTTCCAAACTCCTCATCACATCCCGAGGCACGCGCTGCCCTGTTTTCAAGTTTTAAGAGGAGAAGGAGCATCGAGCACCACACAAAAATCAAAACTACAGAAGGTACTTGCCCATAAAGTAACTTTGAATTCTCCCTCAGCTTAAATTTTACCTCTTGATTGGAAATATATTTGTATATATCTACAGTGGATGAATGCAAATAGCATTTCCAATATAACAAGTAACAGAAATGTCATGGAGCCTTAAGGCAAGGGACTGCAGTACATGCCGTCTTGGAGAAGCTGTAAAAAGCCAATATTTCAGTTGCTTTTCTCTTGCTTAAGTTTCCTAGATTTTCACCTCTTTATAGAAATAATGTCTTGGACTTTGTGAGTACCACAAGAATCAAAAAGCCATCAGAAAGCCGAGCAAATAAGCTCAACACTTACTATGCTGAACCACTCCACAGAGGCCCAGTAAGGTGACATTTTCCCTCACCATACGGAGACCAGGGGGGTCATGCATGCTCTCAGGATGAGAGCAGGTCTGAGGGTCATCTCTTCTCCTGTCCCATTGCCAGCAACTGCAGCAGCAGCTGCTGCACGGAGAAGTTCAAGAAAACATTTACTGGGCTCTGGTGCGATAATGTGCCTTGGGGGAGCGCTCCTCCTGACGCACAGCCAAGTGCTCCACGCTCACATGTAATATTAATGCAACACGGTCGCTTCTCTAATGAGAGCACTCATTTTTGAACACTGCTCCAGTAAATACGCAAGGAAATTTTACGAGGCAGTTGATGCACAAAGCTTTCACTTAACAAGTTATAGGACCTCATGGGAGAAGAAGTACGTGGGGAAGCAGTGGCTGAGGCCAGGCAGGGAGGGAAGAGGCTGCAACAGCCACAACACAGAGCCCAGGCTCAAACAATGGCCAGAAAACAGGATGTGTTCATGGAAAACACACCCTTACATATTACAAAAATCTTTGCAAGTCTCCTCCAAGATAAGCCTGCACCACAGAAGCCTGACTTGGTGGTAAGCTCGGGAATCTCCACGAAAGCCATAACCATGCCGCCTGGGTGATGGCTGCATGTTGGTGACAAACTGGTGGGAGAAGCAACCTGTACCTGAAGATGCCCTGCTACCCAGATCAGATGCACAACTCGCCTAACATAAAGCCTCCATTATATGAAGTGAATGATCCAAGTTTTATTTGCTATACAAGACATCGTGTGAGAAAATGTCAGTGCCCTGCTTGCTGCCCAAGTGTTCTCCAGAAACTAAAGAAAACCTTGCTGCAGAAATAGGACTCAAACCCACTCCCTTCCTGAAGCAATACACAAAATTAATTTTTTTTTATCCTTGATTTTCTCCCTTTGGCAGGGGGGAATAATCCCGCACAACAGCACATGTCTGATACAATTGCTTGAGAGAAATTAGAGGCTTACACCTAGAGAAGTGTAAATCCTGCATTGCTAAGGTTTCCTCAGCTGCAAGGGAAAGAAACATTGCCTCCTGGTGATTAAGAATGTAATTATTATTATTAATTCTGAAACACTTTGAATTACATGGTGCATTTTCTTTAAATGGGCCCTATCGTTAGCGCAAGCTGATCTGAACCAATGATTTATTCGTGGCTTAATATCCCCGCTTGTTTCACAAGCTCAGCACATTTTGCTCAGTGCTACTGGCTGGTTGCTAGAGACAATTGATTTAAATTTAGACAGAAGCTTTTCCAAAAGTTTTATTCAGAGCAGATATATGAATTAAAACACTGTCTATGGTGATACGTAACTACTGATCTCTTCTGAACTCTTAGCTCCTCTATGTGCACTTGAAGATCTCAAGAAAGTTCACAGGCAATGCCAAGATCAAGTCCATATTCGAGCAGAGCTTTCCACTCAGACCCATTCTAAAATCAGGAGGAAGTCTGCCAGGCAACGCTGCAAAATTGTGGAATTTCTGCAGATAAAATCAGAACTGGCCTTCCCCTACAGTGCCATCAATAAAATACCTCCGGCCTTGCCTATTCGTTTGCAATGTTTCCTTCATTTTCTAAAGCAAAAGCCTGTCTTTACCAACTGTGTTGCAAAGCAGGTCTTAAAACAAAAATAGCCATGGAAGAGGAAAAAAAAAAACCTTTACAAGTTTGGCAGATACACTACTGACAAGAAACGATACATTTTTAACCGCTGTGTAATCACAATACACTTTTCCTACTGAAACTCCCCCAAAGCTTCTGCCCGAAGGCGTTGGATGCTGAGCAAAAGCCAGATGCCACATCTGTGCTGCACGTGGCTGTGCAAGCAGCTCCTCCTGCTTCACCTCTGAATTTTTACAGCTCATCCCCACAAGCCAAGTTGAGTTTTTGTGCTCCATGTGACTGCTAGAGCCCTTCATTTGGGGCCCGTGCTGTTTTTTGTCCCAGAGATCAGTATTTCCACGTTGCACTTTCTTAATCTGCAATCGTTTACAGCCTCTGGTCACCCTGCTTTGCTGATTAGATAAGGAATAAGACTAGAGAACAAGGCCAACAAGTCACGAAGTGCTCAGCTCTCCATGGTCTGTCCTGCTCCCTGTTCAGGGAAGTTTTCTGATCTAATGAATCCGGATCTACACTGAGTTAGGTAGATCTGCGATGCTGCAGGTTGGTGTCTGCCCGGCAGCGCGAAGGGATCACCTTCAAAGGTGAGACAAAAACGTGAAAGACTGGCTTAGCAATGTGATGCGAATGCCCCAGATGGTTTTATAAGGGTAATGATCAGTCAGAAGAAACCCAGCCAGTTGTGGGAGAAATTTATCTCAAAAAAGGAAGCACGAGGGAGAGAACTGCAGCCAAAATGTAAGAGAAGAAGGGCAGACGCCTCCACGGAAAGGCAGAAACACTCCAACCCCTTGCAAGCCCTATTTGCTGCTTGCCCACTGCTCCGTTTCCATTTCTGTATAATTTATTCCAAAGCAAATATATTCTTTTTAGGAGAAGGAGGCGAAGGCTGTGCCTGTGCTGCGGGACACAATGCTGGCGTTCAGCCGCTGGTTTTTCCTTGCTCCCACACTAATCACAGAGGCTTTGTCTAGTTTGGGATTAAGCAAGACTTTAATTAACATCTTCCAAGGGTACAGCCACATTGGGAAGACTCCTCTCGTTAGCTAATTAGCCTATTGTCCTAATTAGGTGGGGCAAAGCCAGTTTCACTCCCTCTCTGCCCTGCACAAAAAACCCTGCTTTTCCCACCTAGGTGTTCCCTTGAGCTGGTTGCAGCCCCTCTGGACTGACTGATTTTTGTGGCTGGGTGGTGGCAGACAGCAGCACCCAGTATTACTACCAGAGCTCCGACTTCAGGAATGGGAATGGTTACAAATGGGAAAAAAACACAGCACAGGTTTTCCTCCATGCCTTCCTCCAAGAGGAGCCCCAGGGCACAGCCTTGTCACTGCCAGGCAGCCCCCAGGACGGTCCTGTCCTCCTCCTGCTGCTCTCTGCCTGGACTTGGATGGGATTAAACATCACCCACGTGGAACAGAGGAAGAAAAGCAAACAAAACACAAAGAAAATGGAGACAGAAAAAAAAAAAGTAAACAGAGCATGTATGCCCACCTTCCCTCTTCCTGAAACAGGTCCCAGCTCGTGTGGCAGGACTGTCAGCGAGGCCATTAGTCATTTGCTATTGCCAAAGCCGGTGTTTGTCCCTCCAAATCTTTCAGCAGCACCCAGCCCTGGGCCAGCCCAGCCTGTTGTTGCTGCGGGGCGTGCAGAGCAGCCCTCCCAGGGAGGCAGGCTGGGATTTTGCTTGGCACACGAACAACTTGGCCGCGTTTCTCCTGCTGTGCAAAGCCTGGGCGCAGCCGAGGTGGTGTTTCGTGGGAAAGCACAGCCTGACAGCGGCACAGAGGAGAAGGAGAAGGCACAGGGCTGGTGCCCAGCACCTTTGCAGGAGCCTGTGCACAAAAACAGGATGCTGGTCTGCAGGCAGCCATGCAGAAACACCCTTCCTTCGTGGCCTCAAAACCAGAAAGCAAAGTTCAGCCAGAGGAGTCCCCAAGAGATGGAGATGATTCTGGTGCAGGTTTTCCTGATCAGAGGAACTTTGTTTCAACTAATTTGAGGGTAGCTGTGTGGAGACCTGCACCAGCACACAGCAAAAACCTGTGTTAAGCACGCATATGGCTGGAGAGAAGGGTCTTCACCTGACTGGAAAAAAAAAAACTAAAACCTCTAGCCAGCAGGCCACAATTACAGAAGTCTTCAGCCCAGGAACATCTGCAGGGACTGTGTGTGCCCGTGGCACAGCACTAGGACAACATGACAAGGAGCTACCAGCCCAGCAGGGACCATTACACCACCAGTACACCACCAGTACAGCAGCCCCGAGCCCACTGGGACACACCCTGACACTACAGCCCTGAAGCAGCCCCGGTGCTGCATCCACATTTGTGGCTGATGGCACAGGAGCATCGCTGGCAGCCAGCTCGACGTGGCAAATTCATCACTGTCCAGCTGAGCAAGTCAGTAATGAAGCTAAAAGGAAATGCTGTCACGGATAATTCCCCACCAACAGCGAGGACATTTTTGAGCAGCTCACACCTTTGGTGGCATCCCTGTTTAAGAGGGGGGTGCCGGGTGTCACCCTTCCACGTGGAGTCCCAGCAGCCCTCCTGCAGTTCCCTGGCCAGTGTCACGTCTCCCTGGGCTGAGCCCAGAGGGCCACAATCCCCATGTCAGATCCTCTGATACTCCAGGGGGTCAGGATAAATCAGAAGCCCTGGTGGGAGTTTGCTACAGAGGAACGAACCGGCAGAACAGATGAGCAGCTCCTTGAGCAGCTACCCACGATGTACAGAAACGATGTCATTTCAGGCTTGTGGCAGATGCTGGAGGGTTTGTGGTGCTAAAAAGAAAAAAAAATCATCTCAAAACACCTACATACAGTCAATAGCTTTCTAGGACAAGGAAATCCTGCAGGAGCTGGGAGGAAACCAAGTACAGTTCCCAACTGCACCTGAGATATGAAGACTGAACGTGGTCCAATGCGACGCCTCTGAAAGGTCCATTTCCCCAAACTAGAAACAATCAGACAAAAATAACTGAGAGAAAACACCTAAATATATACGAATGGGACAGTGGGAGATGTTTAAAGATACCTCAGTAGAGCCCTCCTCCTTCCAGAAAAGCAATACTATATTCAGAAAAAGTTTATTTTGTTAAAGAATTAAGACAGGAGACGAATTAAGAAATGAGTAACGAATAGAGAATCCACTATGAGTAGCTAGAAAGCAAACTATTTTATAAAGGAAGCTAAACAATATCTCAAAAAATAACAGCAACATATGTCAGGAAAAAGGCAGTGATCTATCGATATAGCAGGCTGACACTAAAAGAAAGTCCAGGGAAATTATCCGTCCTGATACAGCAGATGTAGGAAGTACAAGCATTTCTTTTTCTCTTTGCAGATAAGGATGACTTACATTTCTGATATAACCAAATTCTCCGAATTCCAGAAGCAAGTGGGAAAGGCATTCAGCACGACTAAACATTTTCCACATCTGCAAAACTGGAAAACGTGAACATGTACCAAGGAGCTCCCTAACGCTGACTTTGAGAAAAGAAACATGTCACAGGGCACGCAGGAAGTTCCAGAGGTCTCGGAACAATAAATAACCCCCCCACGAGCCAACACAAAGCTTGTGGTGTGCCAACATTTGGGGCCGGCTGACCTGGGAAGCGCAGGCCGATAACCCCGGCTGCGGTCCTGCAGAGCCAGGGAATGGCCACAGCAGCAAAGCGTGAGGAGATGGGAATGCAATTAGTGCTGGCCAGCACGGCTGTATGGCAGGAGGGCTTGTCAGGCTGATCAGCTCTTTCTTCCCAGCCCAGGCATTTGGCTGACACAGGTATCGGTGCGGACATAACACGTGCGGACTTCTGCGTTGGGTTTGGGCCAGCATGACAGCCTCACAGCAACATACACGGAGTACAGCAAAGGGATTAAATCCAGCTGAGCCTGGTGACCTAATTAAAGTTGTAACCCCACTGACCGCCCCTACAGAGGTTTCGGCTCCCTGAGCGGACGATGCTGCTACCGAGGAAAAGGAGGCAGCAGGAGCAGCCTTCTGCAGGGCAGCGCGGGTGCGAGACGTGGGCTTTCAAGGTGTGCACGCTTTGGCTGCCTGCCTGTGTTTGCAGAGAGTTCAGCAGAGCTGGAAAACTGCATTTCCAGAGCCTCTGCCCACCATGCACGAACCAAAGCCTGGAAATGCGTTTGGCACCTGGCTCTTGAGTGGTACTTGGACTGAAAATATCTCTGTTATAACCCAAAGGGGAGGTAGTTCTCCTTCACTTCCTAGCAACTTTAACTCGCAGAGGAGGCAGGCTTAAGACTTGCAATGCACCCAAGTGATTAACAATCAGACAGGTGGTAAAGGCAGCTAAATGGCTTCAAACCTGCCTGCTGCACTTCTCAGCCAGAGAACATACACCACCAGTTACCCTGGGGGGAGAGATAGGGGGTATCTATTTTTCCTTCTGATCACAAGCTCCCAATGCTCCATGTTAAAGCAAAGCGAACAGAAAGCAGCACGTTTATGTGCTGGGGATCCTATGGGCTACGCTTTGTGTGCCTGGGCAAACACAGGCTCAGAGCTTGGGGGTGCTGCACCCAGCTCCTGCCCCAGCCAGCAGCTGAGCACTATCGTTAATAAATCAATCAAATAGTGGGGGCAAGGAGGGGGGATGCTGTCCCATCAGGCTCACCCATTTTTACTACTTTTCCCGTAGTAAAAAGCTACTTTTACTGTACTCTGTTACTCCGTATTAACAGAAGACTGAGATACAGAGAAGGGAGCTCAGCACCTGCAGAGCACTCACAACTTTCTCTCCCACCTCATAACCACCGGAGAACATTTCATCCGGACCATGTAGTGAGCTCTAACAGCACAGGTCCCTTTATGCCTTCGCACGTAAAAGCAGCCCGAGCACTCCTAACACAGCGCGCATCCGACCGGCACCACCTGAAACTCCCCCCGGAGCAATTCCTACCCAATTTTCTCCCAGCCTTTGCCGAAATAAGCCACTTCTGACGGCAGACCCAAGCCCTCCCTGCCGGCTGCCAGGACACCGGCACCCAGCGGGGGACACCCGGGGACACCCCGGGACCTCCCCGCGCCCCGTCCCCACGGGTCCCCCCGCTCCTCCCCGCACTCACCGGCGTTGCGGAGCTTCTTGTTCCTCAGCACCGAGAGGATGACCAGGGCATTGCCCAGCACGTCCACCACGATGGTGACGATCAGCACGGCCGCCAGCCCGCTGCTAGCCCTGGCCACCGCCTGTCCCCCCCCCGGCCCCGGCCGGCAGCTCCCGTTCCCCCCCTGCCTCTCCATGCGCAGCTCCCGTTACTGCGGGGCTTTTGGGGGGGGATTTTTTTTTTATTTATTTTTTATTTTTGGAGGAGGGGGGGGGGTCCCGTCGCCCCCACCCCCGGGCGGTGCCGGGGCCCGGGGCGGGGCGGGGAGGGGCTGGGGGGGGGCAGCGGCAGCGCTGTCGGATGGCGACACCGCGCGGCGACGGGGGGCAGCGGCGGGGAGCCCGCACGGTGCGGGGCTGGGGGGGGGTCACCCCCCGGGTGTGCCCTCAGGAACGTGGGTTTGCTTTTAGATAGCCCCCAGGTCAGGCAGGTGGACCGGAGGGCCTTTGAAGTCCCTTCCAACTACTCCCATCCCATCCCATCCCATCCCATCCCATCCCATCCCATCCCATCCCATCCCCAAGCAGCAGCACCCAGGGGTGCCCCAGCCAGGCTGCACCCTGAGCCAGCCCCGCTCCTGCACTCTGGCCTTGGCAGAGTCAGGCTGCTTTAAGCTGCCTTTTACAGAGACTTGAGAGCACTCCATTTTGAATAAAAATGTTTTATTTTATTTTATTTTACTTTATTTTATTTTACTTTATTTCACTTTTATTATAACGATCAAAACAGTGCATTTTCAAATTGCCAAACACAGTAGTTCAGCTTGAGGCTTGGCCCTTTGGGTGAGCTTGCGCTGCGTTCTACACAATATTGCCAATGTTTTCTTTCCATCGAAACCAAATAGTTTTCTTCACAGACTTCTGCCCAGTTTGCGTTCAGAATCTTCCTGCAGTTTGGGAGCAGCTCATGTGGATGCATCCTTCGTCAACTTTTGCCTTCATTTTGTTCTGATCTGGTGCCGTTTTCACCACTTTTAAGTCACTTTCAGATGTATTTTAGGTGTGGAGAGCCGGGATGTGGCTTCAGAGGACCTGGAGCTCATATGCAGGTTGAAACCAATGAAGGTGGTGTCCAAAGTGCAGGGAAAAGCAGCTGCCTTTCTGAGCACTTTGCAGGGATGTGCACAATGCTCACTTCTCTGGCTGGGGAGGCTTTCAGGAGCCCCAGCAGCCCCCTACCCAGGAGGATTACCTCCTGCTGGCACTGCCTTCCAGCCCCACAGTGAGGAGATTGCTGAGCTGGAACGTCTGGTGGGGTTTTGCCTACTGATACGGACTGGTTACCAGCTGATTGCTGAGTAACTGGAAGAGAATTAACATTAACCCCCACTGCTCCCCCCCAGCTGCAGGGCAGGGGGACTTCTGTTGGTTCTCTCCCAAGCCAGGGCACCCACAGGAGCACCAAAGCTGCCCAGCAAAGATTTTGGCCTCACTTACGCTTAAAAATATTTCCTAGCATAGCAGTGTGAAGTGGAGGGAGACACATTTCCAAAATAATAACAATAACAAAAAGATTTTTCTTTTGGTGCAGAACTGACACCTGCACAAAGCTGTCTTCTGCAACTGCCCTAGATGAGCAGGTCGGGGTAGCTGTGCCGGGCACGTGCATGCATCTGCATGGTTACAGCCACTAATCTCTCGTACGACACTTGGAAGAAATTATGATAGATGTAGTGAGCAACTGTTTGCATCGGTGGGGTGATTTAGATGAATCGTTCTCAGGCTGCTTCCTCCCACCTTCCTGCTAAATGGACTCGTCGCTGCTTCAATTAAGAGAAGTCTGGCGCTCGAGGAAGCGGCGGCAAGGAAAGAAACGGCGGTGGGGGTATCAATGAGACCTTTTCTAATTACACTCTGCCAGAAACTCTGACGTAAATCACACTAAAGAAAAATACCTGCAGCATGTTGGAGGCATTCAGGCTCATTTGATCGTGCAAGGATCGCGCGTATGATCACAAGAGAAGGAAACTGAATTAGGGTCAGCAATCAGAGCTCCCGTGGCACAGAGCTGAGGTTACAGGTACAAACACCAGGACCAAACAGAACACAATTGGTGCAAAATACTCCCAAACCTTTTATTTATTTTTTATTTTTAGGTGCAGAGCATCGCCCATCAGCACAGTGCCTGCCAAGGTGCTCGGCTCAGGAAGAGTTAATCCAGGTACACCCTAACAACTGAAAACCTGCATAATTGAAAAGTAGCTGAGGCATTAATCTTCCTTCTCAGTACCTTGAGTCCTCTTTAAAAAGATTATTTTGTCTTCAGAGACAGCTTTAACGCTGCTTAATGAATTGCTTATAAATGAAGGATTTCCCCCCCCCTACACGGGGACAGGCTGACTGCTACGCTGATTTTTGTCAGTGCAAAAGAGACAATTAACTTTTGTCAACTACACAAAGATAACGGTTGTTCTCCACAAATGCCACTATGCTGTTTGGCATATTTAGGGCCGATTTATCTTGTCCTTTTGGCTGAGCCTGCTTAGCGGCAGCGACATATCCATTTCCCTTGGCTGGCTCAAGGGAGCTCTTCCTGCTTACCAAAATAATTACTGGCCCTTGTGCAGCCCCCAGGAAGGGGTCGGATCCAGCAACACCAGGCTGGGAAATCCAGAGTGGCCTCTGCAGGAGAGACAGACACACAAACGGGTCCATTTATGCCACGGAAACTCAGGACAAACCACCAGCCTCATGTCCAGCCCCCTCCTGCTTCATCCCCACAGCCCCGGCCCCATGCGGTGTGCACACTTCGCTGCCCCTTAATGGGCTTTTTTGTCTGGCACCCGAAAAGCCTGCTCATTCAGCCCAACTGCCCAAAGCTGCAGTAAATGGCGAGGGAAAGAAGGAAAACTTTGTATTCCTTCGGGACTCTGAGTACACAGTGACAGGGGCAATGCTGCTGTGGGACGGAGCACCAGAGTCCCCCTTTGCCAAAAAGGCTTTTGCTAGCGGGATGGTTTGTATGGCAGAGGCTGAACTGTGCACATGGTTTGTATGGCCTTGGCCAAAGCCTTTTCACCCCATTTTGTCAGGCCAGGAAGGTTCAGATTCAGTTGACGTATTTTGTGGCCAACAAGAATTGTTTTAAGGGCTTTATTTTCTGAGAAAAGCTTTCCTCCTACGTTGCCCAACAGCACACGAGTTACTCAAGGTGTTTGGTGTCCCACAGCAGGACAATAAATCAAGGAGAGGAGGGGAGAGGGCACCATGTCCCTGTTTGTCCTCCTGCCCACCCTCCCGCAGGCAGGGATGCTGTGGGGTGCCTCCTGCTGCTCCCCGTGGCTCTCAGCCCCTCTCCTCCCTTACTCTGCCCTTTCTTCCTCCCAGCCACAAGTCTGGGGTCCTGCCCCATTTAGGGAAGGGCTGGAGGGCAGCTTTTGGACACCACAGGGCCTCCCCCGGTTCCCCACCAGCTGCATTCAGAAAAGGGAGCTGAGCTTGTACCCTGGCTGTGCCTCAGCCCCAACAAAAAGGCTGGTTTAGGGCTCTGGGCACTAACACGCTCATCACCAGCCACAGTGCAAGAAGTGTCCTAATGACACCCTCACTGCGTGTCAGCGAGGGGCTCAGTTACCCTGTTAGCAAAGGCTCATTTTCATCATCCTCATGGGAAACAGCCTGCCCGGATCCAGCAGCCATCCCAGATGTTTCTTCCTACAAAGCGCGGTGCTTTCGGCCGCTGATTACAGGCAGGGAGCTCTGCAAATTGCTGGGTGAAAGCATCGACAGGAGCACACGGGCACTGATAGCGTTCCTGGCGGCTGGCTTGCTTGAAAACAGCGGATGGAAACGCAGAGACCAGGAGGATGGAAAGCCTGGATGTGGTGGGGGAAGAGCACCGAGATCTGTAACACACAAGGCATCAACCCAACAGCAGAAAAAGGTGCCAGAGATATTTAGGGTTTGTGTACGTACACACACACGCACACACGAGACTGACAAGTCATATCTATACATGCAATATGAGCAAGATGTTGCTATGGCAATCTTAATTCCACGGTCCTTACATTAAGGAGAAGGCTGGAAGTTGTTTGGCACCACGACTGCCTTTTTGTTATGGTACGCGCAGCGTTCAGCCCAGCAGGACTCTGATCTCTGCCTCCCGGAGCTATGGAAATAGAAATCACTGCTAACAATAACATCGCCACGCGGCAGCCTTGGATGCAGAGTCCTTTAAAAAAAGGGAGACAAAAACAAAAAAAGGGAGATGCAGACAGAAGAAGAGGCTGCGTGTGCAGCAAAACCAGGCTCCAGGGCTGCCTGTGCTGTGGTGGGAGCCCTGCCCAAAGCTGGCATCCCCAGCCCCAGGCTGTGGTCTTGGGGCTTGGCTTGGTTTTGCTTCCCCCAAAGGAAAGGGAAAGACCTGGGATGAATTTACTCAGCCTCTCCAGGAGAAGCTTTAAAGACATTATTAAAGTGTGAAAATACACAAAGATCTCCAGAATAACCAAGTGGGGCTTGAAGGAAGGTCCCGGAGCTGTCATATCAGAGAAGCTTGCAGAAAAGTACATTCCTAGCCACAGATTTTGGGGCTTTTCCCATCGGATGCTGCAGATTTGTTACAAGCCACGTGGAGGAGGTGGCCGCATTGCCATCACCTGAAGGCCTGGGATGGAGATGGCGCACACCCAAGGGCATGGGGAGGGTCAGCAGCCGGATGGGTAACGAAACACAAAAAGGGGGAAACACTTACCTCGTATGTAAAACCAGATGCCACGCTTTGTGAGCCTCATAAAGCCCTTTGTGCTGAAAATCCTGCTCCAGATGAGGACAGGGCTGTTTCTCATTGCGGTCCCGATCCACCCAAAACTTCTTTGCGGAGCTGGAGACAGGAACACGCTCCCCTGCGTGGGCAGCGAAAGCCCTTGCAGAGCCGGGGCCCCAAGGGACGAGCTGCCCCTCTCCCCTGCCTTCGGTGAGGGTTTGGTGCTGCCGGAGCCCCCCCGCTGGTGATTTTTTTGGGAAGCAGCACAGAGCCACGGCAGCTGCGGGGGTCCAGCAGCACCGGGGATGCGCAGGGATGCTGTGCAGTGCGTTTGTGCTGCCTGAAGATGGCAAGCCAACACTGCTGTTTATAATACATGCAAATAACCCTGCCGGAGGAGGAAGGGGCTCCCTACGAAGACCAGGGCTATATTTTCTTCGCAGCCCATGGAACCGCCAGGGCAGAACTGAAATTGCGGCGTTTATCAAACGGGTCCGAGCCTTTTCCTTTCCTCCTCTTTGTTAAGCAGAAGCTCAGGCGCTGCTCCCAGTACGGCACCAGTCCTCGAGCCCAAACGCAAAGTCTGAGGAAGAAATTGCAATGCATCCACTGGCACCAGGGAGCCATAGAGCTAGCGTGTGCTGGCAATAATTTATCCTAAGCCTTCTAGTGGCATTTTATGTCTTTTTGCTGTAGTGCTATTACAGCTTTGATTACTCCATTTTTATGTTTGTCAGCACAGCATATGGGCGAGATAATTTGTATTCAAAGTATTAAACTGGTAATGTAAATTATTAAAGACCCAATTCATAAAGGCAGTGCGCATCACATGCAGATCCCTTCCCCAGACCTCTCCCCTCCTCCCCTGGATTCACAGACCTGGCTAACCGGGTCTGCAAACCAGGGTGGGCACGGGGTGGGACCCCCAGCACAGGTGTGGGATGGGGACAGGGACACTGCCTACATGTCCCACTCCTCCCCATGCTCCTGTCACCCACTGGCGCATCTCATTTCAACATCTCTGAAGATGCGACAGGGATGACAAAACGTTCCCCTGCTTTTACCCTTTTTCCTCCAGAGCACCCCCAAGCCCCACCAGTCTTGCCAGGCCATTCAGCTCTCCGGCTGTAACCCCCACGACGACAGGCGACTGGTTTCAGTAGCTGTTTACCCGACCATACACAGCACCGCCGTGTTGAGCAGATGCCGTCTTCTGTTTTTCTCATTACCAAGATTTACTGCCTTATAAGCTTATTATTGACTGAGGCTTTAGGCTCTCCTCGGGGCTGAGGACAAGGGGAATGCAAACTCCCGGCCACAGGAGCATCCCTGGCACGGCGCTGGAGCTCCAGGTGCTTTTTGGGGAAAATGTTCCCCCAGCCTCAACCTCTCCACCCCACAACCTCTGCTGCCACGGCGTGACACAACAGCTCTCCACGACACCAGCACCAAAGAAAGGAGCTGGTTTGCTTATATGTGTGTGTGTACCCAGGACAAAGTGCGGGCAGGGATGGAGATGGGAGCACAACAAAGCCCCGGAGGTGAAGGAGGAGGATGGAGGAGCAGAGCACACGCCGAGCCACAGGTAGAGAGATGGCTTCTGGGAGGGGGAAAAAGAAGAAGCCAAGAAGCCACTATTTGGCTACTCGTGTTCACAACACATCAGTGTATTCAGAATTCCTTTTCCAATATTTTTCAAAAAAAAAAAAAAATATATATATATATATATACACATTCATGTTTCATCACCAATTAAAAGAGAGAAAACCCCAACCTGTCCCACACCCGCTGGGGCTCTGTGACCCAGGCTCCCACCTGGGGAGGGCAGGGCAAATAAAATTATTATTATTTTTTTTAAATATTTTTATTATTTTTGAAGGCATCTATGGAGATGTGGAAGATGTGGATGCCTCTCGGTGCCTGCAGCCTGAGCCCGGCAGGCTTCCAGATGTCCGTGTGGCTCTCCCACCCCAGACTCCTAATCCCCTACTTTGTCTGAGCCCTGGCTGATTCCTGATGCGTTCGGCTCACCCGGCCCGAATATTTTTCCAAATATTTCTCCCTCCCATCCTCATGTTTCACCTCGAAGGAGAAGCGCTTCGCCTTCGTTATCAAGCCAATTAGTTGGGCACAAAAGCGGTGAACAGGACCAAGCAAGGCTCAATGGCCTGTAAAATCCCCAATATTTCAAGACGGGCCGAGGCCAAATATGACAGTTTTTAAAAAAAGGGAAAGAAAAGGGTGAGTAACCAGAGTGCAAGGATGAAAAGAAAACAGCAACCACACGGGTTAACGAAAGGAAAGTTGACAAACGGGGCAGCCATAATTCCCCCTACAACTCGGAAGACCAAAGTTTGCAAGGAACAAAAGGAAATGATTAACAGGGGAAATATGCATGGTACAAAAAGGGCTTTTTAGTCCAAAAAGGGATGTCCGTATTTAGCAGCACTTGGTTCCTGTCATCAGGGCCCTGTGCCTTCCTGGACGTGTTTCTCCCCCACGAAAGGCAGAAGTCACAGAGGGAGCCCGCGCGCAGCCGTGTCACACACACCGAGCGCCGTGTGTGCCTCGAGGACGAGGGGAAAGAGGCAAAGACTCTGGAGCGAGTACATAAATAAGGAAAAACCCTCTTATTTAGGAGTTGTCTCCCACTGAATGCATTCAAACCTCTGCAAGTGCCCATTGCCCACGCAAGACCTGAGCACGGACCCCAGCAGACCCACATGAGGCCACCCGCTCCCTTCCACCCAGACCCAAACCCAAGACTCCCCGTCCCTCAGCCACCCCCGCGGCACTGTCACTGTCACCTCCATCCCTGCCTGTTGAGCAGTTTTTGCTTTTTTAGATGTATATTTATTTATTTTTTGCCTTCCAGTAAGTTGGGAGTGTCGAGTGCAGGCTGGGCTGGGTTTGCAGGGTACTTCCTCGTGCTCCCGCAGGTGAGTAATCGCGTTTTAACAGGAAAGGTGAAGGGCTGAGCCTCTAACAGACCTTTCCTTCCAGGAAAAATGCTGGGGGAGACAGCGAGATCTCCCACAGCCCAGCTCTCCCAGCTCCACAGCCCCTAAGGGACCCCAAAACCAGCTGTGCACCAGCAGCGGTGCCCCCCAGGGTCAGCATCACCGACAGCGAGATCTTCAATCTAACAGCTCAGTGCCATTTCGTCAGGTCCTACCCCAATTCCTGACAAGGCCTTGAAGAAAGGGCTCTCTTTGAGGCTTGTTCTGGTTCCTCACCTTACAGTGTGCTCCCAGCAGCTTGCAAAAATTAAGTTACTGCCCAAAGCAATGAGATAAACCCGCTGCAGACCCAGCGCGTTTCCTTTCCCTCTCCCTGCTGCAGGGCAGCGACCATGGGCAGGGTGAGGGCTCGCTGCCACAGGGAACCAGCAACCAGCTGATGAAGCCCAGGCCAGGAAGGATACCCAGCCCAAGCTCTGAGGCTCACAAGAAGCAAACACCACCCCGATGTATTTAAGCAGGTGAGAATCAAGCAATCCCCCACACCTGCCACGCGTGTTCATTTTCTACACCAACATAAAGCACACTCCAAGCTTCACAAAGCTGCAGTTAAAACCACTTACAGGTAATAGGCTCTAACAAACAAAGCCAGAACACGTCCCATTAATGTTAAAAAAGAGCTTTTTTCCCACTTCAAGTACCCCTGGGAGGTTTCTAAGGGGAGGGACTGGGGAGAACCAGGCGTGCAGGGGAGCACCCAGCTGAGAGGTGCCAGGTCTGGGGGCAGCGCAGTGGCACTGCAGGGCTCAGGAGCCAGCAGCAAACACCTTTGGGACTCCCCCCAGCAGCTCTCAGCTCCTGAAGGTGATTTTCCTGCCTGTTGGATTCAGCCAGCAATGTAAAATCGCCCCTTGCCAGGGGGCAGTTACAGGACGGGCGTCCTCTCACCTGCTCCTGCCCCACTTAGGGACCCGGGTGGCCTCAGGGCAAGCCCTTGGCAGCCCCAGCTCTGAATGAGGCCGTTAGCACAGCCCGGGAGCCACCCTATGCCCTCATCTCGCTTTATTACATCCATACCAGCCCCAGCAGGGGGATCGGATGCTTGTGGGTCACCAGGTATAACCCAGGCAGTAACCCTGCCAGGTTTTCCTCGCCGGGCACACAAACCCTGCCAGAAACGCTGCCCATTTTTTGCCACAAGCTGAATCATGCTCAGAGAGCAGCTGCCTGGTGAGCGGGTCCCTCTGCTTCCCTCTCCAGCACGGCCACGATTTGCAATTCAGTTTATTGCATTAAAACCTGGCACAGCCCTAGCAGAGAGAAACAAACATGTCACTGCTGACGGCCACTCCTCCTCGTCCAAGAACACTTCCAAAATCCCTCAGATAGGGCTTGTTTGGGGTTTCCTGGGGCAAATGGGCTTTCCCCATTTGAACCCCAAATGGGGTTCTGTAGGGCAGCATTTATTGGGAATAAATAAAGCTGCCCAACCAGCCCTTCAGAGGGAACAGGCACGGAGGTGTTGTGACTCCACCGGTATCCCCAGCGCAGGCTCCCACCTTCCTGCGGCCCTCTGCTAGAGCGGGAGCTGTTTACTGCTAATTGACTCAATGTGCGTTCGGACCAGGATTTTTAATTAATTTTATTACAGAGGAATTAATGCACTGCTTCCCCACAGACGCATTAGGGTACCAACGAACCTGTACTGCTGGTCTGCGTCCCCTGCTCTCACCAACACGCTGCTGGGCTTATTTTGGGAAGCAGAAGGCTCTGCCCACAGTGCTTTCCCTTCGAGGAAAACCTACAGTTGCCCCTCTGCCACCCCATATTTTAGGCATCCAGAAAGGGGTCCCCAACCCTTCCCGGAGGGAGCTCCTTGCACTCACAGCCTGCCTTACAGCCTGCACGGGAGGATGCAACGCATTGCATTTGGGAACCAAAAGCCACCTCACAGTCAGCTCCAGCAAATTCACTCAAGAGCAAGGCTCTCTCCATCCTTCCCCTCCCTCAATCTGTTTTATCGTTACCCTTCCCTGCATCTAGCAGAGTTAATAAGAGACACATTTACTCTGTGTGGCTCTGGAGTGAAGTTGAGCAAGAAGTTTTAGCTGCATGGCAGCCCAAAGGAGAAGCGGTGCCTGCTTTGAAACGCAAGCATCTCAAAACATTTAGGGGGTGCTCTGTCAAAAAAACAGAGCTGTGTGGAATTAAGCAGCCCCCAATAACTGAGATGACAACATCTCCAAACACAACAAGCAGCGGTGGTGGAGCAGGGGGGCAAATCCTGTGCTATTTATGTACATTCACACTGTGGTGTTTATCAATGGTAGCGCATTTGGGGGGGGAGCAGCAGCATCACTACATCTGCAGTACCCAAATTCCAGTCCCCAGAGTCCTGCGCTAGCCTTGTATTGAACAGCATCCCCCAGGCATGCCATATTTCAGGAATGTGCCAAGCAGGAAGAGGTGCACAGGAAGGTCCAAGACCTTAATCAAGCCCTGCAACTCGATAGATTTCCAATACAACTAAGACAAAGAGGTGTCAGCTCTAGTTCTTATTTGCTAATACTATCAATTGGGGCTCAGCTCACTAGCAGTTAATTCAAAGCCAAGCTCGATTTGCACAGCAGTGATCTACACTAATTCCCATATGTGGCTAAGGGGAGATTTTGCCAACTAGACAATAGAAACAGCATTAGAGCTCCTGAAACAATGCCATTGCTTTTCTCTTCTGCTCCACCACTTCCCATCAAGTTTCCACGTGCTGGCATCTCCAGTTGTCTTCTCCCTCACGACACGAGTCACATGGAAAGGGTAGGGAATATAAGGGTATCTATTTCTTTTCCAGATGCAGTTTTTATTCAGGCTTTTAAAGCACAACTTCCCATAAACTGGGAGCCAATTTCACACTTGCTTTTTGTTGTTGTTCATTAAAGACACTAAGAATTGCCATAATTAAGCAATTATGGAAATATTTCTAAGTGATCCAACCAAAACTTAGCCTTAAAAAAAAATTTGCCACATGTTGCTATGTTCCATAAAAGTTTATTAGCTGGCTTCATCTGATACCCAGCGCTGCTTGATTTTGCTTTCAGGTTGTAGCCCATCTCAACATTAGATCAGGCTCAGTTTTGCCAAGACACTATGGTTATTGAGAAGTCACAGAAAGCCAGACATGTACCCAATTAGGCAATGAAGCTGTTTTATCCACATTCGAATTATTTTTACTGCCTGTAAGCCTGGCCCTCATTAATCTGCAATTTGGCTCAAAGGAAGCCGTGGCAGCAGCCCATACCCGGAGTTTACACTAATGAGTTACCCTGTCCTCTTAAGTCAGCTGTGCGTGGCAGCGTGCCTCTTCGACCTGCTGTTAATGCAAGCACCTCCTCACGCCCATCTCCTCCTGGCTGCCAAGCAAACACTGAGCCACAGAAGGAGCACGAAGGGGTGCTCGCCTTCCCTTCCCTGTGCTACCACTGCTGGGGAAGAGCAGGGTTAGAGCCGGCAGACGGAGACCGAGCGGTACCGCTCCCTCCCCAGGGCTGCGAAACACCCCCAGGTCGGGATTGTCAAGGACCTGCTCTTTCCAGTGCCAGAGGGTCACTAACGGGGAAAGAGACCTGCCATCATCTCCCACCCCACGGCACCCAAGTCACGTTTGGGCTTGTGTCAGGGGACGGACACAGCCCCAGTACCTGTGCCACGCTCCTACGCAGCAGGGAGATCGACTAGGCGCCTCGCTCCTGCCATGAATTAAGATGCTAGAAAAAACCACAAGTCTGAAACAGTTTAACACAGGACAAAAAAGGCACATTTTAATATGTACAGCAATGCATTTGGGCCATAAATTTACCCAACACAACTGAAAAAAAAAAATCCAAACTATGCTTTTATACTTATTCCATGGTGTCAGCCTCATTCCTAGCCACCTACCTTTCTCTGCATCTCTGAATGCTGCTATATACACACACAAACAAACAATTACGTCATGAATGTTCATTTAGGCTCCCAAGTTCAAGTAATAAAGTTCAAACTTGCATAGCATCTTATGCCACTCAGCCATAAACAGTTACGATTGCATATTAGCTGGAGCAGCCATCTCTTTCAATTCAGCCAGTTTTGGCTGGCCACCATTTATTTAATTATTTTTTATTTTTTAATCCTTGAGTCAGAATGTTTCCTAAGTCACCAGCCCTGAGGGATGCCACAGACTTCAAAATGAACCTCTTTCTCGCTGTTGTTAAGATCCTTTTAAACCAGAAATTTAGAGTGTTGTCAAGAACAGTTTTAAAAATGTAATACTGTTTATTTTGCTTCAAAAACATTTCAGCATTCTAAACATACAAAAAAAACAGAACGTTGCAAATTTGTTTAAGTACAGAGTGTTTTTGAACTTCAGTTGCTGCACTGGCTCTTCACTTAGTTGACGATGAAGAGATGTCTACAGTTTCAGTTTAAAAACTACCGCACTTAACTAAAAAAATCCATACACTTCTCATGCCAGCTGAACCCCCTTCCACAACTAAGAATGGCAGCAGAATGCTATTTCACTATATACAGAAAGACAACTTTAAGCTAAATGGACGCCCACTGTAGTGTAAATAGATCTACCCTCACAGTGCATGCTTTGGGCCATGGCACCCCGTGGAACGTACAGCCTTTCCCAGTAATCACTGCTCCTCTAAGGCATCATAACTCTAAGCATGTACCACAAGAATCTGTCTAGTTTTTACAAACTATAGATATGTACAGTTTATAACCCAGGATTTTCTAGCCAATAACCATATAGTAACACCACCTTACAAATTAAAAAAATGCTTGAAACATTTTTAAATGCTTTGTTACACCAACAGCAAAGTGCACAGAGTTAGGAGAACACTAGAGCGCCTTTTCATTTTAAAAATGTTTGGAAATATGTACAACTTTGATACAGTTTCAGGGTGCTCACTACACCCATGGCCACTTCATGTAAACCAGTTACAATTTCTAGAGCACTTTTAGAAACTACAACGCGATCGGAATCCAATTTTTTTTTTTAATTAAGCCTAATAAGGGCAAGAGACACCATCTCAAATAAGAGGTGCTTCATTTACGGTGTTTCCCCTACTCTATGGTATTCACATGGAGACAAGTATTGTACAGTTTTATTCGTCATCATCATCTTCATCCTCCTCTTCTTCATCCTCCTCCTCCTCTTCGTCTTCTTCCTCTACCTTTTTCCGAGCAGCTTTGGTTGCTGCTCCCTTTGCGCCATCAAACTTTCCTTTAGACTTGTAGTCTGCAACATCCTGCAAAGTCAAGGGGATGTCTTAATTTGCTCTAAGTAGCAAACACATCAAGCATTTGTACAGCAGCGGGCGTTAAGGTGAAGGGACTGGCTTTCTGCAGCTGCATCCCCAAGAGGGGAGGCAGCCAGCGTACAGGTATGCAGACACTCGAGAGTATTTGGCTGCCCCCAAACTACGGAGGACTTGAGCCCTGCGTTCACAGTTACTTTTCTGAGGAGGAGAAGTAAGAGAACCCAACTTCTCTTAGAAGTTTCCTGCTAACAGGACAGAGCTCCTGTAACAGCAAAGCAAACTCTTTGCTGTAGCAGCACGAGCAGCTGCTGTTGCGCTTTGTTTGGGGAATTTCTGTGCCACTGGAATTTACCTGCATGCCTCTAACCTACTCTGCCCCAACCTATGTCCAGCCACAACTCAAAGTTTGGCTACACAGCACACTGAGAACATGTCTACCTGCCAACAGCTCTACGTGGGAGAGTTGCTCGTTGCACTGGGGCCACCTCAGCTTGGTCTATCATATAGAAGCACTCTAACACAAGAGCCCGTACGGAAGAGACAAGGAAAAAGCTAGCCTTACCTTCTCGTACTTCTCCTTCAGCTTAGCTGCCTTATTGTTATAAGGCTGCTTTTCCCCATCACTGAGGTTGTTCCACATTTCACCAAGTTTCTTTGCTACATCCCCAATGGATATGCCAGGGTTTGTGGACTTGATCTTGGGGCGGAACTCTGAACAGAACAGGAAGAAGCCAGACCTTGGAAAGAAGCACCAGAGGACAGTGAGCACCACGGCAGCATGCCCAAGCAGCACCCCCTTCACTTATCCATCACCCACAGAATTCATACGTACACTCACATGCAGCTAACAAGTAGTTATTTTTTCAGTATACATTTTCATTTTACTGAGGGTCAGACACACAACTTTCACCCAATGCTGTTCTTATTAAGTGTTCTTTATCCCCACCCCTCCCCAATTTCATCTTAGATAGGGTTGCAGCAAGACTTCAGTCATTTCTGTGTCTTTCATCACTGCGAGTTTAAGGGTACCAAGACCTGACAACTCCTGCTGGCACTCTACGTGCTCAAGAGTACAAGCTGCTTACGAGACAATGTCAGTACTACCAGTACTTCTATACCAACAGTATATCCCATCTACCTATTTTATGGTTAACACTAAGGCAGATCACAAGTACTTCAAGATAAATCAAAGTTATGTTTGTGCATTTCGCGCCTTGGTCACTTACGGTGGTCGTTTTGGGGCATTGGGGTCCTTCTTCTTCTTGCCACCCTTAGCTGGTCCATAGTCCTTCATTTCTCTATCATATCGTACCTTATCAGCCTTTGCCATTTCATCAAATTTAGCCTTCTCCTTGCTTGACATGGTCTGAAAAACAAAAAAAAACAAGACACCAAACCACGTGATTACCCAACTGTTCAATAGCTGGCAAACTTTAAGTAAACAAGCCAACACGTACCAACTCGACAGGGGCGTTTCTGAATTTGTTTGTTTGCTAACTGGACCACACGGGGACGAAGGTCCTGTATTAGGGACAGCAGCCACAGCTGGCACACCGAGCAAGAGGGAAATGGCTGGAATGGCACACATACAACCACAGTCCCCCTTGAGGACATGGGTCTTGAGGGAGGTGACCACTTAAGAGTGCTGCTTGGGAATAAGAAGAAAGCCCAGGCTGTAGTGGAAGCACTTAAATGGGCAAATGCCATGGGCTGAAGCCTCCACAACTCTTACAGCAGCATCACATCAGTGGCCACAGTACACACACACAAACATCACAGGAGTCCCCTGTGTTCAAACGTATGTATGCCACGCTAGCAGATACCACAAGAAGTTGTCACTTGAAGAAGCCACAAATTAAGGTACCTTCCACCTCTCTGAGCACTTCTTGGAAAACTCTGCAAAGTTGACTGGAACCTCTGGGTTCTTTTTCTTGTGTTCCTCACGGCACGTCTGCACAAAGAAGGCATAGGCAGACATCTTGCCCTTGGGCTTCTTCGGGTCACCTTTAGCCATCTTGACTCTGTAGGGAAGACGGGAATAAAGTAACAAGTGAACACGTGTACGTGTGAATGTGCGTGTGTATGATGTGCAAATGTTTGTGTATACACACATACATCCACACGCAGGAGTGTAGCAGTCATGCTCCCATCAGTTATATATGTTTCCTTCCTGTCCCCCAATACCTCTTGCTGTCCCCCACATGGAAACTTAAAATTATTCTTCCTTATGACTTGGATTGAAGGCTGCACCAAGTGGAATTGGTCATCGGATTTAAGTTTTACACCAATATATTTACAGCATGTCCAAAGACAGGCTATTAAATACATTAAATACATATTAAATCCTGCCCAGCAAGCATTATATATGGATTAATACAAAATATTTTAGTTGGCTACCACGCTGGGGCTTGAGCAGCGCACACAGTGCTGGCCTGAGACTCGTCCCTTCAGTAGGGGAATTCCCATGTTCGCAGCTGCTGCCCAGGTAGGGAGGGTTATTCCTCCCGGGGAAGTGCAATAACCTGGACAGATAAGGAGTTGGGCGAAGAACGTCCAGTCTGAAACACAATGGGACGTGCGTGGAGAGCCACGCGTGGTCTTGCTCCACCGAGTGCCACCGAGTGCCACCACGCTCCGTGCCCGGCGCCGCAGCAAGCACAGAGCGGGACGTGAGCGGCCACTCTCCGCGAGGAAGACGCCAACTTTCGGGCCGTGTCCTCCCCTCCAACTTTTCCCCCCCGGCGAGGCAGGACAGCCCTGCGGAGCGCAGCAGCCCCGCGCAGTGCCCTGGCACCGCCGCGCTCCCGGCCCGATGCGGGCGCTCCAGCGCCGACCCGCGCCGTGCGCCACCGCCAGCCGGGCTCGGGGGCTTCGGGCGAGCAAAGTTTGGGGCGAGCGAGCCCGCGGTCGTCCCGGCCTCCCCTCCCGCCATCTTCTCGCCCCCCCCTTTCACCCCCCTCCTCCTCCTCCTCCTTTTCCCCGGCCAAGGTCACCGCCGGCGGCCGGAGCGGGGCGCGGGCACCTGCGGGCGGAGGGGGCCGGGGGCCGGGGCGGCGGAGGCGTGGGGGGGGGACCCGCCGAGCGGCGGGGCGGCCGTCCCCTAATAATTCATCTTCCATTTTGTGAAGCGCCTCGCGATGAAAGAAAGTGCCCCTGAAATGCGGCGGGCCGGCGGGCTAGGGGGCGGCGGGGGGCCGGGCGGCGGCCGTGGGGGCGGCCGGGGGGACCCCTCCGCCGGCGGGGCCCGGTGCCACCGGGGGAGCGGCTTCGGCGGCGGCCGCGCTGGGCGCCCAGGGCCGGCGCCGCTCGCTAAGATGGCTTCTCCCGGCGCCGCCGCCGCCGAACAAAGCCGCGCACCCCCCTCCTCCGCCGCGCTCGCCCCCCGCGCCCGCCGCCGCCCCCGGCCCCCGCCAAAACGCCGCCCCCGCCGAGCGGGGACCCCCCCCGCTGCCGCCCCCCGTGGGGCTGCGGGGGGCTGCGGGGCCGGGGCTGGGGCCGGGGAGCGGGTTGGAGGCGCTTCCACCTCCCCCCCCCCCCCCCCCCCCCCTTCCCGGAGCCTGCCTAGCGCAATACTCTGTAACAAAGGCTCCCGTGCAGCCATTATAGCCGCGGCTACGCTCCTCCGCGCCGCCAGGAAAAAAAGTGCGAAAAGGCCCCCCGAGCCCCCCCCGGGGCCGGAGAAGGGCACGGCGAGGTGGGGAGAGAGGAAGCGGGGCGAAAGCGAAAGGTTTGAGCCCCCGGCAGGGCGCCTGGGGGGAGATTTCCCCCGCCGCGACCCCCCTCCCCATCGCTGCGCTGCTTACACGTCTTTCTTCCCTTCGCCGGGCTCTCCAGCGCCAGCCATGTTAATGCCCACAGCACGGGCGGCGCGGCGCGGGGAAGAGGCGATGCGGGGCTCGGCCGGGGGCTCAGCCCCGCAAAAAGGCCCGGGCCGGGTAGGGGAAGGGCGGCGGGGGCGGAGGCGAAGCCACCGGGGGAGCCGGGAGGCGGCGGGGCCGAAAAAAAAACTGTTTCGCCGGGACACACGGGCGCAGCGCGCAGGGTTTATCCCTGTCAGATGCTAAAGCGACAGCCATATTAATGCAGAATAAACAGCGGGCACGGCACTGCGCACGGCCGGCAACTTTCCCCCCCCAGCAGCCAGCCCCGGCCATCCCCACCCGGGGGGAAAGGGGGGCAAATAAAAGCCGAGGGCGCCGCGCGTTTTGCCGGGCGGCGGCGGCGGCGAAAAATCCCTGCCCATGCGGGGGAGAAGAGGAGTTATAGTCCCGGTGTAGTTACCGCACCAGCCATGTTCCTCCCGGCGGCACGGCGCGGGGAAACGGGGCTGCACCGGGGGCAGGCGGCGCCGGGGGGCGACCCCCCGAGGGGCAGGGGCGGAGGGCGGGGGGCAAACGCTGCGCCCCCGGACCCCGCCGCCTGCCCGCTGCAGCAACCCGCGCGCTGCTCTCCCCGTGCGACGCTGGGAAGGGAGGGGGTGGGTGGGGAAAGAAACTTTTTTTTTGGGGGGGGAGGAAAAAAAAAAAATATTATTATCATTTAAAAAAAAAAATAGGAAAAAGGAAGGAAAGGAGAAAAAAATAATAATAAAAAAAAATAAAACCAAGGTGGCGGGGGAAAAGAAGGAGGCGAGGGAAGGCGGCGGGGCAGGGCGGGGCGGCGGCGGGGCAGGGCAGGGGGCAGCCGCCCCCCGAAAAGTTGCGGCGGGGCCGCACGTACCTGTATTGTTCGCGGCAGTGTGGCCGGGAGCTGGAGCGCAGGGCACGGCGCGGGGCTCGGCGCGGCGCGGCTCAGCCTCGCGTTGGCTGCCTACGAGAGCGGCCTGATTGGCTGCGGGGCTCCGCCGTTTAAAACAACCTCCTCGCCCGCTCATTGGCCCGCCGCCTCATGAATATTAAGCGCCGCCCCGCGCCCATTGGCCGCCGCCGCCGAGGCCGTTCATTCAAAACTGGGCGCCCGCCGGGGAGTGAACGGGGGCGAGGCGAGGCGGCGGCGGCGCGCCCCCGGGAAAAGTTTGGCGCGGGGGCGCGTGCGGGGGCGCGCCCGCGTCCTGAGCGCGCCACGTGGGGCCGAGCGCCCCAACCCGGGGCAGGGGGTCCCGGGGGGGGGACCCGCAGGGAGGAGGGATGCTGCGGCCCCCGAGGAGGTCGTGCAAAGCCCCCCCGGCAGCCGCTGCTGTGTGCGGTGCGTGCCCCGCAGCCGCCAGGGCCCGGTCCCGATGTCAGCGGGGCTGTTCGCAGGGCTGGGTATCGCTGTGCGGGACGGCAAAGGAGCCGAGTCCAAAATGTAGCCCGATGACAGGCGCTGCACGCGATGGAAAGGAGCTGCGGGGCTTCGCCCGCTCGTTCAGCGAGTAAAAGCACCGCCGCGCCTAGCCGGAGTTAGGATTTCCAAGCCACTTCCACAATCTGGTTGATATTAGCTTTCGAGGAGTTGGTGGCTGTTCCAGAGGCTGGCTGCGTGCAAGGGAATCTCCACACACGCACTTGGGCTGAAACGAGCCCAGCTCTTGGGCCGAGGTCTCCTTCAGCTGCCTTGCAAGAGCTGCTTCCCATAGGGGAGCTGCCGAAGGGCTGAACTGGTATTAGTGGCTGACCACAATTGTTGGTTGGCTCGGAAAAAAAGAGCTGTTATTTTAAGGCTGGAGCGGTAAGACTCAGAAACCACTGCATACTGTTATGGGCTGGGCGCAACTGCCACCCTCCTTTAAGATAGCCAGAAGAAACAGTTGCCCTCTTTAGGGAGCAGATAGCGCAAAGAAGCCTCCACCCTGGGCTGAGGTGCTGCCAGGCAGCAGGGTTCGCCAGGCACTGCCCCGGCTTAGGGCTTATGGCTCTGACAACAGGGCCACAGGTTGCCTTTGCTGGAAGAGACCGACACAAACTGCCTGCTGAGGCACAGAGGAGTGCCAGCCTCCTGCTGACAGATCCACTGGGAAGGGCGCAGAATGTCACGGCGGATTTTAGCCCTGCGTTTCTCCCTCGGGGTGCACCTTCCCAGCCCGTCTAACAAACGCCCAAATCCCCTTGTCATCCCTATGCAGAACTGCCAAGGTTTATTGAGACCTCACACGTGTGTCCTTGGGCTTTCCAAAGCATGGATGGTAAAACCAGTCTTACTAGCCTCGCGCCCTATTTCCACGTTCTAACACCAAAAGTTTAAAACAAGGGGCTCATTCATAAACATTAATGAGGCTACCTGAGGGACTGTATTCTGTAGCATCATCATAAAATAAGACAAGGAATGCTACTGCAGGATAATCTCTTTGTAGCTGACAAACATCCCTCTCACCTATTTTTAGGGATACTTTAAAGTGTTTCAAACTAGTTGAATAATTAAGGTTTTTTTTTTTTTTTTTTTCCTTGGCTCTGGAGCTGTGTGAATTCTTGCTCTGGAACACTTTTTTCCTCAAACCATGATCTCGTCCTAATGAGCACACCAAGCTGGGAGCAGCCCAGATGGACGGGCTGTTGAGGAGCTTGCTCAGGACCAGCACCTGGCATCAAATGTGCAGTCCTGCTCGTCATCTCCCGAGCATCCCTCCTATTTCTCATAAGCCAGGAGAAACATTCCCTAAGACGCTTGTTCTAGGAAGGCCGGGAAAGTTTTGACAGCTGGCCAAGGGGCAAAGGAGATATTTTGGTAGCTGAGAGACAGCTGGGTTTAAAGTTTTGTCCCAGCATGGTTTTGAAAGCAGCGGAGGGCTGTGTAACAAACGGGTGAACATAACCCCCCAGGGAACGCTTGTACTCACCTCCCGAATTGCCTCTGCTGAAACAAATCCTCCCCCAGTGCCCTCTGCCCCGTGCATCGCACCTGGCCACCCGTGTCTAAGCACTTTGCTGTGCTGCACCAAGAAAACAGCCTAGAAAATTGGCTGAGCAAATTCAGCCCTTTGCTGCAACCTCTTCCAGGCCACGCAATCCCAATTCCTCCTGCCCCCTGGCTCCGGCCTTCCCCTGAGTCCTACAGGAGCCAGTGCAGCTCACTAACCTAACAAAAAATAAACAAAACCCTGAAGTGAGCCCTCCCTGTTTAATTTTCTGCTGGATTAGTGAGCTGAACCAAGTGCCAAGGAGCTAGGTGAGTCCCAGAGCCAAGGCAAAGGAGGGTGCATAAGGGAACAGCCAGGACTGTCTCTTTTGACAGCAGCTCACCAGGAGACCAGTCTTACTCTCCTGCTCAAAACACCTCTGTCTCATTAACTTTGGTGAGGAGAGGGAGTGGATTTGTTCCATATCTCCTATAGGTGCAGGTTTGGCAAGTTTTAGGGGTTTCCTCCTCTTCTTTTTTTTTTTTTTTTTCTTCTCTTTTTTTTAATATTACAGACATAAGGACATGCTTGTCATGCTCTAGAAAGCACAAGAAGAAAACCAAACCTAAAAGAAACTTCTGTGTGCCCAGCTCTCATAAGGTTTGCAATGGCCCCAGGATGCAGGGAGAGCTCGATGTACAGTGGTGTACCTACTCTTCAGAAAGATCTGACCTGATGCCCCCTATGACTGCTACAGACAGGTTTTATTTCGCAAGCACATGCCATGTTTTTAACCAACCATCAGCCATACCCTGCATCCCACAGCAAGACCCAAGCTAGGCAGCATCTTGAATATAAGGACTGAGACATAAAATTTAATCCAAGGTCCCAAAGCAAGCAGACAGCTTCAAATACTTCCAGTAGCTTGTTGCTGAGAAGATTCCCTGCCAAGTCCCGTCCAGGTGATGTCACCAAGCACTGAAGGCTTCCCTTCCGTGTAGATTGTGTTGGTCCAGGAAACAACAGAGCTGCAAACTGTTGAGGCCAAGTCGCTACCTGCTGGCATGGAATGACATCTCCTCTTCAGCTAGGGATGATTAGAACAGGGAGGCTGCATTGAAAGAGTCTGGAGTCACCAAGGTCTCCTTGGACAAATCAATCGATTATACATAGGTACGCTTTAAATTCAGGAAAATCATCCAGTTACAAAATGAAACTCTTTTTTCTGCTCCCCAAAATTGCCTGAGGACTACAGTAAGTTTACCTGTTCCTCTGCCAACAGCCAGATCTCATCTGAACAGCAGCCACAGCTTGGTGAGGGCGGCCTTCTCACAGCTCTGTCTATCCCGCTCCAGTTGTGTCAGATCGCTAGCAAAGCATGGCCCATCGTGTATTTCAGCTGCTCAGAAATCAGAAGCATTGAAAAGGACCAGAGTGACAACTGATCTTTCTGGAACCACCCGTGTGATGAGTATAGTAAGGAAACTGCATCTTCACCAGCACTGAGCAGCTCCGTGGTTCATCCAGCCATACAGACATTGCCCCTTGACCATCCCCTTCCTACCAGTGAAACCACGAGTGCCTCAGAGGGATCCTGCAGGGCAACGACTCAGCGTAAAAGATTATTCCTCAAGACCTTTAACAAGCTTCCCAGCCTGAGTCCGGGTTGCCTTGATGTGGAAAGCTTGCCTGACATCACCTCGTACTTGACCTCAGGCTAGTTTTGCTGTGCATTTGCAGCGTTCAGGATGATTTCAGCCTACCAGCAGATTCGCGTTGATGCCGTGTCCTTACTGGGTTTGTCCAACGGCAGTCGGAGCAGCGTGCTGCTTGTGTTGACTGCATCGATCCCAGGTAGCGTCACCTACAATACCTACAGGGCGCAGAGGGTCACAGGAAAAACAAGATGACACACGCCGGCTGTGCACAGGGTGAGGAAGTTCATGAAAACACCTCTGATAAATATTCAGCTCTACCAAGCATGTAGCTGTGTCCCTGTGACATGTTTATTCAAGCAACCTGGATAACCCACGTCAGCACGCTCGAGATGTGCTCGAGGCCCTGCAGAAACACCGCAGAGGGGGCGACCCATCTCTGCTGGGGGGTGGCAGCAGCACAAGGCTCCTTTCCACCAGCTCCAGGGTTTGCAGCAGTGCAGCTCCAGCACACCAGCTGTGGGGTGGACACATCTCAACGTGCTCCTTCCAGCAGAGTAGCCAAAAACCCCTGACCCTAGCGAGGCGAGCGATGTGGTCGGCAAGCTGCAGCTTAAGCAGTGTAATTACAACCACGCTTGGAGCTTCCACCCCGGCCGGATCGCATCTCTTGTAACCCCTACCCACTGGCAAAACTCTGCAGCGAAGACTTGACCCGACCGAAAAGGCTGATATAAACACATCCGTAGGGTTCTGCCAGCAATCAGGAGTGAGGGCGGGGGGAAATCCCTCCTAGGAGCCTAACAAAGCCAGGAAACCTTTTTAAGCAAAACCGGCCTATCAGAGCCACAGAGTTAACGTTTAAGGCTGGATGGACAATAGCGACAAGAAAAGTGTTAAATGACCTGTTCATCTCAGCAGCATATTCATTAGGCTAGTTAGGGAGCTATTTCAAAAGCCTTCAGTTTGGACCTAGCTTCTCCCACCACTGACCTTCTGTGTTAACATGCAACAGAGATGAAGAGGCTCAATTAACCCTTCTCTAACTGGTAGAGTTGAAAGCAGAGGTTTGATTTAGAACTGTAACAACTTTTTTTATTCTTATTATTTTTAAAACAAGAGTCTGACTTCAGTAAAAACGAGGCGGGATCCCTGCAGTCCACGTGAAGCTCTCCCATTCTTACAACACGTGGGATTTCCGCGCGTGGATTTTCTGATGCCCACGGCCTGCGGCTGAATTCCAAGTTCTGTAACTACAGTAAAATATTTGTAATTGCTCACTGGGATCTCAGCCAGTGAGAATATTTCCTCTCTAACCTATTAAACAAAAAGAGTTATCTTAAATACGTGCTGAAAATAGAAAATAAAATTAGCAGTGGTGTTTAAGGGAGCTTGCCAGCATGCGAGTTCAGAGAGACAGAGGTTAATTTGATCCTAGTTCAACGACGGGAAACCTCATGCTCCGACAATTAAAATATTAGTCCAGATGAACAGATGACCCCCCTCCACCCCTCCGAATCCCCTAACGTGGAGGCACAGCCTGTTATCCCGTGTAGCCATATCCCATTAAGCTGACACCTCTGCAGGAGTAGGATACATTCCCAGTTGCACACACAAAATTAATTATTGTCAAATGCACTTCATGGGGACTGAGGTGAGAAATACAAGTTAAAATAATTGACAGTCATATTAGGCAGCAGTTCAAAACCTCCTTGCGGTACAAACACTGGCAAAACAAACAGAAACTCACCGTTACCTTCGCAGGTGGCCTCCCCACCACCCTCCCTTCCTCTCACATTGTCCCTTCTCCTCTCGGCTCTTTCTTCCTCTTTCTCTCCCTTCTCCCCCTCCCTTTTTTTTTGCTTCCCTTCACACCTCAGACCTGGCTCCCTCCCAGCACAAACTGCCAGGCTGCCCAGGGGGTGGCAAGCAGGCAGTTTGCCCCTGCACACCTGCTCCAAGAGATTTGCCACCGCAGCGTCGCACCTCCCACGCGACCAGATCCCTGGAAATTGCACGGCCCCTGCATGCTGCATCCCTACACGCCCAGCTCGTCTCTGCTCCCCCATCTAACACATCCCTCCTGCCGCAGCACACTTTCTTCAGGCGTCTCCCCCCGTGCTCAGCTACCACAGGACCATCTGCTTCTGTGTAACTTCGTTTTAAAGAGGTCCTACCCAAAACCATGTAACCCCAAGGGACCTGGGGTATAAGCAATGAGCGAAATCCATCTTCAGAAGGGGGTTTCTGCTTCCACACACAAAAAAATATTAAAGATATTGAAAAAAATATATCTACTTACCCCACCAAGCCAAATACTAAAGGTAGGAAGAGGGGACAACTAGAAAGAATCTCTACAAGTTTCCCATAGCCTTCAGAGGAGATCAAGTCTAGATGTAAATTTAAAGAAGACTGTGAGTGTTCTCCCTGCACTTTAATTGGCAAGCAATCAAGACCACATTCAATGCAACACAAGTTCTTGCAATCACGCTGTGACAGCAGACCAAGGAACTCCATTAGGAATGCAGTGCAATTCCAACCCAACAACAGGCCAGCAAAGGACCAGATATAAAGGGAGACACGACCCCACGTTAGAAAGAGGCCGGTGATCATATGGCCAAGGCTTGGTTGGGACAGCACTGAATTGATGATAACAGAAGCAATCAGAAGGCTTGGCGCTGGGACAAGAAAGCTGCCACCGCATACTTATTTCCCTGCATTGAAGTGTTGTTGTTGTCAGAGCTGGTTTCAGACCATCAAATGGCTGTTTCCAAACCCATGACTGCCCCCACCCCTCACCCGCTCCCCCAAGCGACATCTGGACACGAGAGCCTGTCCTTTTCTCTTTGGCCGTCCCACCACCACCCGCTCTTCAAAACAGGACAGGGTCAGCACGCTGCACGCAGACCAGATGACACATTAAACCCACGAACGCTCGAATGAAAGAAAGAGGAGACTGTTCTGCAAGAGGCATCATCTTGGTGCTCCACTATCTCCCAACACATTTCTGAATGCAGCTTTGAGGCTGGCCAGAGCCATCAATTGTTTGTAACAGCTACAGCCAGGCTGCCCGTCTCCAGATGCCTGTGTCACTGCTGAGATCAGGAGTGACGTACCACGCTCTTGGCTGGGCAGGAGGAGGAACGAGCTCTCTCCACGCGAGCTGTGAACCAAGAGCTCTGTCTGCCTCTTCCCACCCTGGTCAGGCTCCTGGATCGATCAGCTGCTGGACTGCCTTGCACTCACCAGCTGTTCCCACTGGCACCGTAAGTAGGCTGAAGGTCTAGGTGCAAGAGAACCGGAGGCCACGGGGTGATTCCAGCCCGGTGGGAAATGCACTGCCAGCACAACAGAGCTTTGTGAGGGGTTAAAAAATCATCGGGAAGGACACAAACAGCACCAGTCCTGCAAAGGAGGAGACCAAAGCAGTTTTCTTGCCCTGTGACAAGCACAGTGCTGCTTTCTAAAACTGACTGCGAAGCTATGAAATGAACACTTTGCCATATGCATGTATCCTCACTAAAAGCAAGGAAAAAATGCAAATAAATTAACAAATATTTACAGTTTAGGACAACATGCAATCGCTTATAAAAATAACCCACCAGGGTGACACTGCACAAGCCGATTCTCTAAAGGGTGGACCTTCAGCTAAAGGGAATGACAAACAGCCAAACACTGGCTTTGGAAGCCTCTCCAAGTCCCTTCAGCTATTTTGTTTTCCCCTGCCCGTAACCTCTTTGTCCCCTACCTGCTTCTTCCTTTCTCATAAATCTGTTCAGAAAATATTGCTTCCTTTTTGGTATCAGTTTGGCGCTATCATTTCACCATAGCAACAGACAGCAAACAGCAGCTCACACAACTGGAAGTTGTGGGGTGATTCAGGTGGGCTCTCCCGTGACGGCAGCCTGGAGTGACTCCGCGCTTCTGAAAAAACGATCGGTTGCATAATTCTAGATTTAATTCTGCTACGAGAGAATACACACAATTAACTAAATGCTACCAATTAAACTATCAAGAAGGAAGAATATTTTCAATAACTGCACTTCGTCTGCAGCTACACTGTAATCAAGGCATGACAGCAGCTCCTGCAGACACACCGAGCTACCTTGGAAGTTGCTGCCTCGAGTCCTGAAGACAGAGATGGACCACAAATCCCACGGCTATAACTGGGTAAATCCCCTTCATGGATATCCGTGCTGGCACAGGCCAAACTGCTAGCAGTGCCCAAGCTACTGGGGCAGGGTGGAAGACTTTATGAAGGATCAAAGCTCCAGGTCCCTCCCGAGCAGTGCCCAGCCATGAGGACGGATTTGGGCTAAGGCACTAGAGCACGAACCGAAGCAGATGAGGCTAAATCCTTCCGCTGTGCCACAGAGGTACTACACGTAGGGCCAGTGGGGAAGAGTAAAGAAGGATGCTGAAGCAATGAAGGAGAGGAAGGGGAGTGTTGCAATGTACAGCTGGGACTTCCACGTGTATATTTACATTACTGAAAAGCCTGCATTTCCCCTCAACACATAGAGTTGAAGACTATGACAATGTAACTTTCGTTGCTACCACCAGGCGTGTAAATGTACCCCGATGATGTGGAAGGAACAGTTTATTTGGGGGAAAAAATAATAATAAAGGGTAGCAATTTCTGCCGAGTACTCCTGAAGCATTCTCATTGCTTCACAGTTGTTGAACATCTGCTTTGTTAACATATTTAATTCCTGTTTTGCGCAGGAGTGTAGGAACATTACAATGAGGAAATAACAGGGAAAGCCTTTCTAAAAGGGTACTGTTTGGGTATGCACAAATCCTTGTAAAGACCCAGGTATGTATATTCACTTTCCTTTAAGATGATTCTTGGTGTACTTTCGCCCCCAATTTGCAACTATTTCAATTTTCTTTCAGGATTGTTAAGCCACTTTGGGTTTAAAAGGCATTTTCTATTGAGACCAGGGGTATGTATTGTATGCCCAACACAGATTCCACTGAAGTCGATTAACATTTTTTTAATTTATTATTACAACTTCTCATCCTAAGATAAAGGTGTTTGTTAAAATTCTCCCCAAATGTCTCCACTTTGTTCTTTTCCCTGACTAAAAGTAGATGCCTTTCAAAGAAAAATGGCTTCAATCATAAAAAGAAAGACAAACACACTGAAAAGATTTTTTAAAAAAAAATCAAGAACCTGCCAAACGTCCTTTCCTGTATCATTAGAGACAGCACATTTTCAAGATAGCAGCAGCAGCCCGGTGTATTTGGCATTTAAAAATATACAAATAGTTTAGACCTCTCTGTTCTTTAACTCATACACTAGTGTCAAAATCCTGAGCTCCAGCTACAAAACGCCACTGAATTCAGCAGAACTTCATAGATGAAATTCAGGGAAGAATTCAGCTTTGTGTTCCTTAGGTGTAGTTGGCCCATAGCATACTGGCTGATGGGAGAGAGGTTTTTCCCACCATCACATAAATTGCTGAGAAAAATAAATAAATTAGTAACTAAAAATGTATTTCAAAATCCTATTTTCCTGGGGGGGGAAAAAGAAAGGGTAGTTACATGGAAATGGCAAAGTTATTTGGTCTTACTGTGAAAATGGTAACTGTGTCTCTGGTTCATCTTGCACTTTTTTCCATCAGCTCATTTGTTTTCCATGTGGCTGCTTGTATATATACAATTGTCTTGGTTATCATATGCTGAACATTATTGTTATGCGCTCAGATTTATTCCCAGCATGAAAATTATTTGAAAACGGGTGGAACGAGGGGGAGAAACACAACCATCGTCTGAGGAACTCACACAGAAGAGTGCTCAACAGCTTCCTTTCAGATTTGCCTTCCCTGCCAAGAAAAGGCATTGTTATAGTGACAGCCAAGAGGCGTGTGTTATAACAGGAAAATCATATGGGATGCAAAATCAAAATCTCAATCACAGGAGAAAATCAAGACAGCCTAGGAGCGTGCATCCAGCGCTGCTCTTTTCTCCCTGCCTCCTAGAACAAGTTGCCAATGCCTTGTCCTTTCTGAGGTGATACGGAAAGAGGACGATGCCCACAGCAGGGTAGCTGGGCACACTTGGCAAGATCCTCCCCAGCACCACGTCCCTTTTCAGCACTGCTCACAGAAGGTCTCCTCCGCCAGCACAGCCAGACCTGGGGCAGGTCTTCACCACTAGACCCCATCAAATTCAGAGCATGATCCTCCAGTGCCACGAAGCAGCGTAACCACGTTGGCTCAAGCACCAGCGTGACGTTTTTGCTGCGTTATTGTTTCCATGTTTTCAGCTCCCAGGAGGAGTGCTGGGCCCGGGGTTAACACCCATGCGCAGCCAACGATTCAGATGATCCCTGGTGATAATTTGAGAACCAAGTCATCAAGTCGGTGCGGATCCAGATAGAAATCAGGCTGGACTCTACATGCAGCCTGCTGTATTTCTGACCAGCAGATTATACCTCTCAGCTTCCCCTACTCCCAGCTACTAAGCACTACTTGTCTGTTGTAGTAATTCTGGCCAATGCAGCTCACTACTACTTACCCTCTTAGAATAATCACACCCTTACAGTACCTCTGGCAGCCTAATGTTTTGCACTGAAATCTGAGAAGGTCTGAATAATCCTAATAGCAGTTCGGCAGTGCCACTCTCACAATTATTATATAAAAGGTAAGTGTGCTCCCACCAGCTCGCCATTTAAATTTATAGTGATTGGTTCCATGCCGTAACGAGGCAAGCGAAAAAAAAAAAAAAAAAAAAAGCTCACAGCCTTCATTTAAGAGGTCTACAGTAAATAAAAAATGCCAAGGGTTGTGCCTTGGCCCCCGGTCTGCCAGCTCTCCGTGCAGGAAGGGGATTCGGGCTCCCTTTCCTAGGCAAGCATAAAATGCCGGGTGATATACTGCTCTGCGAGCGCAACTGCAGCGACAGCAGGAGCAACTCACGCCGCTGGTCCTAAGGAAACCTTCTGAGCAAGCCCGGGCTGGTATGGCTGACACAGAAATCACAGGCAGCCTGTGTTCCCACCGCCGCTCCCACACCTTCGCAGGGTTTAGCGATGCCCTGTTTCCCAGGTACGAGGCTGCATGGAGCTGAATCCCTGATTAATTCGGCGCGCAGCGCTGTTACTGTATTGAACAAAGGCTGCCAACTCTGTCAGATGTGGCAAGTACTGTATGAATTATCTTTTTCATGAGGAGCGCAGACCTTGAGAAGGTTTTTTAAAACTATCTCTGGAGACTAAAGGCCACTCTGTTATTCTGAATCGAGACTGCAGGGAAGACAGGTCCTTGCTCGTGAGATTTTAATTTCAGCAGCTGCATGAGTAACTTTAGAAAAGACCCCCTGGGTCTGCTCCTGACTCGTACCAAGGTCAAAGGCCAAGATTTGGTGCAAGTTAGTCAGCAAGGTGCAATTCTGCTACAGAGAGCAAAATGTCTGGGGACGCAGGGCACCGCTGCTGCGATGTTTGTCAGTGCTGGGTGAAAATGCCCAAGGTGCCTGCTCCTCCGTGCTCATCCTCACTGAAACCACACCGGGGGCCTGCAGGTCCCCTTCTGCCCCTCACAGCCAGACCCCACACCGTTGCCTCAGCACAGACCACGCTGTCCCCAACTCACTGCCCATGTGGGAGGCTTTGGAAGCAGTGATCAATGAGAACCACCCACGGCCCTGCCCCAGACCAGGTCTGAGACAGGAGCTGCAGCTGAGCCCATCAGTGCAGGCACCAGAGAGCAGAGAGCCCTGCATTGCCTTTACATCACCTCTACATCACCTAGACCCTCCTCGCCACAAGCCTGCAACATCTCTCTGCTCCTGATGAGGAAGCACAGGTAGATCCTTCAGGTTTCCACATAAACACACCTTCACCGAGCTGTTTCTTCAACCACCCTCATGCTGCTGCAGCATCTTGGCCGAGAGCCCTTTGGCTGCTGGATGGGCTGCCTCACCCTGCGAGGAGCCTGGCCAGCCGGGACCCCACTTGGCAGAGCCCCTGGCCCTCGTGGTTGCCCAGGAGCAGTAAGCAGATGGTGGGAGCAGCCGAGGGGAACTTACTGGCTGTCCCTGGGGGAGGTGGTCGTCTCCCTCGGGACATGCTGCCCTGCTGCAGAGCAGCCAGCAAGGACTGGCTTAGTGACAAGGGGCTGGAGGCGAGTTGAGGAGTCCCTAAACACCAGCTGGGAGAGAACCAGCGTGCCTCAGACCCCAAAGAGCTTGTGTTTTCCCCTCGTTTAGCACCTGCAGGAGGTCCCAGCACCCCTGCTTCCATCTGGAGCTGCTCCTGCAAGCAGCAGGTCAGGGGAGAAGCTAGCTTCTGCCTCCCTTCCCCACGGGGAAAACCAGCAGGACTAACAGCCCCCAGAGCAGCGGGGAGCCTGGAGCACCCCCAGGCTTTGTCGCAGCCCACTCCGGCCCTCACATGATGGCTGGCACAATGAGCACACAGCTGAACACAATTGCGTGCGTGGGATGAATCATTCCAGCCACCAGTACGCGTCCTAACAAGGAGGGAAGACTCTCCCTGGCTTTCCCCTCTTGTTTCTCCCCATCAGCTCCCTCATCGGAAGGGATGCAGACATGGGAAATGTCAGCGCTGCCAGCTCGTACAGCCTTTTCCCTTGCACAGTCCTACTGCCATGCCTGCCCCCTAATTTGTTGGGATTTCCCTACAAGACATGCATGGAGGGGGAGGGAGCCACCAGCCATGCAACATTTAGGGATACATCCCAGCTCCCTGCGGAGCCAGCCACGGCTGGTGTCTATCTGCCATCCTCTCCGAAATCTCCCCCTCCCCAAAGGAAGGCACAAAGCAAAACCGGCCAGTTTGCACCTCCCAGGCCACACTGGGCGGAAGGGAGGGTGAAGCCACGTGCAGGCAGGGGTCTGCAGGAAAAAAATTACTCGTAAATCCATCTGCGGGAGAAGTTGCAGCACCCCCTCCCCCTGCTCTTGCAGTCTCTGTAAGATCAGGGGCTTTACACTCCAGCGGCACGCTCCCAGTGTGCCTTGCACATCTGCTGAACTAAGGTAAAACCGGACACTGCAGAGAGGTGATTTATATCACCAGGGTACGGCGCTGCTGGAGAGTCCCTCCCTGCTGCAGGAGGCACACACGCTCACTTCTTCTCTGCCTCTCCTCACGCATCCTGCCCTTACGACGAATGCAGTGCAGAGGGGAAGCCTGTTCCGAGGATGGCACCGCTCCCTCCTTGTTTTCAGCATCCCAAGGCACGTGGCTGCTGTGCTACCCTGCAAAGACAGCAGGCTGAAGAAAGGCCTGGGCAAGCCAGCATCCTTCCTGTAGTGCCTAGCACGTGTTACCCCAGGAGCCCAGAGCTCTGGTGGAAGCCCAGGCAGCTTCACCTCTCCCAGGTGCTACCAGGACACCTGAAGACTCCACCAGTGCTAGCCGGCCACAGCTTGGCTGCGAGCAGAGCTAGCCCAGTGGAAGAAGGCAGAGGAATAAAAGCTTTTCCTTGCTCTGTTTGTCAGGCAACAGGTCACACATGCTTGCAGACAGATCCCAAAGCCTGTCTCTACTCTCACATTTCCTCCCTTCCTTTCCCTGACGCTTTCCTGACACATCTTCTTGTGCACTTTGCTCGGCTTTCGAAGTAACACTCCTCTCCGCTTGTTCTCCTTCCCACTCCTTGTCACTGGAGTCCTGCTGCTGTCATCACACTCCCATCAGACTTCTCCTTTCAACTGTGCGTTTCCATGCTGTCTCTCCCAACTGTCACATACGCTTCTGGTTCCAACATCTGTTCCTCCCCCTCCCAGGGAAGTTGCTCCAAAACATGCTGCTTTCTGTCTGAATGGCAGGAAGGCTAAATTTGGTTGTACACGTGGCACTACACAACCACCCGGGCTCTGGAGCGAAAGCCTTCTCTTTTGTGAGCAGGTCACATCAATTCCCAAGGTTACAGGCTTAGTCCCTCCTTATGCTGCCAGGATGGAGAGGGAGAAGCGCATCTTGCATCGTGCAGCATCGGTCAGCAGCCTCTGCTAGGCAGGGGAGCAAAGGAGAGGGATACTTGCTCCCCCTCTCAGGAAGAAGAGCTGCATTATCATTGTCTGTAAGGGTGTAAACAGCTTCAAGCAGTTTTGTCACCACGGGGTTGAACAACCGGACCCTTGCTCCACCCCAGTGCCCTGGCTGGTGGCAGGGCTGTAGTACAGCAGCACCACACCTCAGCAGCACCTCTTTGCTCTGTCCTTGGGCAGACAGAAACCTGAAATCTAGCCCTGTGTAAAACCTCAGGGCAGCAAACAGCACTCTGGTCCTGGGGTCTCCAAAGCAGTTGGGTGTCACCCAGCAGAGAGCTGTGAAGGCCCAGCCACGTTGCACCCAGTGATCCCCTGCTTTTAGGCAGAGAAAGGAGGTCAGCCCATGCCATGGGCCCACCAGCACCCCAGCAAGGGCTCCTTTGACACCACCACTCAGCTCTCTATCAGCTGCCAGCATATTCTCCTTCCCCAGGCACAGCACACAGCTGCACCAGGCCGCTCTGTATCTGCAGCAGGCCCCTGCACAAATGGCACAGCTGATCACAAACCATGCAAGTTAACACAGGTGAAGTTGTCTCTTCTGTCAGCGCGGCCACTGATAGTCCCTCCTCGAACAGGAGAAGGCTTCCACAGCCTTCAGGGACACCCCAAATCAAGTGCCAGCACTTCAAGACAAAGGTTCAGAGGTTGTTTTTTGCTAGCAGGGATGTTGGTGAGCTCTGCCAGTCGTTGCAACCACAGTGAAGGAACTGAAATGCAGTTTCTATTCTATTCCCCTTTCGGCTGCTTCTAAGTTTCTCAAACAGATTCCTACTCAGGGTGAAATGTTCAGTGCTTGGTCTCAGCTCAGAGATGATTTCTTTTATTTCCCCCTGCAGGAACTGTGAGCAAAATACTAAATGCAATAGATTTGGAGTTTGGGGAGTGCGAGTAATCAGATATTTCCCCCCTGTTCCCTCTGATACCATATGTTCCAATTGGAAATTTTACACTTGCATACTGGTAACTCGTAAATGGTGGAGATGATAGACTTCAAATGTTCTCATTGAGAGGCAGAAAACAAACCCAGATTTAACAAAATAATTGGTTCAATACTGTTAAGATGAGTTTAAAGAATTCTGATAATGCTTTTCCCTTCCCTGGTGTCCCAGGAGGGACAAGTACACACGATTCATTTTAATCTATGTGCTATAATTTTAAGGATAGCTGACACAAGGTGGTCTTTGTTAAGATGTATCTATTTGCCTTAAAATCTAAAGAAGTTCAGCACTTACAGACTGCCAGAAATCACAAACCTATTATTCAAGGAACTTTTGAGCTCTGTTGTCAAAACCATCAGAAGTCCTTTAGCTGAACAGCTCCTATTCAACGCATTTGTGTGCTCATTTGCAAATCCTACAGGGACTGCTTCGAGCTTTACTCTCCTCAACTGCAAACTCACTTAAGTCTAAAGGCAGGGAACCCCAATACTCCTACAACTGTGTGGTTAGAAACCAAGCTTCTCAGAAGCAACAGCACCTTAACCTTGCCCACAAAGTCAGCTGGGTCACCTTCCATGTCAGATGGGTTTGCTTTTTTAATTCAAGGTCCCTTGCTGAAGACAGACAGCCCTGAAAAATCCCATGCAAACTTCGCATGCCTATTCATACTCCACGTGTTATTTACAAATGCACACCAAATGAACTTCAAGCACAGGTATTTCCTGATCACAAGTGCTCAATCATTATTAAATTCCTGCGTGCACAGAGATGATTCTACACCTGATCATTTCCTGTGGCAGGTTTGCTAAGGGGATGGAGGGAGACAATATCCCTCCCTCCCTTCTCCCATTAGGGCTGCATGCCACAGGGGTCTTTTTGTATGTGAGTAGGGAGTAACTGAGCAGCTGCCCAGCCCATCTTGCTTCCCCCTCTCCATCCGTGGTCCTGTTCACAGCCAAGAGTCACTATTGACAGCTCACATGTATTTAAAAGCTGGGCAGCAGATCACAACCAAGACAGACCGGCACGTCATGGCATAATAAAACAGCATACAAAATAACACTCCTTGGGCAAAGAAGTCCCACAACGTGAAACTCACCAAACACAGGGGCTGGCAGACCATCGAGGAAGCAGACGATGGCTCTCTTCCAATCCTGCTGACCAAAGAGACCCCACAGCCACCTGGAACACAGCAAGAGAGAAAAGCTCTTTAGCAAGCAGCTCCCAGCCTCTCCTCTGCCTCCGTGGCATCTGGCACAAGCCAGTTTCACACCCAGAGCTCCTGAGCAGTTCGGTCACTCAGCTAGCAACACGCCTTAACGATTCATGATTGTTACTCAAGTCCCACCTGCAGGCAAGGAAGCCTCCACACCAGCCTACTAACACTTTGGGATAGCTGCGGGCTCCCTTCCCAAACCTCCTGGGTACACCTTCGTTACACCAGTTTTACAGCATGCTAATTCTATTAAGCGCTATGGAACCAATCCTGATTTATGCCAGTGGGAGGGAGAGAGTAATCAAGTCCTACGTCCTCTCCTTCTCAGCTCCTGGTGCTGCTCAGATCTCCTTCACACGGCGCTTCGTTCCAGTCAGCTTGACAGAATTACTTTGCTTCTGCATCCTTAAGCTCCGGCCATTCTTTGCTGTAATTCCTTGCAGCAACTTCTGGAAAGGTGTTTTTCTCTCTCCGCTCCCCACAATAAATGAGTTTGTCACTTGAAATATACTGCCAATGTGTTACATGTCCCACAGTGTTTGTGGTTATATCAGAAGTGTTTGTTTATAGCACCATAATTCAGCAATATCTTGATTACAGGAGAGATGGTGTTGTAACTCACTGTGGCTACAGAGAATATTATTTTTCTTTACCTTTAATATAAAATGTTGATTTTTAGTCAATACGCGGCAAGAAAAAAGTGCAGCTGTTGCCCTAGTAACCACCTGTCTTGTAAACCATGAGATGTGAGGAGCACAAGGTGTTAATTGTTCCAAGTGCTGCTTGTGGTCAGGGATAAAAGCTAGAATGGGAGAGATCAGGAGAAACACCTGGGAAGATAAAGTCAGCTGGTCTCTGCTTGGAGAAAGCCTAGACAACAGCGAGCAGGAGAGACGAGGCAGGGAGAAGTAACGCTGCCACCAGAGGAGCAAAATTAACCGAATTGTGGCTGTGCACGAAAGCATCCCTGAGCGAAGCCTCTGAGTGCACATCTTGCTTCTGGGAGCCTGACAGGTTGTACCAGACACACGCAGAGTTCAGCCCCTCCAGCACCAGATGTAGCAGCTTTTCCTGCAGCTCATCCCCTCCTTCTGACCAGACCGGTCTCCATTTCCCCTTCTGCGCTGTGTCCGGGGGTTTCCACGTGCTGCGCTCCAGGAGGCTCCTTCCACAGGTTACTCAGCAAGGAATGAGGATCCCTGCCCCGCTGCAAGTGCCACCACATCTCTGCAGAGCATTTCCTCCACAGGAGCAGGCCAAGATGGAGCACCATCCCTGTCACCTACCTGTCTTGCAAAACAACTTCGCTGCCCTGCTGAGCAGCTCTTGCTTTCGGGCTCCTTGCCCTGCACGCCACGCGCCACCTCCCTCGCTGCTCCTGCCCGCGTGCTCATCCTGGCTGTGCTGCCTGCTGAGAAGTTGGAGCAGTTGGTCACCCGGCGGGCAGGCTGAACTCTGCAAAGCATCTGTGTTTCCACCCCAGCCTCCTACGGGACGGAGCCTCTCAGCTCCAGCAGGCTGCATGCTGGGGCTGGGAAAGCAGCACCAGAAGGGCGCCTTCTGCAAAAGGCCTCCAAGGGAGGAAGGCTGCACGAGGGCTTCTCCCCCATGTCTCCTCTCTCTCTAAAACGAAAGCAAGCTGGCGAGCCAGCAGCCTCACGCTCTGCAGCATCTGCCATCTCTCCCTTCCGTTCCCCCCCTCCCAGCCCCTGCAAGCTGGAGAGCAAACACGACTGCTGCTGGATCTGGAGGAAAGTTTTCTACTTCAGCCCCTTTTAACCATTTACCTGCTCTGGACACCCACTGAACCTGCCCGTATCTGCATTCCCTTAGGAAATAAGGACAGGGAGCACAGCAAAAGCAGCATATTTATAAGCTAAGCCCCTCCCAGGGGGCAGAGTTATGCTAATGGAGGAGCCTCTGTCCCAGTGCGTTGCATGGATTGCATGGCAGTAACATATGGTGCAGAGGGCTTCAGGCCAGCAGCCTCGTGTTCTGCACGCCGCAGCTTCCCTGGCACATGTGGCTAGGAGCAGTGTCCAGCCATGGGCACACAAGGTCAGTGGGGCAGGGCCAAGGTCCCGCTTTGACCTGAAAAGCAAAAGGAGGGGACACCAGTGTTGGTGCCCACATGGGCTCGAGGTTGCAGAGATAAATTCCTGATGCCTTCTTGGGGATTTTTTCCCCCCAGCCCCCTATTTTTATTTTTTCAACACTTGGCATTCGTGCTTGGTCATATAAATATATATCTCAGTGAGACACACCACAGTGAGCCACCCTGCATGCCATCTAACAATGCTTTGTCACAGTGGTGACAAAGACTAAGTCTAGCTACACAACCTTGATATTAAACCTTGATATTTTTTGATATAAAAAAGGTTTATTTTATTTTATTTTATTTTATTTTATTTTATTTTATTTTATTTTATTTTATTTTATTTTATTTTATTTCTCTTGTTCCTCCTGGTACAGCAACCTCAGGCCCTCAGCACAGCCTAATGCAGACCTCTGCCACTGACCGGGACTGGGATTTCTGCCATGCATCCTTTACACTAAAAAAACACAATCTGAGCTGAGAAACCATGAATTCTTCCAAGCAAAGACTGTCTGGGCAGTGCTTCACATAGCAGAGCCACGTTTAAACACAGGTCTCAGAGTAAGACTGAAAAATAAAGATGAATGAGTTCGGTCGGGTAATTAGATAATAAAATTGAGGGTCTGGAGTTTAGCCCAGGAACATAATCCAGTGTGTATGGCTGGCTAGTCTGCTCCCTTTCCTATCGCTAGCATCACCATCTTGACTTAGCACTGAGATCTGCCCTTCGCGTGGAGTCCAAAGACAGAAATGCATGTAGGCAGCCCAGCCCGGGTACAAGTGCAGGAAGGGATCAGTCTCACCCTGTCCCAGTCTCCTAGCAGCTGCGTTTGTTTACCCTGGGTGAGCCAGAGGAGTGCTGCAGGACCTGGTGGACTCGCCTGCTTCAGCAGCGCCAGTAACCGTACAAGCAGAACAGACCCCATCCCAGGGAGGATTTGCAAGAGGCGCTGTGTTTGGCAGCACAGGGGAAGTGTTTGGGGGCTGGCAGTCTGTCCGAGAGCTTGAAGGCTCCACAGGGCTCGTTTAGGCACGGTGGAATTCATCCCATGGCGGGTGTGAGGGACAGCCCCAGATCTCTCTGCACAGGCCCCACCTGGGTAGAGCTGGCTCAGGCTCAGAGATATGTTTGGACAGAGCCAGAGCTAACCCTCGTGCATACCTCACTGTGTAAGTAAATACTAAACGTAGCTATGTGCAGGGTAGTGTCTAAGGGTGGAAAGGGCAGCGCACTCAATCTGAAAGGAAAACTGCCGTTGGTTTTGCTTTCTGGAGTGACTGCTTTCCTATGTTCAGCTTTCAAATTTCCACAGAGCTGAAAAGCAAAGCAGAGGCAAGTTCTCTTTGACTCGGGAAACCCTTCAAAACTAAAGCAAACCCTTCTGAAAGGCAGACTTTGTCAGCTGCCCTATTTTTAGGATTGACTCCTACAGGTCCTTCCTTCAATGATAGCAGCTTTGCCTGAGCAATGACTAGGGACTGCAGGATTTAGGCTTTTAATAAAGCAATTGTGTAATTAAAAATAAATGGGTCTCTAGTGTCACTATTTTAAAAAAAAAATCTTAGATCAAATAAGGCATTTCTTTCTTTTCGGTTTAGTCTGCTTGGATCATGCAGAGCTTTAATGACGCAGTCACAAATGTTGTATTTAAAAGGCCTCTTAGTTGCTGAGAGGAGCCCCAGGAGAGGGCTATTAACTGGCCAAATTAGGCTATTTATTTTTGTGAGTTTTGCAAGTTTGAAAAAGAGAGGCACATTTTCACTTAGGAGAGTGATATTTCAAATAGGTCACAGGAAACTCTGGCAGGCGGGGAGCAAAGCAGAGCGTCAGTAGGAAAACATTAACCAGAGACATTTTGCAAGTGCAAGTCGACATTTGGGTTCCTAATGGCTTCTGAAGTCCATTCAAAAATCTTTCAGTGGATGTAAAATAGGGGCAAGACATCGCAGCTGTGCAGGAGCCCTGGCCTAATCCCGAAAGTCTTTAAAATGGCAGAGCTGTGGCTACGGGTGCTGCTGTGAGAGGACCCAGTGTTGTCAGCAACAGCAGACAGGCTCGGCAGAATGTATTTGAGGGATGTGGACTCGACCTGTTGGTTAGGAAATAGCTGGTGCTTGCACAGATGGCCGGTCAGTGCTGAAAATTCACTGCACCTTGCCCTCCCCCAGCTTGGGTTTTAAATCTTCAGAGAATCAATAAGTTTCATCTTCCTCCCACGTAATCACAGCCCAGAGCAAATCAGGAGCAACTTCATTAAAGCATACAAAGCAAGCTGCATGCATGACTTAAGAATCAGGCACAATACTCTTTAAATACTCGAGGGCTGTTTTGAAAGGGCTTCTTCTATATGCCACCTCAACAGGAGTGGCATGCCTGCCAGTTTCATGTTATTTCCTCCTTTTCACATTTGCAAATAGGATCAATTAACTTAAAGTCTGCTCAGGAATGATTCAAGTGAAGTTGCTTTGAAGACACTGGCCCCTCTCCCATTGACTTCAGCAGTGCTGAATGAAGCTACTCAGGAGCTGATGAAGCTGTGGGGTAACAGCTGTTGCTTGGTCCTGTCCCTTCTCCAGCAGGGCTGGGAATCCTTGAGCTGCTGCCCCACAAGCAAGGAGCACCACTGCATCTACACATGATGGGAAGGCTTTGCAGAATCTCAAACATTATGAGAAAATAAATGATATAAGGTAATAAAAGCAGGGTTCCTAGAAAATGATACCTAACAGATTCCTGTCCAGCACCCACAGAACTCATAAAAAAAAAAAAGTTGAAGAAAAAGTAACCATATATCTATTAGAGCACTCTATCTTCTACAAGTTCTTTCCTCTATAACCCAGTTAATTTAGGACTCTGGGGACTTGTATGTTTGAAGCTCTCAGCCCCCCATTATTTGTCACATCAGTACTTTGGTCAATGAATAACAAACCTCTGTCAAACACCTTTCTGTGACTGCAGCAGGATGGGCTATCAGTGCCACATTCTCCTTCTCCAGCTGGGTAGCCATGTGTGGTTGTAAGCCCTTTATGTGCAGCATTTCCACAGGACCGCAGGTTTTTACAGCGCAGACAAAACATTTACTGGATGAGAATGAGGGAGCTGGCACTGGAGTGAAGGGAGCTGAAAGGGAAACACAGAGTACACAGCTTCACTGAAAACCTCCTCGGTCAATACACAAAGCATCAAACAGACCTGACCCCTAGCTTTCGACTTCCAGTAATTATTGTTCTCTCTCCCATCATTGAACAACCCATCCTATATAAAACCTGATTAAACCCAGTTTCTGGCACCATGAAGCCATGGACCAGACTGTGAACACCACTGTGCAAGAGAAAAATGGGTAGAGGGAGTCCTTTCAACCATGCCAGAGAAGAAAACCCTGCTCCAACCTACATCACTGGTAGTGTGTGAGAGGGCAGGCATTAAAGCATACTCTGTTTTGCAGACGTGGGAAGGGAATTTATAGGTGAAGGAAAAGGACAAACACACTGCTTGTCCACGTGGCACGAGGGGAGCTATAAATATTGTGATACTCGCCTCCAGGAACTCAGGACAACCTCTGCCCTAACTCATACCACACACTGTCCCTTTGGACTTTTTACTGAAGCTATTCAGGTTGCTCATGACCGGCTCAGCTGGCTCAATGGTTTGTTATTCCCTTTAAAAATATACTAGCAGAAGCAGTCCTTTTCAAGAAGACACCAAGACTGGTGCTCAGTCTCAGACAAACATACTGGAGCTCCAGCTTCACATATTGTGTGGTTTTATAGCCCTATTCTGCTGGGCCTTGCATCTGCAGTAGTGCCTCTAGGTCTATTCTGCATACTAGCTCACCCAGTATTATTTATTTAGTAAATAAAACTTCACTGATGTTGTAGAAATACATTTGCAATACATTAACAAGGCCTTAATATTAATCAAAAACGTTTTTAGAGTCTGTTCAAATGTTTGGTGTAAAAGAAGTAGCAGGTGGCAAAGGTCACCAAGTAAATGAAGCCCTCAGGAGAAGGTAACTGTTAGATAAAGAAAAGACTGAGGATGATCTGAGAGATACTAGAAACCACGCTTTCTTCCAGGACCTTGTGGCTCACACCATGTGCTATATAACATATGCAAGACTACCACTTAAAACAACCAAATATGGGTCTGAGTCTGAAGAAATAATTCACCCTTTTCCCACAGACGGGCACAAAGTGCATTACACCACAGTGCAGTCCTGGGACCAAGAACTGTGCTTTGGCCCACAGGCCTGTATAAACAAAAGGATGGTCATTCTTTAATGGGTTCAGCAGTGATTCAATGCATTTTAGACCCTTGCAGGGACTCCTCACACTGGTGGCAGAGCAGCAGCCGTGTCGCCATGTGGGCACAGCGCTGCCCAGCCTGTGGTGGGCCCTGGCCCAGGCCAGTCACAAAATGGCAGCTCCTGCCCCACCGCCATGTCAGAAGGCGAGAGGAGAAGTGGCCAGCGTGGGCCCAGGCAGCTTCGCCTTCCCCACTGAAGTGCGAACACGTTAATTCATGGATGCTTTGCTGGCAGTGTCCCTCACAGAAACCTCTCTGTGGCCTGTTTTCTTTTTGTCTCTGTTTCCCCATTCAGGAAAAAGCTTCTGTCACAACAGCTGCTGATTCATTTTCTGACTTGGTGCCGAGCGTGCCAGACATAACATTCGTTTGCTGCCAAAGTGGTAAAAACAATGACTTACCAGCTCATTTTTCTTCAGTTGATTATGTTTGGGTGGGGGAGGGGAAGGGAGAAAGGTTCTTTAATTAAAATTAGATAAGGAGGAGAATAAATCCAGTGAGATGCAGAGAATAAAGCTCCGAAAGGCACAGGAGAGGGAAAGCATCTGAAGGGGTGAGGTGACACCCATTGTCAGATAAAGGGAAAGAGAGGGGTCCCTGGGAAGATGGGGGCCTCTCAGGTCATTCACTGCCCTGCATGAACCTTTCCCTTCTCGCTATGCTTTCCTCCATCAGGTGTCAGCCAATTCTCAGACCAGTAACTCAGATCCGACACGATGCCTTGCAGATAGAGAGGAGCGAAGCTGCCCTAAGACAGCTCTGATGGGGCAGACAAACCCACCAGCGTTTGACCCTCCCCACCTTTCTTTCCGGAATGAAGGAGTCCCATCCTGGATATCTGTTTGCTTCTTAAAATATCCACTATTTTTTTTTGCCTGGTAAATGGGCCCTGTGTTGACATCTTCCCACATCTTGGAGGTGGTGATCACTGACTGAGATTTTGGCTTGCTTGTTAGAGGGAGGTAGACATGAGAGAGAAAAGGGCCGAGTCTGGACGTGATGAGTGAAGTCTGACCTGTTAGACTCTCCAATATTTTTCTCAGTATTTGACAGGGTGCTTTGGACACATGGGAATGAAGCTGATCCATATTCCCTGACCTCAGTCATTTGCCATAGGTCATATTTAGAAATAGCTCACCAGGTCACTAACACTCATGGCAGACATCCAAGTGACACTTAGATGCCAAGAAAACAATGGCACATGTAGCCTGACCACAGTACTGTCCTACTGATGTTTAGCAACAAATTAATTCCCTATCAGACTAGTCTATCTGCAGCCAACACAGAGAAAACAGTACCCTGGGCCAGTTCTACTGGCCAAAATGGGTGGAAAAAAACATTAACTCTCATATTTAATTTCTCTAATACTTCTATGAGGAGTTAGTATAAAACACAGCACAGTGAAGTGCTGATCCCTTACTTGGAAGGCTTTGTCTTCACAGTCTTCAGATAATGACCAAGCCAAGCTGCTGTCCTCCAAGTAATTTCTTCCCATAGGGCTTGTTTCAGTTCTTATTTGAAAAGGAATGGTAGTCAATCACATCAAGGCAATGCAGAAGAGTTGTGGTAACCAGTACCATGGGCAAGCACCAGCTATGGAAGGACCATTCAAAGCGTTTATCAAAACAGAGCTATTATCATCACATCTAATGACAAAAAAGACTACGTCATTCAGAGCACCAGAGGCTATAGGAGAGATTTTTATGGCAGCTGAAGAATAATCATTCTCGAGGTCTTTGGCTAACTGTGCAGTGAGATAATATGATTCAAATCAAGGACTCATTAAAGGCTACTTATCTAACGCCCAGTAACCAATCCAGACATATAAGGAGGAAGTGCCTTACCTTTATGATTAGGAAGCTCTTGCACTCTTTGCTTTAGATGGTTGCTTGCATTCTTTACTTCAGGGGAATAAGAAGAATGGCTATTTGGGAATACAAAACCTAACGTCAAGAAATTGTTCTTGTTCACCAGAGAAAATGAAAGAGATTCTCTAGTATCTCTTGAGCAGGAATGAAGGATTTTCAAGAACACCAAACGAAGCACTTAGTTACCTTCAACAAGCTATTGAAAAAGGCTGTCTGGCTTTTTGGAATATTTTTGGAAATTCATCTCATTATGTCAACTTCTATTCAGACCCTAAAGGGAATATTTTTGCCACCATCTTCTCCCAGAACTGGGATGAAGAGAATTGAAATTTCTTGGGTTCTCTGTTCTTCACTCTGCTACACAACTAAACTACTTTTTTTCTTGACTTGGTCTACCTGTATCATTTCACAAGGGCTTCTGCACACTGTCCTTTGGATGGCATTGCTAAATTACTTTGCTCTAGCAAAATATTTGTATTTTAAGAAAATCTCCAACTCAACCAACCATATTATGACAACACACACTAAGAAAGATTTCTCCCCTGCCATTATCTTTTGCTGATTCAGATCCTGCAGAATGCAATACTGTACCACAGAGCAACACTCATGCTGCAGATCAACATACCTGTCCATCCAGAGACACTCTGGTCTTCTTGGCTTTGGTTGGACCTATAATTTCTCAGCACCTTTGCAAATTAGACCCAGAAACTAAAACATTAAATTGTATTGCTGTATAAGGACCTTCATTTCCAAGCTTTTATCTGCAGGAATGATATTGCCATTCTATACACTAAACCTGTTTTTGTAATACTATGGTTCATCAGAAGTTTTTATGTTAATGCCAAATCAGAAATAATACACATGTGATTCATAATAATCTAACTGAATGGCTGCACTGAATGTATTGCAAGAAATTCTGGTTAGGAAAGAAACTCATTAAAGAAATAGTGACTACTATTATCCCACTGCATATATTGTTCTACTGGAAAGTTTCGTTGAGTAGTTTCTTTAATTAGCAATTTGATATTTTGAAATAGTGTGATCTCCACTACACGCAATTTGTAGAACAGACTTGGCTGGCAATACAGAGGAAAACAAGCAATCTTTTCAGAGTTTGCATCTCTAGGGCATATCTTGTCATTTTCCATCTATTAAGCTGCTGAATATATGTGTATAGCACAGTGACACTGTTCTTGTGGGATTTTGATTTTTAAAAGTTACATAGATAAACAGCTTTTATTTTATTTTTAAACTGGAATAGGATATATTGTCCTTTTTTCCTTTCTTTTCTTGAGAAAAATCCACATAAAATATTTGCATAACTTTTGGCTATTCAAATAGAAGGTGTTTGACCCCAGCTGTATTCCAGTGAATGAATCATTTATGTAGGAGCTCATTGCACAGAACGTATGGTATTTTATCTTTGCTGGTTTTCTGCCAGATACAGTCTGTAGCAATTTTTCCCCTTTGCCACATTTGCCGCTTGATATCCTTTAAAATATACCAGCTCCAAGTGTGAGAAAGCAAAACAGATTCTGGGCCTGCTCTGGCTGAGAGCTCTTTGTGCGCACACTCCTGTACTGGCACCGAGGCTCTGCTTCTGTTGGAGAACGTCCACTCCAGATCTGGGATCTCCTCGCGCCGATTCCTTTGAACCAACATTGATTTAAACTTCACTTGAATCTGTGGGGGACTGCAAAAGCCCAGGAGTGAGCAGAGAAACAGGGATCCTCTGTATAGAAAACAAGAGCTGCTCCAAGGCAGAGGCACAAACTTCCATTACCTGAAGCATGCTAAGCGCTGTACCTGCAGGGAAAGCCGGGAGGAAGGGAGGGTATTTCTGACATAACTGTACGCTGTTCCAGCTCACCTCCAGGTGTCACTTAAGTGGTATTTTGGCAAGTTACATTTCGACCTACAATGGCAGGGAACGAGATTATTTCATTAAGTTATTGAGGCATTGCACAGCCAAAGCCACTATTACACTAGGTTTGATTTGAAATGGTAAGTGAGAGGTCAAGCTTTCTCAACACTGATCTCCCGGGGGAGAAGAGATAAGGTGGAACGCAAAGATTTCCACGCTCCCACATGAGTAAGATAAGATCTGAATGAGCAGTCTCATCCGTAGGTTGCTTCCCTAAGCATTTTTTTTTTTTATAGCTTGTACTGGAAACCCTCATACCTCTCTACACTGATTCACATAATTACGGTTTCCACAAGAAATTCAGAGCAGGATCTCCTCCCACGAAATTTCCTCTCACCTGCACTCCTTTCATCACCAAAGATGACTGTTTGTCAGCAGTACCTCTACTGCTGAGAGAACTCACATGCAGCTCAACTCCGCAGCCAACACAGGCGAGAATATTCCCCCACGTGCAAGCTTCTAAAATCCCATGACTGCGCAAGGCATGAAGGTCCCCATCAGGAACTGTTTGTTCAGGTCATATTTCCAGTCTCCGTGTGTTCTCCTTGTCAAGCAAGGGACTGCTTTTACAACAGACAGCCTCCTCCATCAGGAGGTTACTTACCAGTTTCCTGGGAAAGGCTTGCTCAAATGGTGGTGTTGCAGACAGGATGCTGCCCCGTTAATCTCTGCCAACCCAGCTTTCTCATGACTGAGCTGTTCTCCGTCATAGGAGGCTCCCTCTTCATTACGCCCTTCCTCCCATGTAGAGCAGAAACATATCATGGTTAAAGTGACCCTAGGTAAATGCTGAGTACAGACAAGACACAGCTTTGAAAGTCACCAGTTAATTCATCTTTCAAAAGCCGACTATTTCTGATGCCAAATGCTTGCTCCCATCCCCTCAGATCAGAAAGCTGGGGTTCATAAACAGCTCCACAAGGCTCTTCCCGAGACCAGCCCAAGAATTTACATTGACATACATGCCTCTGCTATAGGCAGAGTTAAAAGCACCACTATAATTACAGCTGACTATTGTATAACTCTGGTTTTGGTTGCTCATAACTTCATCTATAATTAATTGTTTAGGCTGAAAATTTCTTCAGCTGGGTTTGCCCTCAGGCTAAACTTTTTCATTTCAGCTGAAATGGCTTGAGTCTTTCCCAAGAATGTGTTTGAGGGAAAAGATTCTCTTTTGCCCCTGTTAAAAGGATCTTTTTGTCATTTACTGATATCTTCCCACACTCCATACTTCTAAAACAGCACTGTGAAGCACTGGCAGCCTTGGCTGCTGTGAAATGCATGTCCTTCCATATTCCTAGGGAGGAAAAAAGAAATATATATATATATATATATATCAGAATTTGGCTGTTTTCAGCCTCACTCTCATAAATATCTGCAGACAGACAGATAGATATAGATACATGTATTTGCTATTTTACACATGCGCAGCAGAGATCCAGCAGCTACTTTGGCTGTCCTCAGTGCTGAGCAAGCTCCATGCTCCTCTGTGCCAGGCACTGGTGAGACAACACATGGGGCACCTGGCAGGGCCTGGGGATGCTCCTGTGGCTGCAGGAGGGATCTCACTGCAAGTGTTCCCTTCAGCAGCAGGGCCTCTGCAGCAGCTGGCCAGAAGAGAGCTAGAAGATGGTTTAAGCTGAGCTCTCAGTACATATAACCAGTGAAGAGAGAGGAGAAAAAAAAAAAAAAAAAAGAAAAAAAGAGAGATGGTTGGACTTTAGTGTAGAGAGGGCAAGGCATGCTAGGAGGTCAGAGGAATGAGATGGTAATAGCCACACTCAGAGAGAATCTAAAGAGGGAGGGACGTCTCTTAATTAAGGTATACAAATCCTGTGCTTAACTGAACTCTCTCGATCCCTTCCTGGCACTGCTCTGTGATGTATGGGCCACTTAGCCCAAGGCTTTCACTAATGCACATTTGCTTCTCCTGAACCCTTCCTGTGCAAGGGTCTCACACGGAAAGCTGCTAAGTGCTGAAGTCACCGAGAGCTGAGCGTTGAACTGTGGCGTCAAACATCCTGCCACAGCCTCTGGAACACGAGGTATCCAAAAGGGTACATAGCTCACAGACTCTCTGTGCCTCACCTCCCCCTGTGAAGTGAGGATACAGATGCTCCATCTCCTTTAACGCCAGGGAAGCAGCTAGGAAAAAGGGCTTGTGATTAGCCTGCTTCCAGAGCAAGGTAGGAACCATGCACAATGAAGACAACCCCGGGTGCACTCGGAGCAGCGATGGCAAAATATTCAAGAGCAGCTCACAAAACAGCTGCTGACTACTGTGGTTAGCCAAAGAGGTAGAGGTGGATAAAACGAGTTTATGATCATTCATTAAAGAAGAGCACAACACAGCTCAAAAGGCCTGAATGCCATCTGCGCAAGCAACCTTCACCTATTCTTGGGGAACATCTGAACTTGCAGTGTTATGACAGACTAAAGACTTTGCTGCAGCCTTTCAGAGAGGGCATGTGCACAGTGACTTCTTGTCACACAGAAAAAACGTCTCACTGCTGACAACAAACTCCAGAAACACAGGAGTGGAAGTCTTGGAAAATCTGAACAAAACCTTGCAAATTATCAAAATAGATGCCAATAGAGCCCAGAGATGTCATTAAGAAAAAAAGGAAAACCATCACTTAGCCACCTAGGAACTAACTTGAAAAGCAAAATGGGCCCACTCTAAAGCAGAAATTAAAACACTTAGCGACGGCTCTTACTACTCTGTGAACATGAGTCAGTGCAAGTGAAAATGGTGCACAGATGGGCCAGCACAGAAGCAACAGAAGTGCCGTGATATTTACAAGGGGGAAAAAAAAAATCTTCCCTTACAAGTGTAAATATACCAGAGAAATCATCCGCTTGCAGTACAAACCGGGGCTTTGATGTAGCAAACACTCCCACCAGGGACAGCGCTGGCTCGACGGGAGGAGTGGGGATGGTAGACGTTGCATCTGGAAGGCAGTAGGCTCACAGTGCTCAGCTTTCCCGAGGAGCCACAACAGGCAGAGACATGCCAAACGACACATACCACTTTATAGTCTTCGTGCAACCAGCAGAGAGGGCCAAGCACGGACCCAGGCCATGGAGAGACGCTAGGAAGGGGAGAAACGTGGTGGGCACTGGCTCCAACACCTGCACCAGCAGCATGAGAGCTCCACCAGCCCCGGCTCCAGGTGCACCCAGCCCTGAACAAACCGCATCCCCTTGTGCCCCAGCAATGTGACAGCTTACACGTGAATCCAGGATGGTGTTGTTCTGCAAGTGGGTGGTGTTTTGGGGTCCCCCACTGTCTCCCAGAGCAGCGATGGTGAGCGCTGTCTTTTTCTGCAGCCTCTCTGAGGTCGCTCCATCAGTTCGCAGCGCTGAACTCCGGGCAGATCACGTTTCTTCCCACCCGTCCTCCCCTCACCTGTAAAACAGCAGTAACAATATTTACACTTCTGCAGTTGGCTCAGGATCGGGGACTGAAAGCCTAATTATCATCAGTGTTATTCCCTGAGGAGCAGCTCGCGGCCTGACCGTGGCAGAAGCATTAACGGAGCCCAAACAACGGGCTGCGTTCCCACAGCGGAGCCGCGGGAGATAGCACAAACCTCACCCCCGTGGTTAAAAGGTCTGACAGCCCTGAATGGGAAAGAAACAGCTTGCTGATCGCTCACCAACTCGCCCACAGTGAATTAGCACAGAATTTCAGACCTGGTTTCCACATGGGCCCACCAAAACCTCCTTCCCCTTCAGCTGCCGCGTGCTGCTGACCCTGCAGTGTCACACACACTTGCATTCAGCAGGAAAACTAGTTTTAAACAATAAAAACAACTTGCAGAACCTCTTCCCTCCCCTGGGTCCCTCTAACAACTCCTGTGGGCTTTCACTACATTGTCTCGCCCCCTAAGACTTTTCTCTCCCCGGTGTTGTGTGAAAGGCCAGAGCACAGCAGGCAAAATTAATAGAGCAGACAGCAACTCTGCCATCCAATGAACAAAACGAAAGAGGAACAGAGCCTTACACTGAGAGTCACCCCTAAGTGTTTTACGTGACAACAGTAAGGAAAGCACAGCCCAGGCTGTTGTTTTAATGTCGATAATATTCCAAAATCCGCAGCGCTTCGTAATTTCTCGGTGGAAATAAAACCTTTGACATCGGTGGGAATTCTGCCTGGGCACGGTTGCTACACTCCTGTGGAGCAATAAGAGGCTATTTTGATGGCCAGACCTTTAGCACTAAGATCATGCCTGCCCAGAGCACCTGAAGCTGCAGGCGTCTGGATGTACATGAGGTCTGTGGGAGCTGACGATGTGCAGAGGACAAGACTTAGCTCAAATTGTGTCGGACCTGAACACATCCGTGCACACACGTGCTTTCTGCCGAGGCTTGTGCTAGCACAGAAGCTCTCCTACCCTCTTATCGGCACGGTTACTTCGCAGTCACCTTCTGCCCGATGTGCCAGGCCCCTCTGCTGGATGGTAGCTGCTCTTTTGGTGCGGGCGTGTTTGCTCGGGGCACACATCCCGCTGCTCTCCTGCAGCCTGGGACCGATGCAGCAAGGCTGTTAGATCGCATTTAAATATCAGGGTGATGATAAAGACAACGGGAGGCGAGGGAGTAAGCAGGGGGTAGGAAAAACATTACGATCACAGCAACAATAAGAGGGAAAGGAAAAGAGTTAAGCTAAAGACAAGGAAAAAAATCAAAGCTGTGTGAGCGTAAATCGGAATCACTTGAGGCATGTGTCAAAATAGTGTCAGATCTTTTTCTGTTCATTAAGTCAGCATTTATACACCCACCAGCTCCTCTTTTTGCTAGCCCGGGATTTCTGCTACAGCTGGAGCTGCACTTTGCGGCATCCCCACTAGGAACAAGCGGGTCTGGAGGCAGATCTGCTGCTCTGCAGGCGCTGGAAGGGAGGGAGCCCTGTGCCATCACTGGTGCCACCAGCAGGGGTCAGATCGCCTGTTCCCCGAGCTGCAGCACAGGGCAGCAGCCGCTGCCACAGATCAGAATAAATAAATAAATAAATAAATAAATAAAAATAATTAAAAAAAAGGCCTGATTTTTAAAGATTTTCCTATTTTTAAGTCACGCATTATAGTGGTTAATATATGTCTCCAGGGGTTGATAAAATAAAATTACCCCCATGATTCTGAGTTAATGAGTTAAAACCAGTAAATTCGTATCAGTCCAGGTAATATGGAGCAAGCCTGAGCAGCCCCAGCAAGGGAACCACTGGGTGCTGCTCTGAGAACTCACCCACCTCCAGTACTTGCTGGTTTTAAACTCAATCTCACCTTTATAGAGGAGTCACAGAGACAGCACCAGGCACACAAACACCTTTCCATTGGGTGTTTAGCCTCTTACAAGAGGTAATGTAAAATTACTACTCAATTACAACATTTTATAGCAAGTTTAAAAAACAAACAACAGCAACAAAACAACCCCAGACTTTTTAGATGCAATATGATTGTTTCCTTTTTGAAACAAAATAACTTGTTTTACACTTCACAGAACTTTTCCATTAAAGGTTGAACGATTAGTAAAGAGGCAAACTGTTATTTATAGAAGAGGGATAACATATTAGACTGAGGCCGTGGTAGTTTCCTAGGACTGTATTTTGATGAAAGTCCATTTTTAGTGCTTTTGGCCTCAAACACCTCCCCAGGGGACACGTACAATTTAGCTGTGTGAAGTCTCCTTTAGGTTTTGGAGCCCAGCAGGTACAGCCACCCCTTTCCTCCAAGGGCCAGCACTCAGGATTTGCCAAAAAAGCCACTTTCCTCCCAAGCAGCATCAACCCAGCACTACCTCTGCCAGTGCCCACTTTACCACTACACTCACCCAGCCACATCCATCACCCCTGCCCTGCCTGCGCGAGGGAAAAAGCAAGCAGACACCTTAACTGCCTGACATTACCACTTCTACACCCAGATTTCCACACTTCCCAGCCTGAATAAGGCTGCTTTATGCCCCGTGTTATTGCTGCAAGTCATGCTGCACACTCTCAGCAACAGGAACCAAGATTTTGGTGAAAGCAAGTTTGTTTGTTTGAGGTTTTTTTCCCTCCCCTTTAAAAAAAAGGAAAAAAAAAAAAACATTCTCACTGTCAGTAACTATGCACATTCCTCGCCAGCCCTCGGTCAGCCAAAAAACACACGAGGTCTTTTTGAAAACCTCCGTTCTGCGCAATGAAGTTATTAACTGCTGGGAACGGCAGGAAAGCTCTTTTACAGCTGCTCATTGATCCACTGGACATCACCTCACACTCTTTCACCCCTTTTGGATTCTGCAGGCTTCTGGAGTAGTATGAGAAAAAAAATAAAATAAAAAGCTTGGCCAAAAAAGCAGTTATGCTGCTTCTCTAGACATGTTTTCTTTGGGTTGGGGCCTGGGGTTCTTAGCCAGCGATTTTTGTCCCTAGTGGAAAGTTAAAAAATATAAGAAAAACAAAACACACACACAAAACACACCAGGTTTCGCTGCTTTTCAGGAATCTAGAGAACAAACACAAGTTGCGAATTGACCCCAATGCTCCGGCGCCCTTCCACTTGAGATCACAGTCATTTTGCAAAAACAAAGCCCTGAACTCTCCGCCGGCAGCCCCGCAGTGGGTCCGTGCCCCGCACTGCCCCAGCACCCGTGCCCTGTGGGATGCAGCCCTGCGCCTGCTCCATCCTCGCGGGCGTCCCCATCGGCCATGCTGCGGCTTTAATGAGTCCCAGAAAGCTTTTACGTAGGCACCCTGGATTGTGTCAGCTACTCCGGTTTCAAACAGGTGCACGTAAGACCTGTTTTAAGCGACTGGCTAACGTCCCAGCATAGAGGAAGCCAGAATTAATTCTCTCCCTTGAATTTACAATTCAACATTTTTATTCTAAAACTGTACGCTGATGCTTGGGGACCGGCAGGTGCATTTAATCAATACCCAAACCATAAACAATCAGTCCTGTTTCTTCTCATTCCTGCTCTCTCTAGCATGAGCACGCCATCCCTCACACCAAATCCGCCGCTGAGGTTTCATTCCTCTTCCCCTCTGAAACAGGGCAGACAGCTGATGAAGAGCCAGCACTCACCTTGACCCAGACTCGGAGCTTCATCAGACTTTCTCAGCAGGAACAGTCAGGCTTGAAATGAGAGGCAGTGCTTGGCAGGTGCTCCCAGGAGACTGGCCAAAAATAAATGGACTCTCCAGTTAATTTCCACGCTCCTACTACGAACACTTCTCCTTTAAGAGTGCAGTTCAGGCATTTGATTTACGCAAGGCAAGGAGGTTCTTTATTTGTTTGCAGTAGCAGTACCAGACCTGGCGTACAATAGGGAATATTCATACCCCTTTTAAGCACCTACTTAAGGTGCCCAGGCTCCCTATACAGACAAGAGATCTTTTAGGGTGGGATTCAGGGTGCTGTAATTAGCAACCTGCCTCTCACCTTTGAATATATCAGGAGTCTAGACATCTAATTTAGGCAGAGAAACTGGAGGCTTAAAATTAGCCAGTACAAATAGCCCCACCAGCGTGCCCACACTGCAGTGGACCAGGCAAGAGGCAGCGGGTGATCTCTAGGGGTATGGTTGCAGCCAGTTGTATTTGCAAGCCCGGAGAAGCAGAGGGATGCTGTTTGCAGGCTGTGACTTCCACCACGCAGCTGCAGCACAGCCCGAGCCTCCTTCCCCAGCTCAGCTGGTGCGTTTGGGGGCAGCAGCCCAGGAAGGCAGTCTTTGGGAGCTCAAGCTCTGAAGAACGAGGCATTTAGATGATTTGACCAAATGTGTTCCAGCTGTGTAAGGGAATTAAAAAGACCCCTAAACTGGCAAATTTTTATTAAAAAAAAAAAAAAAAAATGTTGTTTTTGGAAATGATGTCATAAAACAACAGCATCTCAGGCAGGAGATGGACATGGGTGGAAATGTAATTCTTCTTCTGAAATTGCTCATTTTAAATTGTGTGTAGTATTTTCACTTTCCATTACAGATAACAGTGTAGCAAGGCTGTGCACTGCTACATGACAGCTCATCCTGCTTTTAAAACAGCCGCACTTCAGCAGCAGGTAAATTGATGCTTTTTATGTGTCCGTCACTCACCAAAGGTAATTGACTGGGGCCTGCGAGGGGTTCACTGGGATCTAACAGATTACATGTTCTGAGCCTGCTAAATTATTTGAACAGATTTAGCAAGAAAAGGATTCTGAATCTGATTTTTGTTTGACCCAATGTTAGGTTTTCTGCTTTTCTGCTTCCCTTCAAACATATTTTTGCTCAGTGACAAACGCATGCTAAGGGAGCAGATTCCCAAAGGCAGCAAGAGGAGCTAAGTGTAGTACCTGCTAAAACACAACGAAAAACACTTTCCCAATTCAAAGTTTTCGACTCATTTTCCCACTGAAAGTTTCCCTCTGCTTGCTGCTTAGTCCACCAGCTTTAAGATAGCTCAGAAGAAAATAAAAAGCCCATTGCCTGCTCCAGCTTGGAGGTAAGAAACACAAGAGGAGCGCACCGTGCTTCTGCAGCAGGTAGCGGTGGGCACGGCGCAGGTCATGGTGCGGAGCAAGTGGAAGCACCGAGGCCTCACAGCGTGCCCAGGGCACCCAGTGCCAGCCTCCAGGCTCTGCCGCTGGCTTGGCCTCCCCTCAAGGCACTGGTGGTGGCCCAAGGCCAATGTGACGGGCCCAGGGGGCAACTGTGGGCTTCAGGGCTCTCAAGCCAGGTGAGTGCTTCCAGCATGGGCTCTGGAGTCACGCTGCTCCACTTGGTGTGCAGCGCTGCGGCTGCCTTCCTGCCAATTCACTGCTACATTCGTACATTTCTTTGTAATTATGAATCGACTCACAAGGGTTAGTGCAAACCCCAGGCTCACGCAGACAGGCAGACAATATACTGGGTTACATCAGCTGCTGCAGCGCTCTCACATGCCTGCGGGCTTGCTAAAGCTGATCTAACCCTAATATAAAAGCCTCGTTACCCGCCTCCTCCCCCCACAATTACCAGAGGGCTGGAAAGCTATTGAAATGCAAATAGCTGATGGAGAGGGTAGTGGCGAGCCGCACTGGGACAGTGCAAACGTTGCCCTGCTAGTTTCCTTCAGTTCCACTCTTGCAGGACTGCAGTCCTGGATTTCTCTCTGTATAAATACGAAGAGAGGCGATATTGCGAAGGATGGCCTTGTTTAGGAGCCAAAGAGCATCTTCAGCTTTTAGCTTCCCCATAATCCGAGGTCCTTGCTGCTGGTCCCACAGCTCACAACAGCAGGGGCTCACCAGGAGGCGTTCGCCACCCTGCCCCACGACATGGGACCCACGTCCCTGCCGTGCCCAGAGCTGCCTCAGAGCCTAAAGCATCCTTCCCCTGCTATCCCACCACGTCCTGCTTTCACAGAGGAAGGACTGCAACCCCACCACAGCCTGTTTGCTGGCTGTCTCCCAAGCTCTTTGCAGGGATGGAAGAGCCCTGGCACCCTGCATCCCCCAGGGGGGCTAAAACCGTGGTGCCCCAGGCGTCACCATCCCCGGGGGTGTTCAAGGAGAGGTCAGACGTGGTGCTTAGGGACACGGTTTAGCGGGTGACACTGCTGGTAGGCGATATCTAGACTGGATAATTGGGCTGAAACACCTCGGGGGGAGGGGGGGGGGGGTGTTGGGGACACACAGCAAGGCCCCGAGGCCCCCTCAGCGCCCAGGCGCAGGCCGAGGCGGGCTCTGCGCGGCCCCGCCCCGGAGGCCGGGCGGCAGAGGCGCAGCCCCGCCGCGACATGGCCGCCGCCCGCCGCCCGCTGCGCCTCCTCGCCCTGGCCGCGCTGCTGGCCGCAGGTAGGGGAAGGGGCGGCTGGCAGGGGGCCGGGGGGGCTCTGCCGATACCCCCCTCATCGTCCGAGGTGCCGCGGGGAAGTGGGAAGCCGGCCGGGGGTGGGGGCTCCGCGGCGGGCAGGGGGCTGGGGGGCTCGGGAAGGGGATGGGGTTGGGATTAGGATTGGGATTGGGGAAGGGGTTGGGGTCGGGGTGCTGCAGCCGAGGGGCAGCAGGGTTGTCCCACCCCCCCCCGTGACCCAGATTTGCAGCTTGCGTCCTCGCTGCTTCTGCAGACGGGCAGGGGCCAGCCCAGGCATCGGTCCCAGCGGGGCAGCGGGCTTTGCAGACAGCAAGCAACGAGCTCTTTTTTTATATTATTATTATTCTTTGGGTGGTGGTGAAATCATGAAATCAAAGCCTACCCTACCTCTTCGTTTCCTTTATTTTAAAGCGCTCTTCAAAAGCAATCCGTTCCTCCTTTCTTAATAGAAAATAAAGCCCTTTTTAAGGTCACGCAGAAAAAATAGACAACCATGCTGCAAAAAGCCCTAGGAAAGTTCTCTAAAAACCCCTTTTGGGCGAGGAAGCAGCCCTCAGACGCGGCGGTGTTGCAGGAGGGCAGCGCTGCGATGAAGATGAAGGTGGCAGCACTGGGGCTGGCCGTGAGTCAGCCCCGGGGTGATCTCCCCCTGGGCCCTACCTGCCGGGCACCTGCAGCGCGGTCCCAGGCTGCTCCTGCTCGCTGCCCGCATTTCCAAATGCGGGTCTCAGTTTTGGCAGGCTGAGCCAAGAGGCTGGGCGTGAAGTCCCGGTTTTGGATGAAAATGGCAAATTCGTGATTAGTCAGCAGCAAAGCTGTTTGCATCCTGCGCCGCTTGCACAGAAGAACGCTGCTCTGCTTCGGTCTTAAGTGCTGGGCTGCAGGGTCCGGCCCTTAAACATCCTTGGCTGTGCTTGCATCAAAATGAATTTCACTCTAAAGGTTTGCAAATCATCTCTGCTGGTGCCAGGCATCCAAGATTGCTGAACAACGCTCAGTTTGGCCCTGTCTGAGCTGTGCTGAGTTGCCCCTCCATGGGAATGACTGCACAAGGGTGAGGAGGGGGCTTGGCATTTGCAGGCTTTTCTGCACAGAGCAGGCATCAGGTCCTGCCAGGCGGCTTCAGCCTTGCCACGTGTCTCTTGCAGAGGTGCCGGGAGCCCTTTGCCAGCTGAGCACTGAAGTGGCCACAGGAGAGCACAAGGTAGCGATAAGAAGTGGGTTTCCAAGGCGGAGCTGTCCCCTGGGGCTTTCAGCCCCAGCTCCGCCATGCAGCAGTAATAGAAATCAAGTTTCTTTGGTGCTCTCCACGTCAGAGAGCAAACTATGCAGCAAAACCAGTATTGAGTATGATTTGTGCAGCTGAGGTCCATATCAGCCACCAACACAAGAATAACAGAGATCTCAGCTGCAGCTGTTCAGGAAAGGAAGAGAAAACTGACTTTTGAACTGAATAAAATATTTTAGGTTTTGGTTTGTGAAGCCTTTGTGCTCCAGAGCGTTACCGTGGAGCCTGAGCTCTTCTAGCACCTTGCATGATTTCTTAAGTCTGCAGATCTCTGGCTTCTCCAGGAAGAAGTACTTATGTTTGAGTCGTGCTAGGTTAACCCAGTGCTTGTCCAAAATGATAAAGAAAACAGTCAAGCAAGGAACTTCCCATGCTTTTGTGGCATTTTTTAGTCTCTCCTCATCATAAGCCAGGACAGAAAGGCACTGATGTTTTCATGGAAATGGCAAACGTGACACCTGGGGTCATTGCTCCTGCAGGGAGTGCAAGGTTACCTCTCGCGGGCCTCTCAGAAGGGGCCTGTCCAGGTTTTATGCTTTATATTATGCAAGAAAAACTTGAAGAGCAATTACAAAGTGATTACAGACAGTAGAGTTTGGGGCTTCCTCTGGAGCTGCAGCATCAGCAGTGACGGGCAACTGGTGCTGCCATCCCGCGTCCTACAGCCAGCCTCTGACGGATACCTCCCCGCTCAAGTGCGACAGCAATGTCCCGCCAGCAATTACAATAATTACTTAAACGAGAAAGCGATATTTGACAGTGTAATTAGCACAAACTGTTGTGCAGATGGCTGTGGTCACTGCGGGCAGCTCCCCTGCACGCCCCGTGCACGCTGCGGTGGCCGGTGGCGAGCGCAGCCGGTGCCAGCTCCTCGCCAGGCGTTTGCCCAGCTCTCCGGGCTTGCCTCTGCCACAGCAGCAGTGGTGGCAGCTCTGCCAGCGCCCAGTGACCTGCCAGCACCGCAGGGACTGCTCACCACACTCCTGGCAGCGAGGAGGAATTGCATGGCAGAGGAGTGAAGGCGCAGTTTGGCACTGCCGCCAGTGCTGAGCTAGGTAGCAGCCTCATGCGAGGCATCTACGTTTACTAAAACCCTTAGTTATTATCCACTATTATGCAATAAAATTTATAATTACTAGGTATCGGTAGCGAGTCAAAGGAATACATTTAAAGAATAATTTTTACTTTGATAGCGTTTCTGACAAAGTGGGAGAAGCTAAATTGGTTTTCTTACAAATTATCTCTGATCTTTGAACAAATATGAATTAATTAAACGTGTTATGCCCGGATATTTTTGTCTGGAGCTTTAGAAATAATTAATTTCCATATTTCTGCCTGTATTTCAGAACCTCTTCCTCGAGCTTGGTGATACCTGTGCTTGGAAATGGCTATTTTACTTGGTTGATTTTTTTTTATACTGTACAAAAATGTAATTTTTCCCTTACATCTGTTGCAACCGTTTCAGCCCTTACAGCACATAAACCAGAACAGTCTATTGATCTCCAGTGTTGACTAGAATAAACTTTTAGGACTGCTCGGTTTAAAATCAAATTTGTTTCTCCTTACAAAACCATCTCCTGGAGGTTTGAGGCACCGACTTTATAGTTAGCTAAAGGAAAAGGGGGGTTTTTATTAGACACCACTTCTGCCACCGCTCTAATAGCAAAACATATGTTTAATAAACTACATCACACCGATGGCAAAGAGAAAACCTTTGCAATAAATCCTTTGTAATCCGCCTGCTGTAATTCACAACCGGGGGAAGAACTTGGATATAGCAGCATTGGGGAAGATGAATGCCGCGTATCAAAAGGCAAAACATGAAAGGACTGCTCTTGAAAAGGAGACTTCAAAGCTGGGGATCCAGATGCTGGGTTTGCTAGTTGCGATCTGGGAGGCGAGCACAAGAAGGCATTTGCCAAGCCAAGAGCATTTCTCAGAAGGCAGCAGAGCCACGGCCCGAGGAGCAGCCGTGGGGCCAGGCGGGCGCAGCACGGGGCTGGGAGATGGGAATTGCTCAGCGCTTTGCTTGCTCTTTGAAACGCTCCCTGTGCTTCTGCACAGAGGAACCTGAACAGAAAGGACTTGCCAAAGGCTGGGAGGCTGCCTGACATCCAGCTTCAGGAGGACACACGTGGCTGCGGCACAGACCCAGGGTGGTCGGAGGCAGGAGGGGGAGCTTTACGAGATGCTTGATGAGACCCCGATGGCACAGCCCTAGCTCTGCCCCTGCGGGAGGGGAATGGGGCCGGCCAGCAGAAGGGGCTGAGCTGTGGCAGCAGCAGAAAGCCCTCCTGCACCTCTGCCCTGCAGTCCTGTGCCAGCAAGCCAGAGGGAAAGGCCCCTGGGTGAAAGAGGGAAGAAGGAGAGGTTTTAAGCAACTGGTGGCATGCACAGCCTCTGTGCTTGGATAAGAAATGGCCGTGCTGCCAGTGGTGGTGGTGGAAGCCACCCAGCCTGTAGCCAGGAGCTGTGCCTGCCTGGTTTTGCTCTTCTTTGGCTACTTGGTTTCTTCTGCGAGCATTTTTGTGTTACCTTGGTGTTCTGGAGGTGCCATACTCTTACTTCCATTCATACTTCTGCTTCTCATTCATACGATGACCTAACGCACAGCGGCAGTGATCAGCAGCTCTCCTTAACGAGTGGGGTACCACGAGTTGTGCTCTTCTCATTGAGGTCTGAGGCTTCCTAAAAGGGTGTGGGGGAAGGAAGCAGGACTTACCTGAGAAACAGCGATCACATTGCCCTGTTGGGTAACCACAGATTGGGTCAGAAGGGCTGAGCCTTGCTGGTGGACTTCTCTGAGCTCCGGGAGCTCCTGGTTTTATGCACCTAAATTATTTCATGCCAGGTGAATATCAAACCACACTGGTTCCCTGGCGAACTTCCCCAGCAGTGGGAGACTGAACCAGCAGCGCGTCCCTAGCGATGAACCAACGTTTTTACCGTGTAATTCCCTATTTACCTACTTTTAACGACAACATCTTCTCTTGATCGTTATCTGATGAGAGCGATGTCTCTCCGTTGGGAATCAGGTGATAAGCACTTAATCTCCTGCCTCGGTTTTCTTCGGGCTCCTGCATCCCCGGCTTTGTCATTAGCTGTTCTGTGCAGGGTTGGGAACAAAATGCTTTCGTGCTGTAATTTGTCGGCTGGTTTATAAACAGGCATCTTTGGCCCTAGGCGAATTCCGAGTCATTACTTAACGTGTAAGCAGAAATCAAACGATAGATCTGAACGCAGCCCGTAATGGCTCTGTGTAACAGCGCTGCTTGGACAGCATGCAGAAAAGCAGGAAAATGCCTGCAGTAATGGAAGGTAAGGGAAAGGAGCTGGAAAGGAGCCGTCCACGTTTTCTGCCCTTCACTGAAGATGGCAAGCTGTGAGAGCTGGGTCTGTGGGTCCTGTGTGCTGCGGGGTGGCAGCGGATGGGCAATTCCTGCTGCCTGCTGGCCAGGAGGGCTGGGGCTGTGCGTGCCCTGCCCGGCTCCTGCTCCTCAGAGGGAGATGCTCGTGCTCAGGAACATGCAGGTGTCCTCTCCTGATGCAGTCCCCAGGGAATAACCGGAACATTTTTGGAAGGGGTGGAACGTGGCACGCACCAGGACCTCTTCTTGGGCACGAACACAAGGATCGGTTTTCTGAGCAAAGCTGTGTGGGACCCTTGTCACCTGCCCGTGGTGTGGAGATGCCGGGCAGCCTTGGGAACCCTGCAGGTTTTGTGATGTGGAGCAGGTCCTGGGGGCTGCCCTGGGTGCTCACTGTCCCCTTGCCAGGATTCAGAGCGGGGATGTTTGGGGTCTGCAGCCCCCTCCCAGCTTTAGAAGGTCGAGGCACCGAAACCAGAGCTGGCAGGGAAGGAGAAGGAGCCTGAAGAGCATCCTGCTGGGAGAGCTCATCTTCTTGTGGATGTGTCCAGAGCTGGGGCTCTTGTGGTTCTGTGGGCAGCCAGAGGTCCGTCTGTCCACCTGGGTGGGGAAAGGAGGTCTGTCTGTCCACCAAGGTAAGGAGAGGATGCGTGGGGACCTCGGGTGGTGGCAGCTCCTGCTGGGTGTCTGGGGCACAGCCGGGCAGGTCACGCAGCTCCTGCTGGCCTTGCTGTTAGCAGGTCTCAGGCATCAGTCCCTGCGCACAGAGCAAGTCTTCATTATGCAAATTCTCATCTTAAAGCTTTATTCGTGTGCTTCCTGGCAGGCTTTCCTTTAATCTCAAGAGCAAGATTGCTTGGAATTACCATATACCCTTGTTAATTGCATAAAAAAAATTACAGCAGAGGTTGTTTTTGCCATAATCAAGAGCGATTTTGATTAGTACTTCTGGAAATCAAAATGTTTTGCTGGGAGTGGAGAACAGGGACAGCAGCATCGCCTTGTGCCCGCCAGGGGGGCAGCCGCTGCTTCCTCTCACCAAGGCACAGGAGAGCACCTTGAGATTCTCCCCTCCAGCCCCGTACCTGCTCTGGGCTTCTCTGTGCTCACCCAGACTGCCGATCTCACCCCGTTACGGGCTCCACATTCCCCAGGAAGCTGAACACACCCGTACTGCACAGCGAGGTACGTGGGCTGGTGCTAAGGATGGGAACGGGCGCGCTGCTGGGAGCGCCGGCAGCCTGGCAGCACACTGGTGAGAGTTACGGTGCTGTAACTCCAGCTTTGTCAGACAGCGAGGCTTAATTAGAAAATATATATATATTAATGTACAACCAAAAAGCTGACGAGTACAATCGCGCGTGTGAGCTGCCTGCTACAGGAAATAACGAGGAGGGAACGCATCAAGGCACAAACCCCTTCTGCCTTCAGAGAACAGCTGGCTCGGAGTCACAACACCCTGACAAGGCAAGGGGCAGCTGCAGCGCCTCACCCCTGTCCTTCCTGCCCCAGCTTGGGCATTTGGGAATGTCTTACACACTGCAAGGTGCCTGGGTTTGTTCCTTTAGGTTGCCACAGTGAAGAAAACTAGGGAAAACACATCTCATTTATCTGTTCTTTCCCCATAAACCCGCAGCCCTGAGGATGCTCCAGTGCCAGCTGACAGCAACCACAGGGCGAGGGCAGCACGGAGCCCGTGCATGGGGCAGGAGCTGCGTTGTACCCAGCGCTCCTTTACCTCCCAAAGGGATTTAAAAGGGGTATTTAAAAGCAGCACTGGGACCTGAGAGACGCTGCATCACCTCCTGTCCATCTGGGTGCAAAGCGTGCTTTGGTGGTGTGGAACAATGACGAAGCACGGGGCAGAGCTCAGCCCTTACCTGCTGCCGTCACCAGGAGCGGTGCTTACCCACCCTGTGGAGCACAGTGCATCTCCGGAACACTCCCTGCCTGAGCTAAGGGTGCTGGCGGCTCCAACTAGCTGGCCATCTATCACCCACCTGTACCAACACCTGGGGGACTCCCCAACCCAAATAGACCGTTACCAGCATTACTACCAGTAGTAACACCGGGTGCTGGGGCTCCCTTTACAGACAGACGGAACAAGACGCGGTGCACGAGTGGCCGAAAGCAGAGCTGAAGGTGCTGCAGCGCTTGGTGCCGCTCCCTGTACAAGTTCTCCTCTGAAATGCTGATCCCTGCTTTCCGCTGGACTGGTGCATTTTCGGTGTTATTGTCCTTGTCAGTAAAGCTTTAAATTTATTCATGAAGCACGCTGGAGCTCAGGTGGCACCAGCTAAATCCATTTAGCAGTAGGAATAAGAGGAAAGCCATTTTAATGTTCTCTCGCAGTGCGGCAGTGCTTAGCAAACCCAAAGGATATTAATTACTCAGCATGCTCCGAGATGTAAAAGCATGAATTTATCAAGACAAATACAGTCAGAACTAGGGTAAGTCAACAGTAATTAACGTGATGCAGGAAAAGACGGAGAGCGGCAGGATTAGCCGGCCCGGCGGCGCAGCCTGGTTGTCCCCGGGACGTGGCGTGGTGCTGAGCTGGTGCGGGCACCTCAAACACTACGTGGCCGAGTTCCTCACCCTGCTCCTGGTGCACATGGGCATGGCAGGAGGATGCAGGTGCTACCTGACATATTCTGCTGGGGTTGCAGTCAGCAGCAGCGTTTCCATCCGTGATATCCGAAGGCACTTCCCAAGGAGAGATGCGTTCGCTCTCCTGGCTTTTCACCCAGCGTGTCGGTGGCGCTCCGGTGTTTTCCTGGTGTTGAGCAAACCTGTAATCGGGAGCCCAGCCACGGGTGAGTGGCAGCCGGCGAGATGAATTGGTAGGCTCTGCTTGACAAATCCAAGCGTAGCGTGTGTTTTTATACCGCATCCATTAAGGCAAACAAATGGAAAAGGCAGAGATGACTGCTCTGCAATTTAACAGTCACGGGATGCAGGGAAGGCTGATGTCTTCCTCACCACTGACAATGGGTCAGGTTTAGAATAAAAAGCAGAAAGCCCTCTATAAACTAAAGCAATTTGAGCAAGCGCATCTAGCCAGGCCGTGTTTAAAGGTGACTGATGCCGTGTGGAGCAAGTCAAACCTGTGCTGATCCTTTGTCTGCAGGTTATGGGGACGACACTGGGGGCTTCAACCTAGAAGATGCCCTCGGCCCTGTACCGCGTAAGTCAAATTTATTTTTACATTTATTAAAATGTCATCAATCAAATGGCGTTCCTGCACCCCACTCCTGTTCCATGCTTGGTGGTACCGGGGAGCTCCCTGCAAGCGATGCCGGCTCCTGCGATCACACCAGAAGCACCAACAGGCATCGGAGTGAGGGCTGTAAGAGGGTCTGAAACCTCTGCATCGCAGCAGCCAGACCCCGCCAGATCATTACAGCATGCTGGAATTGAAGCCCAGTGGTATTCAGATGGAAATTAATAGGAATGGAGCAACCGCAACTCCTGCTCATCGTTTATTCATACACTTGGTACCACTGATGTTAATGGATAGTGGTTTACAGGTAAAATAAAAATGATGAAAAAAAAATCCAACCTGTAAAGCTGACAGCAGCTTGTTTTGGCATGGGAGTGGCCAGGAGAGCTGGGCACTGAGCATTGGGGTGTCTCCTGAACACTTCCAGCTGATAGAGAGCCTCCGACACATCAGGCAGTGCTGGAAGCAAGGGTCGGCTGTAAAGCTGAGGGCATGCGAGCAAGTCCTGGCCACTCATTAGACCAGAGGTGATGCTTCCAGTGCTGCCCACGACTAACATTTCTCCCCTGTTTTGCCACAGCCACTCCTAAGGGAGCCAAGAAGCCGTCTGGTGGGACAGGAGGGAGAGGTGAGACCTTGCACACGTATCATTTAAGCAAAACCCTGGGGCTGCACCATGCCAGCCACCCTGCTGACTGCCTGCTGTGTTGGCAGACTCCAGTGCAGAAACCTTCGCTTGCCCATGCAGGTGCCCCAGACATAACTTTACCCGTGGTTTTCCATAAACCACCTCCCCTCGGTTTGCCAAAAGCTGTGCTGCAGCATCTGCTTGCATTGAGTGAGCTTTTCCACCCGCACCAAGGCATCTTCTCCATCAACTGTATGTCTGTGCGAGCCTCTGCTGCTCACCTCCTCTGCCTCCCCTCCCCACCAGCATCTGTGCACCTAAGTAAATGCAATATTGATATTTCTGTCCGTTCTGAAGGCAGGCGGCGTGAGAGCATTTATGGCCAAGGCTGAGTTTTGCACACTTTGCAGTATCTTGATGGGGGAGACACAGACCACAGCTCAGCTGTGCGAGGGCTTTCAGTTCTGCCCGTGCAGCACCTGCTGGCTTTCCTCCCCGGAGAAGCCCAGAGGATGTCTCTGCTCCTGTTTTTCCCCCAGGACATCCCCGGCTCCCACTGAACGGCACCAATCTGGTGACGTTTTCCCACCCAGGGAAAAACATCTCTCCCACTGTGCCGGTCAGGTGCCCTGGCTGACCAGATCCCCAGCACATTCCCTGTTCAAAGACACTGCTTAGATTCACTCCAACGTGGGAATTTTGCTCCTGGTGACTCTTCTGGCCCGGATCTGGCCAGATGTACTCCTGAGGCACCGAGCAGAGCCATCAGCGCCACCACTTGTCTGTCTCTTCTCTCCCACAACAGAGTTTGATCTGGCCGATTACTTCGATGACCCTCTGGAGACCACCACCAGACCAGCCAAGCCGACCCCCAAGCCCTTCCCTCGGCCAGGGAAGCCAGGTACCCCAGAGCCCTGCTCGCGCCCTTACAAAATTGAAGCCCTGCTGATACGTGCCCTGGGGCAGGGGGACCTGGAGCCCTTGGTGCTCATCAGATTCACATTTGGGAGGGTTGATGGGGTTTTGTCTTTTCTCCGTATGCTTTCAGACAACAGCTTTGGGGATGTCATCCGCACCACCACAACCAAGCGGCCAAAAACAACGCGGCCCCCTCCCAGGCATAACCCAGGTGAGCACGAGCTCCCTGCCACACTGCTTCCAGCCTTTGCTTTGTGCATTCACAGGAGAGGTAGGAAACAGCCCCAGAGTAATCAAACCCCACAAAAGCACCTCATGGATGGGGCACCTCGGCATCACCGCACACCTCCTCTGCCTGGGGGCTTGCATTTCCCTGCCAGGGCTGGTGCTTGGGTCTCAGTGCACCCAGCTCACAGGCTCCTGTGCTGCCTGTTTGGGCAGAGCTTTGGGCAAAAAGGCTCAACATCGGTTTTGGATGAGAAGAAACTTATTTACGAGCTAGCGAGTGGGTTGAGAAACTCAGGTTGGCTCCATTCCACATTTTTAGCTGCCATTTAGCGAAGGCAATAGAAAGCTGCTCTGTTCGAGTCAAGCTCCTGAGGATACCAACTGTGCATTTATGGAGAGAAAAAAAACAACACACTAAGCCAGGAGGTCAGAGGCAGTTCACGATGGCATGGGTGCTGCAGGACACCCGTGCCCATGCCAGCATCCCTATCATGCCACCTTTGCTCTGACCACTTGTGTCTGGTGCAATTTGTGTAATTCCTGGGCTCAATCTGTGACACAAGGTGATTTCTGTGTTTCACAACAGCAGCACTGGGGCAGGTTCAGAGCATTCCCCAAACGGCACAAAGCCACACCAGGAAGTAGCGATGTCAGGGGCTTTGCTGCTTCCAGTGATGCTGGTCCCTGGCAAAGCTGAGCCTTTCCTTGACTAGTTGTCATCATTAAGGAGGTTCTCACACTGCTGTGGTGTTCCGTAGGGAACGACTTCGACTTGGCCGATGCCTTGGATGATAGCAACGATATGAAGGGCGGCGGGCAGCCAAATGTGAGACCTGGTGAAGGTACGTGTGGATTTCCCCTCTCCCTGCCATCCTGCTCATGACCATGCCGTCCTATCAGCCGCATGTCCCTGGGTTAGACACAACAGATTGCTGCAAAAAGTGGGGGGAGAGCAGAAAGAAAGGCGATGCCTTGTCTGGGCCACAGTGGTTCTGCTACATTCACCTCGCCCCCATACCCGACAGCTATTTAACCAAGTACTGTTGGAGTTCGCAGTCATTGCCAAGACATAAATCCAGAGCAGTCTCAGCCCTGGCACAGCACGCACCACGGGCCAGGAGACTTTTTTTCCATCTCTGAAATACTCCAGTGAATGAGTCGTTTGTGTGAGAGGATTGTTCCCTCGAGCACCGGAGCTAGAAAACAGACTTTGCACGGCAGGTTTATGGATGTCGAGATGGCCGTATACCCTGCTCACACGTGTAATTAATAGTCAGGTATTTTATTAGGCTGTATTAACTAGGTGACTTGTCTGCACTTTGATATTCTGGGCTTGTTGGAGTATTAGACTCCTGCAGGAAGGTTTGAGGTGTTGAATGGCTGGAACATGGCACTCATTGTGAGCCAGCTGCTGAGCCAACAGCCGCACACTTCCCCAGCACTGCTGCACCTTGCGTTGCTTTTGACCTCTGGGTTCTAGCTTTTTTTTTTTTTATTTTTAATTTTTACACTCATTACTAAACCCATAAACCATTTTTTTTGCAGTAAGCTAGTGAGCAAGGAAGTCTCTTTCCAGGCTGGAAAGTCAAAGGTTCAATAGCTTTACTAATTCCGCCACTAACTCCCGTTCCACGTTTCTCTCGTCTTTCAAGCAAGACTTAAAGTCAATTATTACCTCTTTTATGAGCTTAAAAGAAAATAATTTGGGGTTGAACGTTTTGCTAACGCTCTGTAATTGCAAGGGAAGCAGAACGGCTCATTAACCTCTTTCTGTCCTTGCTTGGGGACAGAACAGCAGCCACTGGTGGCACCGCACCCGTCAGCCCTGCGCTCAGCCCAGGCTGCACAGAAAACCCAGCCGAGCTCCTCAGGCAGCCAGACGGCTTGTAGGAAATACTGAGATGAATACCGCAGCCTTCGCCTTCCTGAGCAAGCAGCATTTCCCTGCAGGTTGCTGGAAGCCTGCCCTGCCACACCATGCTCACAGGGCACCAGAGTCCCCCCAAAGCCCCATTTCCAGCTTCTCTCTGCTTCCTAGTAGCACCCACAGACACCAGGACAGACAGGCACCAGCACAGCTGGCACCCAGCTTTCCTGACCTCTCTCACCCCGATCAAGTCACACACTGTTTTCCCTTTCCACTACATTTGCTGCTTTCTAGGTTGTTTTCTCCCCTCCCCGTCCCGGGAAGGCAGCTGCCAGACCCCCAACTGCAGGGGACAGTTTCCCTTCAGGCTCTGACCAGCTTTTGTTGTTATTTTTAAAGCTTTTTCAGACGACGACCTGGCTAGCATCGTGGACGGAGGCTACAGCCCTGACAAGAAGAAAGGTAAGCACGGGCCTGCGGGCGGGTCTGCACCCCCAGCCTGAGGCACAGGGATGATGGCCGAGCCATGGGGCCTCTCAGATGGCATCTGCCCCTTCTGCTGTGGTGGGGAAGGGACCCCAGGACCCCCCAATGGATCTGAAGGGATCGGGGGGCTCAGCCATGTCCCCTCACACCAGCAGCCTGCACGCTGAGGTGGCCCTGGGGCCTGGCACATCAGCCCATGCTGTGGCCACCTTCAGGAGACACCAAAGCCGCCTCCCACCGCTTGGCAGCAGGACCATGGCTGGTGGGGACAGCAGAAGAGGCCTTCAGCCTCCTCCTTCCAGTCAGCCATGCCTGTTCCTGGCCCCCTGAGGCTGTGTGGGACTCATGTCCCCTGACCCCGGTGCCCTAACATGGCGCCGGCCCTCAAGGTGCAACCACCCATGGCTGGTCACCAGGAGGGAGCAGCAGCACTGGCTGCATCTGCACGAGGATCCACAGCATTCAACACTAAAAGCAGCCGAGTTAAAGACAATGAACAGCACAAGCACAATCAACATTTAATGAATCACCGTGCCAAGGACAAACCACACTGGAGACATTAACACAGCGCTGACCTGCTTCCATTACTCGGGATTTAAGCAGCTCGCTCACAGCTACAGCTTCCAGCAGGAACCATCTCTCCTCCCGATGCCATTTCTCCAGGGAAGGAGACTTTAAAATGGATTTCAAGCTATGTAAAGGTGCCCTGGTGTGACGAGCTCAGCCAGTTATCTCCTTCTGATGGCACGGGGATGCTGTGTACCTCTGCCTGACACCTCAGTTACCCTCACATTGCTGTGAGGGCAGCACAGGAACAAGGAGGACCCCATGTGCCAGCCCAGGAGTGTGAGGTGTGGGGTGAGTAGGGCTGCAGGTGGGACGTGGCTGGACCGGGGTCACTGACAGGCTCCCCTCTTTTGCAGGTGCCGGGGGCAACACCAACAACGAAGGTAGGGACTGTGGGGTCTTGGGGGGAGCGGGGCCATGGGTGCCCCCCACCACCCAGCGTCTTTCTGTGCCCCACAGGCAGCAGCACGGTGGAGACGGGGACCATCGCCGGCATCGCCAGCGCCCTGGCCATGGCGCTCGTGGGGGCTGTCTCCAGCTACATCTCCTACCAGCAGAAGAAGTTCTGCTTCAGCATCCAGCGTAAGCAGCCCCTGGGAGGAGGTGGGATCAGGTCAGGGGGCAGAGGTGCCCAAAGTGGGCGTCAGGCACTCCAGCAGAACGGGCACCCCTCTGCCCCCACTAATTCCCCACCCTGCCCCCAGGAAGGGGTGGCAGGGGAGAGCCCTGCCTCTGCCCCAGCACAGTACAGGTTTACCAGACACTATGTGTGGGTACCCACTGCCAGCACAGCCCTGTATATATGCTTAATTCTGACCCCAAAATAAATACGAGGAGAAAAAGAGGTGACCACTCACCAGGTAGCAGCAATGGAAGCAGGGTAACACTGAAGCAGTGCCTGCAGCCACAGCTGTGGGTGATATATCCCATCCCATCCCACCCCCTCCACAGGTGCCTTGCAATCACTGCAATTAAACACAAATTAAGCTGCCAAGCTCCCTGAGGTGCTGTAGGCATTGCTTGGGGGCATGTCACCTGCAGGCAGGTGGCTGGGGACAAGGGACCCATGTGCCTTGAGGGGCTGTCCCTGTCCCAGAAGGTTTAAGGGCAGGTGAGGGGCAGCCCCCCCAGCCTTTATGAGGCAGTTGCAAGCAGCTGGAAAAGGCTCTTTATATAAATCCAGTTAATTCTCCCGAGAGCCTCCTGTGCTCTGGGGAGGGTGTTTGGGGGCTGGAAGCTTTGGCTGGAATCGTGCTATTTTCCCAGTTGTGTCTGCAACAAACAGGAGCATTTTGGTAAATTAGATCAGCAGGGAAAGTCAAATGAATGTGATGGAATGAAACACGCTTGTATATTCCCCCCACTTAAATGATATTTTGGCAAGAATAAATAACTAAAAAAAAGAGAGCAAAGGCTTTGATGAGGGGGAAGCTGAAACACACAAAGCCCCAGAAAGGCGGCAGGAAATTAAAGTTAATTATAAAGGAGGATTAATTTAAGCCATCAGACATGGCATGCTGGGCTAATGTCAGGCCTTAGATGCATTGCAATGCATGACAGAAATCTGAGAGCCGTCAGCCACTGCAGAAGTGGCTTTTTATTGAAAAACATAAATTGCATTTGGTGTTATCCCAGCAAAACACACGGCCTGGGGGAGGCGGAGGTGGTGCGTGATGACCGCTCGCTGGAAGCGGGGAGAGCAGGCTCAGCCCTGGCGAGGAGCAGCCCTGCTCTGGTTTTCCCCTGCCAGGAGACGGGGCCAGGTCTGTCCAGAGCCGGGCAGGGGCACAGCAGAGCCCTGCCGGGCTTTGTGCCGTGTTTAGATGTGTAGAAAAGTTGAGATGGCTGCAACGTGGGGTGTGGGAGGCACAGTTACAAACTGGGCGGGAGCACCGCCTGCGACACCAGTTCTGCTTTATCCCTTACCCCTCAAAGCTGCAGAGGGACAAGGTAAAGGTGGGCTTCATCTTTCTCTGACTTCTGCTGCCCTGCTTGAAAGCGGCGCTGTGGCAGCCTCGGGGACCCTCTGCAGACCCTGGGGTTCAGTGGCAGGGGCACGTGCTGGGACATTGCTTCAGCAGCACAGCCTTGCTTTAAGCTGCTTCTTACAGCTCTGCATAATTCAGCTTTTAATGAGAAATACAGCACGTGTCTGTGCTTAGAAGCAGCCCCTGCTGCATAGCAGTCCCTCCTGGAAGAGGTACCAGGTCTGTGCACCTCTGCAAGCTGAGCCGTGCTAGCACAGCAATTAGCCTCGCTGCCTCCTCGCATGGTAAAGGTGAAGCAAGAGACTCAGAAAAAAGGGATGGGACTGGAAGCTCTGCCTTCTGAGAGAGCCTCTGTGGTTACTTGAAAGTCCGACAGCGCTTTCTCAGCTGCGTGTCATGGTTTAGTGATGTTTCTCTATTGCTGTTAATGCAGAGGAGTTTGCAAAAAAGCATCTTAGCTTTTACAGAAGATAGGCCCATTACTAGAGATTTTAAAGCATCAAAGCAAATCATTTCTGCTTCCTACCCTCCCACCTCACTCTCTTTATTGTTACTTCTCAGAGGGACTTAACGCAGAGTATGTGAAAGGGGAAAACATGGAAGCTGTCGTAAGCGAGGAACCCCAAGGTGAGAACTTTGCATTCCTTAACCTTCCTGTATCTGGCCACAAAAGCAGCTGTAGTGAAGGACTTCCTTAAAGGCGCTCACGCTGCACTGAGCTAGCGTCTCTTTGAAGACACTACTTAGGTTATGCCGCAGCTTTTTGTAAAACATCCACTACAATGTCTTTCCCTCTTCATTGTACACAAAGGAAAGCCGTGATAAGAGACCAAGGATCTCATTCTGCAAACGGTGGCAGTTAATATTTAGCTTTCATGTTTTCAGCCATCAGAAGTGTCTTACACAAGAAAAGCGTGATCCTTCTTTCGGTGACAGATAATCAAGGCTGCTGTAAAAGCTTTTCCAAAGTCAGATACAACCAACCAGTATCTGGCACCCGTTGCTTGCACTTTGTTACTATTGTGTGCTATTGTATTAATGATTTTTTTTTTCCTCTCCAGTTAAATATTCAGTACTGGAAACACAGTCAGCAGAACCACCAAAACAAGACAGTGCAAAGATCTAAAGCGTGGCCTGGGGCTAGAAAAGAATCAGTCAGCAGCAAACACGGAGATCTTACATGCTTGTAATTTAGCTTTTTATTTAATTTGAATCCAAAGCTATTTAATGTGTACTTAGGCTTGGACTGGCTTCTTATTGCTCTAGGCTTTAGGGTTAGGATGGTAGTAGGTGTTGTTGTTGTGTTTGTTTTTTTTTTTGTAACAAGCTATGTTTACATTGAAGTAATACTGTAGGTTTGGTCTCAAGTTGTATGCAAACCAACAGAAGGTGCTTCAGCAGTGGTCAATTATCACAAGGTCTTTTTCAAGGAGAATTGCTTACAGGTGTGAGGACAGTGAAGTGCCTGTGAATAGCAACCCAAAGCAAACCATTCAAAACCCTTAGTCAGTCACCTCCAGCCAACTTCTGCCATCAGTGATGGGCTGTCACTTCTGGCAGCAGGGATGAAAACCATGCGTTTCCTGAGGGTAGACTGTGGTCCTTAGTGTACCCGTACCTAAAACCAAGTGCCTCTGGGTATGTCCTCAGGTGGGGCCTCAGGCTGAGGCAGGTGAGTCCCTGCTCCCAAGCCAGGAGTTGGGGATGCTCCACCTCCACGCAGCGCTGGGCTTCTGACCAAATCAGAGGACCTGATCTTCATGCCAAGTCATAAACACAGGTAACAGCAGTGTGTGCAGTGCTCACGTGCAGCAAATAGCATCTGAATGCTGGGCTGTGGTAGAGATGGGAAGAGAGTTACCAAGTGGCAGGGTTTGTCTGTGACATGAGATTCCTGTATTATCACTGAGACAAAACAAAAACTGCGTTCAGACGCTTTCAAGGACAGATTGAGATCTCGTCCATAGAGCAAACCACAGATTTAACCCAAAAGAAAAGAAACAACGTGTGCATCTGAGATCTCTAACTCACTGCCACTAGAGTTGTAGACAGAGTTCTTCACCTTCTCCTCTGATCATTACACAACTATTGAGAGCATTTCCTGGCATGTTAGGTAGAAAAAGGAGACAAAGCTGCATCCTTTGGGTCACCACCTAACCTTTAAAAAAGGCTGGGTGTCCTGAGAGGATGGGGTCTCTGCTGCTGTCCCACGAGGGTCCTGCAGCTCTCTGTGAGCCTTGCTCAGCAGAACACTGCTCTATTGCCAGGAGAGCACCCCTGTGCCACACTGGTACTGCTATCCGGACCCAAGCACTATATCGCAAGAACTAGTTTTCATACTTCCTCCCCAACCCTTTCTTACCGATGCTGAAATGTGGATACAGCTACCTTCTGATGCATTTTTTTCCCAAAGCAATGAATACTTGAAAAAGCATGCTCTGAAGTGAAGGAAAATTCACTTTGCCTAGTGTAAAAAGTACTCACTATTTATATATAAACCTAAAATGTGTGCATTTTGTAATGTTTTGCAAATCCCAGATTGTGTGAACGTGAACTAAAAAAAGCATTTCCAGTTTGATGTACAAATTCAGAGCTTTCAGCTAGACATGACTTACATGAGGCCTTGCCAATAGGTGAAGGAGCCCAGGAGCATTTCTCTGGAACGGCTCAATTTGAAAGGAAATTGCCCAGTAACATTGTAAGTATTTTGCAACAGCTGCACAATTCTTTATGCTCTTCTTAACACTTGCATTTTTAAAGCCTTACACTAGCTCAACAGAACAACTACAGCATTTTATAAGGGAGATAAGTTCTAAGGATATATGGTGCCTGACATAGATTTAGAACACTTTATCTACAATACAGCTGTTGACTAACTACTGCTACTTTGTTTTATGAATGTGTTGGGGTTAGAAAAAATATTATTGTTCGTTCTGAGGCTGTAAGCAGAAGAAATAGATATGGAATACACTCGGTATTTTTGCTTAGTCTTGGAGTAAGACTTCCACGGGGGAGCATGGTCTGCAGAATTCCGACCAACCCGTGCAGGAGGTCTGATTCTAGCGAAGCCACGCATCTCCATTTGCAAACACCATCATCTGTTTTTTTCTTTCTTAGCCAAACATATTTGAAAACTGTAGCATGAAAAATGTTTTTTACAAAATTATTATAGGTAAAACGTTGCAACGTAGCATTGATGAACACTAGGAGTCATTTTCCTAGGTTAGATCAAGCGAACGTAATTCCGTTTCTTTTTGCTGATGACAGTGCTTGCTATAGATGCAGATCATCAGTTTTAGCGCATTCCTCTTACAGTGCACTCCCTGTTCCTCTGGTGGACAGTGCAATGGGTGTTCAGAATTGCTTACAGGCTGTAACACCCTCCATTGGGATATTATTGTACTAGGACATACAAGAAACAGGCATGTAATTCACAGATACTGCAGTTTGTTTTTTTTTGTTTTTTTTTTTTTTTAAACTTTCACTGAGAAAAATACCAGCTTTTGGAATTGAGAAGCAAACAGCACTGAAGTTGCTCCTTTTCTCCTTTTCATGAGGCCTTTTTATGACTGGTGAAAACTTTGTTAATATGATTTCTAGGTGTAGTATACGGAAAAAAAAACAAATGCGCAGTGAAAGGGAGCACTTTTCCAGTTTACACTAACAGAATTCAAAAATTCTTTCTCCAGCATTTCAAATGGGAAAACATTGACAAACACTGCAGTAAAGAAATTACTTCAAAACAAGTGCACAAAAATCAAAGCCTTCACGTGCTAAATGTCAGCTAAGGCTCAAAATGCTGCTTTGTTGCAGTCTGTTTCCTTCTCCACCCGAGCTGTCAGATCAGTGTCTGAGAAGCAGGGAGTTCATACTTCACGCCATTGTTATCTCAGGCATTATAGCAACTGAGAGGGTTCGTTCATGTTTTCCTAGTAGTGATACGAGTTCTGAAACAACTGACACCTCTGTAACTATCTTCATTTAATTAGTATCCATTCTCTTTAAACGTGGATATTGAATTTTTAAAAATTTTGCACTTATATTCTGTATACACGGTGTGAACTTTCTCATCCTTTATTTAAAAAAAAAGGTGTAAGATACTAGAAAAGTAGGATTTTTTTTTTAGGAGTCCAAAATTATGTATATACATCTGTCCTGAGAGTTTAAGTAAAACTGTGCTGTGGGCTTTTTTTTTTTTTTTTTCTCATCACACCCCACATTTTTAACTAAAGCTACTTCTAATGAAATGGTTGAGAAGAGGTTTCACAATTACATAGGAAACAGAGAATTGAAGGAACTTAACCAGCTTTTATTCCGTTGTTTATTCTGTTAATTACTTGCATTTTCCTTCAGCACAATTGTAGAAGGTTCTGCATTTATGGTGCTGTGACATTAGTTTATTCAGTATAGAATACTGTGACATGAATTTCAGTGGTTTTTTTTTTTTTTTTTTTCGTTTAAATAAGCTCGGTCATTTCCATCCAGCCCCTTTAAGGAACCCTTACAAGTGCTATATTTGTCATTGTTAACTATTCACTTGTTGTGATAAAAATGGAATTAGTCCACAATGCCGTTTCTAATTCTGCAAAAGCAAAATGACTAGACAGGCTAAGGCCTTCAGATTTGCTTCAGCAACAAATGAGGCCCAGGAACAAATGAGGTTCAGGAACAACAGCGTTGTGAAATTAGAGAATAATTTCTTTTGAGTGAAATCCTTATCTAAAAGCAAAGCCTATTGTTTACTGATGCAGAAGTGATCTGTACCAAATGAAGGTTGAATGTTCTGCTGTGAAAAGATAAGACTCATTTTGCTAATGTGCATGTAAGGGTCATGGGGGGAAATATCAGAATTTGACAACCTTTGGAAAACAACAAATAAACTGTCTAATAAGACATGAGAGACTTGTGTTGTTTTTTTTTTTCATGTTGCAAGTAAACTGTAAAAGGTGGACCATATCCTTTTTACATATAACCTCTTCTGTAACTAAAAACTTTAATAAAGAAAAAAACACAACACATAACCACTCAAAACCTCCAGAACCAGTTTTCTTACTGAGAAAACACCTATCATTACAAAAGCTTTAATATTGAAGTATCGAAACACACACACACACACTGTCCCTCTCCCTCCTCAGCCTACCAAGCAACTAAACTCAGGTAATGAATGCCCTATAATCCATGGCTGCACTCACTAAAGCTTAGTTTTCAGTCCATTTCACTGCCATAGGTCTCCTGCCGTTTTCTGTATATTTTCGTATGCAGGAGATGAATCTCCCATGCAATGCAAAGTTAAGTTTTTGGCCTCCATATAATGATGCAGTGCTTTATATCTGAATTAAACAATGTGTTTTACACTTCAACCTACCTACTTCTGACTCTTATTTCTTGTAAAAATAAAATTATCTCTTCCTGACTGCCCATGATCTGGCAGTGAAGAGATCTCTGATAGGATATCCACTTAGTTCAGATGTGATCGCTCAGCAGATGGACGTTGCTTTGTGCATTTTAACACAAGAAAGTTTATCTCAAATGGGAAATACTCTGATTTTCCCATTTTACTTTGTCCTCTGCCGTGGGGCTCACTCCACTTGAATGGGAGTTGTTGATCTCTTATTTCCAGCTCTTCAAAACCCAGCCATTCTCAGTGTTACCAAATACTGCCTATGACTTAGTACAGCTTTTCTTGAAAAATAAGAGAAAAATCAAACACTTCTTGTTTAAAGCATCAGCTCCTTGAGAGGAAGGCTGCCAATGCAGGGAACAAAAACAGGCAGATAAGACTGTTTACCAACTTTAAAAGCCTTCTTCCATTTTTCTGAGAAATAATCAACAAGAAAAAAAAAGACTTTATCTACAAAGGAGGAAAAAGGGTAATTAAGCTCTGAAACTGGACTAAGATGGCAAAGTGTCTGATGCTGATGATTCACTTAACTTACTTCACAAGCAAAAAATGTTTCAATTGCTTACCACAGCTTCAGCCCATTCTGGTATGCTGGATTCAGTTTGTTCTCCCTCTCACATGTCATCTACATGAAGAAAACCCTACAGGTCAAATTTAACTGCTTTCTGTCTTTTTGCACGTTCCCTTTATGCTTGGTAGAGTCAAATCCGAAAAACACAAAGCAAAAGATCCAGGATTAGAAGTTAACAGTTCTGTTCATGGCACATCAGATGGGGAACAAGGTTCTGCTCTTTCTTCAAACAGTTCAAAACTGGCTGCCTTATTAAAAAATATAAAAAGGGATGGCGCACAGTTGTTGAACCAATATGAAAAAAAAACCTGAATATTAGGAAGCAGACTAAACACAGAGACTGTGTATTAATCACTTATTCAGAATAAAACTAGGTTTTAACTAGCATATATAGGCTGTTTTTGAAAATTACCATGGTAAGTGTATACAAAAACATCCATTGTGCTTACCCAGATTTATAGCAGGATCCCTCCCCCACTGATAGCCCTTACGGTCAGAGAAGACTCACTGAGCTATGTTGAAACTTGTGGAGGAACAGGCAGGCACAGTTGAAATAACTGGTAGTCTTCTCGGCAGAACTGAATTCTCAGATTTTAGCTCTGGGAATCTAAGCTTTTAAAATCTCACAATGCCTAAGCTAATCCAGTCATCACTTTTACAATAATTATAGAGGAAACGTTGTGACTATTAGCACCAATAAAGAGAAAAACTTCAAAAGATCTTCTTTAGCACTGCATTTGAGAGATAAAGTGCTTTGCTTTAATACACAGTTAAAATGTCAAGGAAATCTTAAGTATGGAAGAGTTTAATTAAATACCAGCTCAACATATTTTGGCAATGTAAAATTCACTGCTGGCATACTAGTTAGCAGAATCATTTTTACAGCAAAACATTTTTTTTCTATTTATAAAAAGCCTGAGGTTGATTAAGAGATGCCACATTGCAAACGTCCATAAACTTTGTTCCTGCAGGCCGGTATCTATTATAAAGTGTATTTACTGTAACAAAAAGGAGATGTTGACATACCCTGTGCTGCTCAGTAAACTTGCAAGAATGGATACAACACATCTGCCTTTCCAGTTGGAGTTGCGAAAGTGCTAAGCAGCTCGCTTTACTCATTAACTAAATGCTCTGTACATGAATGCAGAGAACAGAAAAGGGACATCTTATATTAAGAACAAATGTGCAGACTACTCACAGACAGCAAAACCCACAATCGGCATACAGAACCAACTCAAGAACAGGGCTTAATTCCCATCAGCAGAACTTGGAGCACGAGTTAAAAAGCAGAGCTGCAGCACTTAAGTATCTTAAGGAGAAGAGCCAGATTCTCACGAAACACAGAGAGGAAAACAAACAAAGGAAAATTGTCAGTGCGCATCATTTCTGGGTCTTCCAAGGAGTCCACTGAAAATTTTTCAAAAATTTGGATGTTAGAGTAACCAGATTTCCCTAATATTAATATTTTGGGTGAATATAAAAAAGATGGGAATGCGTATTTTATATGATAACAAAGATACATTATTCACTCTACAGAAAAAAATGCTAGTGGCAACTTAAAAAACAGAAAGCCAACCGGCTTTATTTCAAGCAAACCAATTAAGCTCATATTTAAAAAAAACTTTGTTTGACAAAGTCATTACAAGTTAAGGTCTTTGAAAGAGTTTGGATAGGCAGGATCCATTTTCTGAACGTAGAGCTTAAAAACACGGGAGTATGCATATGTTTAACATCACATACACATGTATATATAAAGGACACAGCTTCGCATTTTGTGTGTACACTTCAAAAGAAAACACTTAACAAAATGTGGAGCTATACAGACTATACAATTTACACAGGTGGGTGTCATTTCAACCCCAAATATTACCATTTGCTAGAAAACACTTTTATTTTGTACAAGACCTTGACATGATTAAGTTTACTCCTCACTCAGGAGGCTGAAACTGAACAATAAACTAAGCCGTCAAAAGACTTTATTTCAACTTGTACAAAAGGCATTAAAAAACCTAAAATACATGCTTTACCAAATATATTACATCATACAAGTCAGCGTGGTGTTTTTGACAAACCTAGCTTCATTTCATCCACTTTTAATGGCATATTTAGTTGAAATGCAGAACTGACTACACTGGAAAACATTGCTTTAAACTGGAAAACATTACTTTAAAATCGATTTCCAAGTGTATCAATTACCTTAACACAATTGCTTTAGCCAAAAAAAAACAACAAAACCAACAAAAAAACAACCAACTAAAAAAACCCTGTGTGAAATAAGGAGCTCCCATTCAGAAAAATGTTCTCAGTGTTCTGTGTAAGCATCACGTGTCATTTTGTCTGATTCTCCCAGCTAGACATGGTACCCTCGGCAGCATGAGAGGCATTTTTCTGTCTGCTTGGCAGATGGATTCCTTTTTAGGATGGTTAAATTGTTAGTTGCTCAAAACCCAGTTTAATTTCACAATTGGTGATTTAGCTAGAGTTGTCAAAACACGTGGGAACTGCCAACAAGAAAATACATCACATCTATTGAAGCTCTTTTTGGCCTCATCTTGATAATATCAGACACAGTAAGGCATGTAGATCATAGCAATTACAAGTCACTCACGATCCTTGTGTGATAGGAAAAACATTTCCCCCTCCTCTCTGTATTACCTGACATAAACTGCGTAACAAAAGCCGTGTGAAGCATCACACAGAAGTGTGTACCGGTGTTGCTGAGTGGGAAGGAGATGAACCTCTATCGGAGGAGGAAGAAATGGACCGCGTGGCAGCTTCCCGCTGCAGATCTTCAACCTTCTTCTGGAGCTCAGACCGGATGGCAAGGAGCTCTTTGAGATTCTGATGGATTGGAACCTGCAGGTGAAGAAACAAAAGGTTTATGTTGACTCTAATAATAAGTTATCTTCTCAAGTAATGCTTCCTCTGCTTTCTGCAGTAAGGCAATGAATCTAACAGCTACGATTTTCAGTCTATCAGTGTTTAGTGAGAGTTTCCTTAGTCATTTGAAATGAAGCATTTCGAACCATCCCTTTCTAACAACACAGTTGGCAGGAGGCCAGCTCAAAAGACCGTTTGCAAAGCGAGCTGTTGGGATAGCACACACTCCAATAAATGTACTTCCCTGAGAACTATTTCCTCTGCCTGCTGGGACAGAACTTGTTATGCAAAGAGAGCAGAGTTCACAAAGCTGGCTGCATATGGAACATCTTGTTACTCATCCAGCCAGGCGCCTTTCCAAGAATCTGACCCCTTCCAGCACAGCAGTGAGAGAAGTGCACCAGGCAAGCCAGTCAAACTGCATCTCCTGGAGCCACACGCTGATAAACCTTTTGCAGAAGTGTCTCATACAGGTTGCTGCCTCTGCTGCTGACTCGGGCCACGGGTCTGCATTGAAGTTCTAGACAGACTTCACATTCTCCTGGAATACTCAAATATATCACAGACAAAGGAAGACCCAAGTTATGTTGCTTTTGCAGCTGGATCTGTTTTCTCAGACAAGCAGAGAGAGACCTCCCCTTCTTCCAAATGCCACAGAAAGCCCAAAAAAGTTTGGCTGTCAATTGCTTTTAATTTATTTCATTCTCTATAAATGCTGAATTGCTTACAGCTTTTGGAAAGCGCAAGATGGGAAAAGAATTTATTTGGGCTGTCAAGACAATCACAGGGAAATGCAGCACTGGGAAACCCAGAGCTTGCTAGACATAATAAGGAAATTATACCCTGGGCTTCTGGAATGCCAGGCTCCAGGGAACTGCATTCACCAGGATCACTGCCGACTGCTCACAACTATTTGTGGGGCTGGGATGCACACCTGAGCCTGAAATTCTCACGTGGTGCTAGGTGAAGATGATCTCAAAAACCAGAAAGGGTTTCTCTCCTTGCTGTCAACACACAGCTGAAGCACAATTTAAGATTTTGCCAATCCTGACTTTTTAAAAAAATTAAAAAAAAAAACAAACACAAACACAAGCAACATGCACTTGATCTTGACATTTTCAAACTCTAACACTTGTGTTTCTGAAATAGGAAAAACACATTTCTAACTGAATTCATTTCTAACTGAATTGTAACTCGAGAGGATAAAATAGTACCAAACAGACTGTTTAAAGGCAAGTGAAACATATTTTTCACTGAATTATTTTTTTTTCTTGTTTTGTGGCTTAGCCCACAAACCAAAACTTCGGCATATTCACGAAGTGCTGCTACCGGTACCTCGGGAGCAATCAATTCACCCAGCATGCCATCTAGAGCAATTTTTAAAGCATAACTTTTGGAGTCTACAGCAGAGCAATCGGTGCACACCACCAAGCAAGCTCCCGATGGCCCCGGAGTCCTGCCTTCGCTGTGGAATGAATCCCTCCTTGCGATCTTCTCCCACACCCACTGCACAAACACTTCAGCAAGCGAGGCCACGAGTCTGAAGAGAGCAGCCTCCTCCACTAACCAACACAAAGCACACCTACAGAAAGCCAGCTCTTTTTTTTCTGAGGTGATTGTTAAGTCTTTGAAGTTCTCAAGACACTGATGACACACACTGGGCAATTCAGATTTTGGTGGAGCCCAAGGCTTTCTGGACTTAGCACTCTCCCCCTATAATTTTTTTTCTTTCCTTCAAGTACAAGATCCCTTCTTCCTCCACTCCCACGTCAGAGTTCTGCTTTATGAAGACGTCTTTCTGAAACAGTCGGGTTGGTGACAGAATGATTTACCACTGCTGTCATTAGTCACGCCAGCCCTGGGTCACGGGAGATTTGTACACCTGAGTTCTGCACAGCTTAATCACGATTCGGCTCACCAGGCCTATTTCTCCTAGACCCCTCTCACACAGGTGTTAGCTGGCGTGTTCCTCTGTGCTGTGCCCGATTCCCATCTGTTTTTTGGGGAACCCACTACAAATCCTTTCAGGCTACACAGCACAAACGCCACTGCAGGACTTGGCACGCTGTGTAAAGCGCTTAGGGGAGCCTGGCTGCACTTCTCCATCCTTCTTCTGCATTCCCCCGAACCCAATTCCAGAATCCACATGTTCAAACTTGGATGTAGATGCTGTTCTCCCCATGCTTCCATCTCAAAGATCAGGAACATCTTAAAATAAATGCTCTAAATAACATTAATGACATTTTAAAAAGCAATGTATATTCAAGGCATGGAAAAACTCTTCAACACGAAGGCTGCAAAGTTATGCACTCCAAAAATTAGAAAGTGTCAGAATGAAGATGACTTCTCCACACTTAATTCAGCCTTCCTGTACATCTGGATAAAATTGTTGGTTAAATAAATATTAAAACATTAGTTCCTCCCTTGTATTCCTGATTTATTCAGTGCACAGTTTGATGTTACTCAATTAGTGAGCAGTTTTTTAACATTCAGTTTTCTTTGCAGTGCCTGACCCCATCCTTTTTTTATTCCTCTGAAATAAAAATGCTCAGTTTTCCTCACGGACTTTTCTGTACTTTCATCTCATGTCGAGAAACCAATTTATTTCTCCAGCACCCCAGTGAGGCAGGGAAGCATTAACACTCCACTTTCACAGCCAAGGATGTGGAATGAGCACCTCCTAATCTGGACCCCTTAGCTCTCAGGCTGGTTTAACAGAGAATTCAGGAATTCTGCCATTCAGCCTTCTGGGTATGAAGCAGGACACCGGTAAATGCCCCCTTCAACTGCTTCCGAACAGTGCACGTGAGGTTTTGATTCCACGCACAACAGCATCCTTCACGATCCTGTCTAGATCACCTCAAAGAAAAACATCCAGAAAATGAGCAAGGTGGGCTGTGCACAACATAAAGTATCGTTACGACATCAGAATATACAGCCACTATACCAGGAGACAAGCTGAGTGCTGTCACTTCCTAGTTTTCAAGTGCTTAACTCTGCAGTTCCAATTAGACTCTTAGTACAGGCTGGGTGAAACTCAGTAAATGAACTATTTTCTCAGATTATATTCTGGGAGCAGAACAGAAAGCAGAGAGCTCCATCACGCTGAGCATTATCCACTCCTCGCTCCTATTCCCCATTAGTCACCACTCTCTCCTCATCAGCTGTATCAAATCCATCTCCCTCTTTCTAACTCCATTTCCTCTCAGTTCCTGAGAATTTACTGAGATTGTTCCAACCTCCAAATTGAATTAATTTTTTTCCAGGATACGACCAGGCACAATTCTGAAAGATAATTTCTCTTCCTAAGATCTCATGTATGCCCTAGAGATGCAATATTGACAGAAAAACAGCCCTTCACCCCAACAGAAACCTGTAACACTGGTATTTTCATAGGGGAAAACATTTTTGTCAGATGTATTCTCCTAAGAAACTAAGCGTTTTTGGATAAGGTTTTACAAAACAATTTGGTCAGGCACACATACTTGGTGGCTCAACACAAATCATTAAAGGCTGCCAAAGCTGTAAACAAGACTGAGTAGGGTCTGCAAAAAAAAAAAAAAAAGTAATCTTTTGCATTTTGGTCATCGTTTAATAAGTGAACATTGGATGCAAACACTACAAAACAGGTCTCCATAAGTATCATTGTGCCATTTCAAATGGCAGTGTAAACACACATGATTTTCTAATGTCTTTTTCAGGAAAACACTTATTGTTGCTTTGCATTTAACGCAGCATCATGTGCACACATACAGTACCACGTGGATGCACAGTAGTATAAAATGATAACGTTTCATACCAGGAACTTCAGATACATATTTTAATGTCCTGTAATAATGTGTCAAATTCACTCTAGAGAAATCTTTCATGCTTTCAGAGCATTTTGAAACAGCCGACAATGTACTCATTAGTGATAAAGGTCCGTGTTAGAATGACACATGCTTTGGGTAAGAAAAAGGTGATACAGGCAGCTGAATAATATAAAGAAATTATAGACATCATTTTTATAAAAGAACTGAAAAGCCACATGGCATGAGGAGCTGCATTTTCTCCCAGGTGTCTTAAATTCTGCTGCTGTAATTCCCTTTCCCTTAGCAAAACAGCAAATTCAAATGTGAAAGAATGAAAACATAGATAATGTGCTAGAGAAAAAAAAAAAAAGGTGGGGGAACAAAGCCTCAATCTCAAGTCCCATGTATGTTTTTTATAAATGAAACTGTTGGGAGAATCAAATAGAACTGCTATCATGCAGCTTCCTGCTGTCTTGGAGGGAGAAAGAAGAGGATGAAGCATCTTCAGATGCAGTCTGTCACAAGACCTGTGAAAATAATAAAGTTTACTTCTTGTCCACACTTCCTAAAGACTTACTCCCCAGCAGACCTGGTGTTGCCAGTGTTTCCTCATGCCATCTTGTGCAGATTCTGACAGCTAACTATTGACAGTTTGGCCATTTCACACCATTGTATTTCAGTGCGATTCCTCTCTCCAATAAAGCCTTCTTCAGAGGGAATGGGTCCTGCAATCTTGACAATAGCACCTGTAATGGCTTGCTCTGAATGAAGTTCTCCTTTACTTTGCCACTGTGGGGAATAAAAGGAAGTGAAAGGGTGGCAGATTGTGCGAGGAACAAGAAGCCTGGAGAAGATCGTTTATTAGGAGATCTTGTTATCACCTCCAGCCTAGAAATGTCCACTTACACAGCACTAGTTGTGCCTCCACGACAAGCTTTTATTACAGCCTTGTTAGGAAATCGTCTAATTGATTTGACTGAGATGAATTTGTTGGGAGCCTGACAGCAGATGCCCTGCTTCCTCTCTCTCATCATGCCTCTCAAATTAGGGACGGGAGCTCAAGAACTGTCTCCGGACCCACCACTCGTTTTTTGCTGCTTTACTCCGTGGCGTTGATGCTAGGTTTTGAGAAAGGCGTGCATCCCTCCCTTTGTAACAGCAGCTTCCCAGCCCATCACCTTAGTAATGCTGCTAGGCAACACCAGGCCACGAGAGCCAGTTCCCAATCATCTCTCTGCTGTACTCCAGGTGAGAGAAAATAGCTACTGCTGCCGCACGAGAGGAGCCTCCACAGATGAAAGCTAACCCACCAGGGCATTTACATCTTTGGTGGGCTGTAACTGGAAAATCGACTGGGCCACTTCTCATCAGGTCTTCAGGATGTTTTGCCCGTGCTAGTTAAGCGACTACCTCAACGTGCTGAAAATCGATCCGCCTCCTTTCTGTTACTCACCAAAATATTCTGGTAAAAAGCAAAGCAGAGATCGCAGGATCAATATACTACATTTTAACAGATTGTGGAGTGTTAACTTCATCAGGGAAATCTGTCATTTGCCTATTTATAAAAAATAAAATCAGATTTCTCTAATGACATAAAACTTACTAAAAAAAAACAGAAGTTGATAAAACAAAACCCAAACTGTCATTTATATCCGATGCAGCTAGAAATACAATCCCAGCAGGGATAACAGGAAGGAGCTGGCCAACAGCACTGACTAGTGGGGACAAGGGCCTGAATCCTTGCTCCAGACCTGCAACACCTCAAGAAGACTTTATGGTGTCGATGATTTTTTAATTTATTATAATTACTACCCCAATGTTGACTCAGGAGCTAAAACAAATATGACTGACTGCATGTTGTTGTTCCCCTCCCCATCTCAGAAGCAACTTAAAATAAAAAAATTAAAACCAACTTATCAAGATTTTATTTAGCGAAGTTCTGAGATTTCCCTTGCTTTTAGACAATTCACATTTTTGCCCATTTCAACATTCCTAAAGTTTCTGGTCCAACTTTTCTGTATCAAGCCTTGATTAAGCACAGAACCTGCTTCTGCTCCTCACTTATACCTAGCTTCTCCTCTTGCACTTCTTTCCTTCCCTATATATGCCTGTATTGCCAGTTGCCCTCTCTCTCCTCTCTTTGGCATGAGCACTCTTTCCCTCGTGAGACTGGACATGATCCTCCCACTCCTACTGATACTATATTTGACACCCTCGACCCAAGCCAATAAAAAACAGCAAAACGCTGTAAAATTGGAGTTAGCCAAGTGGAGTTCTTCACTCAGAAAGAACTGATTGAAGATTCCCACCAATATATCCTATATTGCAGTGTTATCCAGGTAAAACGGGGAGACTTTCATTTTCCTGCTTAGCCAGATTTGTACCGTTTCATTCAAAAACAGGTACTTACCTCTCCTACATCCTAAAGACAGGGCACCAACTGCCTATAATAAGCTGAAAAATACTTAGAACACTACTAAAGAAACATCCTTTATTGCTTAAAATACCACTGATATGAAACTATTTTTAATTGAATTATGCACATACACATCAAAAGCAGAACCTGGTGTAGCATAACTCTCAGAAAAAGCCACTTCACAGCTATAATAAATTGTTCCTGCCAGGTGAAGACTTAAGGAAAGAGAAATTATTTCTTGTTTGTTTTTATAATTACACTTACACAGAAGCTACAATTTCAGTATACATACTATAACACATATAAAAACCACCTAGACATAAGACAGCTTCATTTCCAAAAAATTTCAAACCTTCCTTTTCTTTGAATTACTACAGTTCACTTTCAGTATTGATTTTCAGGCTTTCATTCCCAAGTAATCCTTCAGGATCCTGAAGTGCTTGTGGATAGCAAAATTTGTCAACACAAGGATAGTTATAAAAGAAATTATAATAGCTACTCACTTATAGTACCGCCAAGTCTTAATTGGATGGATATCTACTGTGTATTACTGTACTAGCTCAAGGACAGCCATTCACATGAAAATTGTTCAACAGTGAATGCATTTTGTCTTGTTCAGTGAGTATACGTTATCTATTTTAGCAACAGGGAAGAAAG